>NC_034196.2:38716042-39316042 GCF_002021735.2 Oncorhynchus kisutch | reverse complement strand
GAGCATGATATTTAGCTAGGTAGAGAAGCCAGAGACCAAGTCACACAACCTTGTAGAGCTTAGAGGAACATTGAGAGGATTTCAGAGTGGGTTATTTCTATTACATTGGAGGTCAATCAGACATTTTGCACAGAGAATAGAATAACACTGCAAATACACGTTAGTAATATCAAACTGCTCGACCGCAAACGTTAGCCCCCAAAACCTAATTCGCATCAAAATGAGCTAGCTGAAAGCAACCAGCTAATCACTGTAAATAGATGCAGAACGGGCAGACGGAGTAGCAGGGACATGCTGGTTTAGGAAAGGGCCTTGCTAGTGCCGCAACAAAACATGTACTGCGAGAATTTTTAGTACATCCATTCATTTTTCATAGGATGTCTGTAAAGGAGTTTAAGTCCGCATTCCATTAGATCAGGGTTCCTCAGGCCACCACTACCAACCCCTGCCGAATACCTAGTGGGCAAAAGTGGTTGAAAATGTCATTACAACCACTTTTTCCCACTGGGTAGGTGGGTACAAACGTCTTCAACAGACTTGAAGGTGATTAGGTTAAAATCCTTCACATTACACTGCAAAACTGAGTAATACCCAGCAAAAACTGAAGTATACTAATTATTTCTCTGTTGTACCCTAGCCTGAGAGACTTTGTGAGAAAGACTGGACAGACCGTTATTTCCGTTATTTCAAGAGGCCAAACCGTTATTTCAAGAGGCCAGACCGTTATTTCAAGAGGCCAGACCGTTATTTCAAGTGGACAGACCGTTATTTCAAGTTGCCATTGTGCGACTAATAAATAGGAAGCAGCAAATGGAGGAGACATTACATTACTAAAAATCACCCCAGGAATTTATCTGCATGCAGAGTTAACCCAATTCACCACAGTACACCTAAAGCAGAAACTGTGGCACAGACAAGAACTTGGTTATGTACAACAAGGAGGCCAACAGACAGGAAGCATGTCAAAGCTGATAACCCAGTATGTTCTCATAGATATCAGATGTGCTCATGTGTTGCTAACCTTAGCCATGCAATCAGATCTGTCTGTGTGTATCAGTAGGCTTAATGTGATTAGAGAATGAGACTTGACAAGATACTGCAGACCAGGGTAATATCATATCATCTGCCAATGCCAGCAAAAGAATACAAAAGATACACAATGAGTGACTGATTCATTCTCCCAGCTGTCCACATTGAACAGGGCTAACTAGCTGTGATTAGCGTAGATGGCTTCCAGGGGCTGCCACCGCTGGTCTCTGCTGGGCTAACTAGCTGTGATTAGCATAGATGGCTTCCAGGGGCTGCCCCCGCTGGTCTCTGCTGGGCTAACTAGCTGTGATTAGCATAGATGGCTTCCAGGGGCTGCCACCGCTGGTCTCTGCTGGGCTAACTAGCTGTGATTAGCATAGATGGCTTCCAGGGGCTGCCACCGCTGGTCTCTGCTGGGCTAACTAGCTGTGATTAGCATAGATGGCTTCCAGGGGCTGCTAACTCCTCAGTCAAGAGGTGGCTGACATAGCTCTTTTCTCTCCATTGGCAGCCGTTCAGAGAGGTACTACTGGCTAATTGAAAGAAGTGATTAAGTGGCTGCTTTAAACTGGCCCGCATACTGATCACTCTTGCAATGTCGCAAAATGGTGTGTGAGTGGAGAGGATCAGACTTGGAGGCATCGAGCATTTACCCGTCTGCGATATTAACGGCCCCGGGATTTTTTCCTCTATCAGTCAGAAGTTGATTAACGTCAGTGTGTTTTTTGGCAAGACTGGCAAACCGGCGGGGCGAGAAAAGGCACATAAGGAGTAGTTGCTCTAGCGCAGAACAGACTGTATGCGCTTTGGGCAAGTTACACCATCACCGTTTATACCTGTATTTCCACATCTTGTGACAACTTAAAAAATGTTCCAACATGCTGCAATATGTATACCACAACTTGTAAAACGTGTTTTACAATCAAACTCTTAAAATGTGCAGACTTACCTGTGGTGTTGAATCTGTGAACAGCTTACAATAACGGCCCTTTTAGCTTGGATTGGTAAGGGTTGTGTCATGGAAAATGGTCTGTTGTACCACTAAGC
Organism: Oncorhynchus kisutch; assembly: GCF_002021735.2. Classification (NCBI taxonomy): domain Eukaryota; kingdom Metazoa; phylum Chordata; class Actinopteri; order Salmoniformes; family Salmonidae; genus Oncorhynchus; species Oncorhynchus kisutch. Next base: position 39,313,966 of record NC_034196.2, on the reverse strand, counting down.
TGAAACGGCAGGTTTGAAATGCCAGCTGCCCCCTATTGACTAAAATGCCAGTGAGGAGCATGGATGACCACAAGGTGAAGAGCCCGCTCTCCCTCAGAGAAACCCAGTGTCAGGTCAGAACCCTCTGATGTGTGGCTCTGATGTGTGAGGGGGTCCCGAGCCCACCCACCTAGAGGGTCCCGAGCCCCCCCACCCCCACCTAGAGGACCTCTAGGCCCCCCTCCCCCACATAGAGGACCTCTAGGCCCCCCTCCCCCACCTAGAGGACCCCTAGCTTCCCCACCTGAAGGACCCCTAGCCCCCCACCACCTAGAGGACCCCTAGCCCCCCACCTAGAGGACCCTAACCTCCACATCATCTCCAGTCTGACCCTGAGGAGGGACACCTCAATGCTACTAATTCAATCACAAATCCCCCATGAACACAACACGCACATTCTCACATACTACCTCTGCAATTAGCTGTCATGAAGCAATCAAGTCAACTTGAGGTTAAACATTGTTTATGAATGGTCTTACCGCGGAGGAGCGTCACGTTGCCAACGGTGCTGGTTTTTCCCAGGTTGTTGATGGCTTCGCATGTGTAGGAGCCAGCGTGTGCATCAGTGGTTTTCTTGAAGTGGAGCTCAGAGACTTTCCCTCTGTAGGAGACAGACACATTTGGGATGAAACATGTTTCAATGAGCATGACCAGAGTATTCCATCTACTGTATATACAGTACATAGAGGCCTGAGCACAACACTTAAAACCATTTCTGGGTTCAATGTGTTGATACTGGGGAACTATGGAGTTATTCTCCATTTAGTATTAACGCTGGGTCTTGTTAATTCCAAATGAAAAATGACACTATTTAGGATTCAATGGACTTGACCAGGGTCTGTATTCTTAAAAGCATCTCAGAGTAGAAGTGATTATGTGATTATGATTATGAGGATCCTAGATCAGTACTCCTACTCTGAGAGGCTTTATGAATATGGGCCCTTTTGTGATGGAATTATATGAGCCTCATCTTCTAAACAAGCATATCACCGACAAGACAGCCTATAGGGGGAGGTCAGAGACCTGGCTGTGTGGTGCCAGGACAACACCCTATCCCTCAATATGATCAAGACAGAGGAGATGCTTGTGGACTACAGGAGAAAGAGGACCATTCTCATCAACAGGGCTGCAGTGGAGTGAGAACTTCAAGTTCCTTGGTGTCCACATCACCAACAAACTAACATGGTCCAAGCACACCAAGACAGTCGTGAAGATGGCACGATAAAACATACTGAAAATATTGAAAATATTTGGCATGGGTCCTCAGATCCTCAAAAGGTTCTACAGCTGCACCATCGAGAGTTTGCATCACTGTCTGGTATGGCAACTGCTCGGCCTCCGACCACAAGGCACTACAGAGGGTAGTGCGAATGGCCCAGTACATCATTGGGATCAAGCTGCATGGCCTCCGGGACCTCTATACCAGGCGGTGTAAGAGGAAGGCCTTAAAAACGGTCAAAGACTCCAGCCACCCTAGTCATAGACTGTTCTCTCTGCTACCACACGGCAAGCAGCATCGGAGCGCCAAGTCTATGTCCAAGAGGCTTCTAAATAGCTTCTAACACCTAATCTAATGGTTACCCAGACTATTTGCATTGCCCCCCCCCCCCCCTTCATTTACACCGCTGCTACTCTGTTATCATCTATACATCGAACACTTTAATAACTCTACCTACATGTAAATTTTACCTCAACTAACCGGTGCCCCAGCACATTGACTCTGTATTGGTACCCCCCCTGTATATAGTCTCGCTATTGTTATTTTACTGCTGCTCTTTTTTTTTTTCTTGTAACTTTTATTTATTATTCTTATTTGTATTTTTTTTAACTGCATTGTCGGTTAGGGGCTCATAAGTAAGAATTTCACTGTAAGGTGTATTGTATTCGGCGCATGTGACTAATACAATTTGATATGGCAGAGAGGTGATGGGGCAGGTGTCGAGCCCCCGTCAGATACCACCAGAGGAGTGCTGGAGACTAGAGATGGCTGTGGGTGTAAATAACGCCACCTCAGCGAGAACCAAAAGCTACCAAGTCATGAATCATTCCTCGCTGCAACTGTCAGCCAGATTCTGCATATGTCACAAATAAACAGCTTCTAATCAGATACATTTACAATTTTGAAGGACAGGGTATAAGTATTATAAACTTATTAAGAACTCAAAACTTATAACGTATTTACAAGGAGGTACTTACTCTTTCTTTCTTTTTAACTTGGTGCCTTTGAGTTTGTTCTTGATGTTGGCTAAATCGACCCCCTCCTTGTACCACTTGAATTTGGGGGATGGGTTCCCCGCTCCGAGCTCGCACTTCAAGAATGTCTTCATCCCCTCCACGACCTCCACACTCTTCATCTCCTTCAGCTTGGGCTCAGCTGCAACACAGAACCAGGTCAACAGTCACACAACAGCAGTTAGTACAGCAGGTCGAAACAGGTTCACTTCCTGTCTGAGTGAGGCAGCACCGTTCTCCTTCAAACATTTTTTTTTACAAAAAACAGGTTCACTTCACTAACGACACCATTGTATCAGTGGAAAAATTTAAGAAAGACTTTCAAAATAGCAAAAATATACACATTGATGGGCAGGCTACCGTTGGATTTCACTTGTTATTGTCATTGGAGGGGTGTAGTAACCTCCCTGGGTAGATGGGGGGGGGACCTATAAAAACCCATTGAAGCTCAAGAGCACCCCCAGAGGCAAGCATTCTGTACAACCACTTTAATCCTCAAGCAAAAATGTGATTGCTGCACAAATGGTGATTACTGAAAATTAGGCCTAGTCAATGTGCAGTACGAGGCATCACTTATTAGTAGGATATTTAGAAATCAATGTTTGGGCCTGTCAAGGAAGGAAGGCATTAGTCGATTGTCACAATCCCAAGGTATTCAACAACAGGAACAGAAGACCACCACTCCATCATGAGGAAGGGAACTAATCTGGAATAACCTGCCAACCCACTGTTCTGTACGCCACCATTCACCAGCAATATTCATTAATTAACGAAGCAGCAGAAAAATCCCAACAATGCTTACTCAAAGAAAACTATATGAAATGGGACACCAGAACTTGAGTAATGGTTCATCAGTGCAGCTGTCGAAAAAAGTAATTACTAAGGAATTAGGATAATTCAAGGACAGATGACTCGCCACCCAATGACTGGCAGTTAGTGCCTCGACTGACTCAGAAAACTTCCACTCATCTAGGAATTCATAATTCCTTTTAATTATTATTATTATTTTATGCAGCATTGTTGAGAATGAACTTGCAAATAAGTATATCATTGCACTATGTGCTAGAGCTCTGCTACATGACCCTAGCTTATCATTATACATCGGGTTAGGGTCAGGTTGTTGTTGTTTCAGCAATAACTACAGTTGAAGTCGGAAGTTTATTAACAGTTAAGTAATTAAAACTCATTTTTCACCCACTCCAACCACTCCACACATTTCTTGTTAACAAACTATAGTTTGGCAAGTCGGTTAGGACATCTACTTTGTGCATGACACAAGTCATTTTTCCAACAATTGTCTACAGACAGATTATTTCACTGTGTCACAATTCCAGTGGGTCAGAAGTTTATATACACTATGTTGACTGTGCCTTTAAACAGCTTGGAAAATTCCAGAAAATGAGGTCATGGCTTTATAAGCTTCTGATCAGCTAATTGACATAATTTGAGTCATTTGGAGGTGTACCTGTGGATGTATTTCAAGGCCTACCTTCAAACTCAGTGCCTCTTTGCTTGACATCATGGGAAACCCCCCCCCCCCCAAAAAAAATCTGCCAAGACCTCGGAAAAAAGACCTCCACAAGTCTGGTTCATCCTTGGGAGCAATTTCCAAACAACTGAATGTACCACATTCATCTGTACAAACAATAACAAGTGCTAATCAATCCCAGAACAACAGCAAAGGACATTGTGAAGATGCTGGAGGAAACAGGTACAAAAGTATCTATATCCAGAGTAAAACGAGTCCTATATCGTCATAACCTGAAAGGCCGCTCAGCAAGGAAGAAGCCACTGCTCCAAAACCACCATTAAAAAGGCAAAGTTAAAGCTTCAGTCAGGAAGTTAAAGCTTCAGTCAGGAAGTTAAAGCTTCAGTCAGGAAGTTAAAGCTTCAGTCAGGAAGTTAAAGCTTCAGTCAGGAAGTTAAAGCTTCAGTCAGGAAGTTAAAGCTTCAGTCAGGAAGTTAAAGCTTCAGTCAGGAAGTTAAAGCTTCAGTCAGGAAGTTAAAGCTTCAGTCAGGAAGTTAAAGCTTCAGTCAGGAAGTTAAAGCTTCAGTCAGGAAGTTAAAGCTTCAGTCAGGAAGTTGAAGCTTCAGTCAGGAAGTTGAAGCTTCAGTCAGGAAGTTAAAGCTTCAGTCAGGAAGTTGAAGCTTCAGTCAGGAAGTTGAAGCTTCAGTCAGGAAGTTAAAGCTTCAGTCAGGAAGTTGAAGCTTCAGTCAGGAAGTTGAAGCTGGGTCGCAAATCAAATGGGTCTTCCAAATGGACAATGACCCAAGCATACTTCCAAAGTTGTGGAAAAATGGCTTAAGGACAACAAAGTCAAGGTATTGGAGTGGCCATCACAAAGCCCTGACCTCAATCCTATAGAAAATTTGTGGACAGAAGTGAAAAAGCGTGTGCGAGCAAGGAGGCCTACAAACCTGACTCAGTTAAACCAGCCCTGTCAGGAGGAATGGGCCAAAATTCACCCAACTTATTGTGGGAAGCTTGTGGAAGGCTACCCAAAACATTTGACCCAAGTTAATCAATTTAAAGGCAATGCTACCAAATACTAATTGAGTGTATGTAAACTTCTGACCCACTAGGAATGCGATAAAAATACATTTCACATTCTTAAAATGAAGTGGTGATCCTAACTAACCTAACCTAATTTTTTTTATTTAATTTTTTAAAACTGAGTTTAAATGTATTTGGCTAAGGTGTATGTAAACTTCCGACTTCAACTGTAGGTCAGGGTATCACTAAATTGAACACTAACATTTTGAAGCTGAGCCATTTGCTCATGCTCTGCTGCGCAGTACAGTTATATCTGACTAAGATCATAACATGGTGTCAGAAGTGAGTCAAACTCATCAACCTAGCCAGAAGTTAACATCTTACAAAAATATGTGCATTAATGTAAATTCATTATTAGAGAGCTAAAGTCTCAATCCAAATGCTTGACTGAATATTATCTCCATGGTTACAAACTCCAGGTGTTCTTTGAAGGAACAGATAATTGACACAGGTACATTACGAGAGCTCTCTGGAGACGCTGGACCCAGACACGCTGCAATCTCTCTGGGCTGGGTTAAACCCCATTCATTTCTGGGCAGGTCTGTCATTATTACACAACTGTTGCTCAACCTCAACAGAGCTCACAGCACCTGAACCGGGCAAAGCTTAAAGGGAATCACACAAGGGTTTCCCACCTAAATCAGTGGGGCACAAAAGGGCATGTGTGTGTTCATTCATGCCCTTTTGTTTGCAAAGGGAAACTCCCTTAGTCAGAGCAGCTATACTTTCACTTCCCTAATGATCATTTTCTGAGAGCAGGAGCCCAACCCAAAACGGAACTTTTCCTTTAAAAGAAAATATTTAATCTGATAAGAAATTAGACAGAATTCATTGAGTATTGGAGGAAAAGTAATTCTAGCCTTCGTGCAAAACAAGAAACATGAGCCCTTTTGTGTCAAGGTGTTGACACTAACTTTTTCAACATTCCCAATTGTTGAAAAGCTTAGATAAAAGCTCTGTTCTCACCGATAATCGCAAAAAAAATTAATTTAAATGACAGTGGACTTTAATATTCTCATGATGTTACGCCTGTGAAAATAGGCAGACATCTAAGGAGACACTGACGAGGAATAGGCTGACAAAAATACCTGGAATACAGCACATTACTGAAAGAAAATATGACCTCAGACAAAACAATACCATACACGTAGTTGCATGTTTGAGTGCTTCTCGTTTCAGCCTTAGTGGTGCTTCCTGTGACCAAGAGGCAGTGCTCTGAGTCATGACTGGACTAGGGAGAAGGGCCCGTAGGCTAACACTTTAGGCTACATTTCAATAACTTTTAGCGCACTGTTACATTCATTTCAGGAGAGTCGATTAATAAGCAACAGTCATTCAACTAATAAAATGAACCATAAGAGCTCCCGAGTGGCGCAGCGGTCTATGGCACTGCATCTCAGTGCAAGAGGCGTATCACAACCGGCCGTGATCAGGTGGTGCACAATTGGCCCAGCGTCGTCCAGGTTAGAGGAGCGTTTGGCCGGGGTAGGCCGTCATTGTAAAAAAGAATTTGTTCTTAACTGACTTGCCTAGTTAAATTATACCTTTTATTTAACCTTTTATTTATACCTGGAACATGCACCCTTTGTCCTGATCTTGTCCACACTGTGTGAACATGTATAGACAGGTGTAGACAATTTAAAAGAAAGTGACACATTGTGATCTGATTGTGAGGTAGTTAGAACTAAACAGAACAAGACAATAATTTGTGTAAGGTGTGATATCCCTTGTAAACAGTTTCTATCCAACCAGTGAGGCCAGCAGGCTGGTCTTCTTTCAACAGTATATACTCTATGTAATTTATTAACTTTGTATTGTCAATTTGATGTCTACTGTATTTAATGACATTGCAACTACATTTCCCCATGGGGACAATAAAGTCAGTAAAGTAAAGCCAGGAACACATTTTGTCTGGATATAAACAGACCTGCACAGTCAAATAATTTAAATGATCATTATACCAGCTTCAAATCATTGACTATTAGCATCATTGACTTATGGCATCATTAATTGTTACCCCAAAAATAAATAAATAATATTTTGAAAGAATCTGTCAAATAATTTGCATATAGGGAGGCATCGAGAGCATCCTGAATGGTTGCATCACTGCCTGGTACGGCAACTGCTCGGCCTCTGACTGCAAGGCACTACAGAGGGTAGTGGGAACGGCCCAGTACATCACTGGGGCTAAGCTGCCTGCCATCTAGTACCTCTACACCAGGCGGTGTCAGAGGAAGGCCCTAAAAATTGTCAAAGACCCCAGTCATAGACTGTTCTCTTTACTAAGGCATGGCAAGTGGTACCGGAGTGCCAAGTCTAGGACAAAAAGGCTTCTCAACCGTTTTTACCCCTAAGCCATAAGACTCCTGAACAGGTAGTCAAATGGCTACCTGGACTATTTGCATTGTGTGCCCCCCCCAACCAACCCCTCTTTTACCCTGCTGCTACTCTCTGTTTATCATATATGCATAGTCACTTTAACTATACATTCATGTACATACTACCTCAATTGCCCCGACCAACCAGTGCTCCCGCACATTGGCTAACCGGCTATGTGCATTGTGTCCCGCCACCCACCACCTGCCAACCCCTCTTTACGCTACTGCTACTCTTTGTTCATCATATATGCATAGTCACTTTAACCATATGTACATACTACCTCAAATCAGCCTGACTAACCGGTGTCTGTATGTAGTCTCGCTACTTTTATAGCCTCTCTACTGTATTTAGCCTCGCTACTGTTATTTTTCACTGTCTTTTTACTGTTGTTTTATTTCTTTACTTGCCTAATGTTCACCTAATACCATTTTGCACTATTGGTTAGAGCCTGTAAGTAAGCATTTCACTGTAAGGTTGTTGTATTCGCCACTGTAACCTGTTGTATTCGGGGCACGTGACAAATAAACTTTGATTTGACCAGCTAAACTGGTCACAATGCAGACAGTGGACAAATAAGAGATTTTATATGTTGTATACTAAAAGGCATGAGAGGCCTGATTTAAACAGAACATTTGTAAGTAAACTGTCCAAATGTAAAAAATATTTAAAAAAATAAAACGAAATACACAAGGTGGGAGTTTTTTTGTGTCTGTAAAATGTATTATGCGAGAAATGTTATGTGGTCCTCCCACTACGACTCGTTGTCTGGAAAGCGAGCGGTTTATTGGGCTACAGATTAAATAAGTTGTGAACTTCACAGGGTGGTGAATGGGAAAGGGGATACCTAGTCAGTTGCACAAATGAAATGTGTCTTCCTCATTTAACCCAACCCCTCTGAATCAGAGAGGTACGGGGGGGCTGCCTTAAATCGACGTCCACATCATTGGCGCCCGGGGAGCAGTTGTTGTTGGGGGTTAACTGCCTTGCTCAAGGGCAAAATGACAGATTTTCCTACCTTGGCGGCTCACGGATTCAAAACAGCGACCTTTTGGTTGCTGGCCCAACGCTCTTAACCACCAGGCAACCTGCATCTCCAAGGTGATCAGCATGATGCCCCTTTCTAATAAATATCAACTTCTTATTCTGGTGACATGATCATGATACTTGGCTGCCATTGTGTCCATAATAACGTCATCATGTAGGCTATACCCACACTATCTGCCAGCTGTTGGCTAGAGCCCGACATGTGCCCAAGACCAGAGTGGGAACACTGGCAACATAACACACTATTCTGTTGTGAGAAAACCATCAATAGAGTTGAAAATGCGATGGAAACCCATTTATTTAATATATATGTAGATTGGAATTTAATGCAAAATGTATTTTTATGTGCGCTACGTCATCATGCACAGGTATCAATTTGATGGAAACATCTCTGGTGGGGAATATTGTTGTTATGCAGATTTTTGAATATTCGCATGAAAGTCTGTTGCCAATTACATGGAAACCTAGCTAGAAAGAAAGATTTGAGGAAGATCCGATCATCTGTCCTGTAAAATAAATGTCACGAGAACATCTACGTTCATATTTTTGTCAATGACACATTACAGCACTAAAATATCAGACACCAGCACCAAAATATCAGAAACCAGCACCAAAATAATCAGAAACCAGCACCAAGCCAAACAACATGGACAGAGTTCATTAAACATTATCCATTCATATTTTGTCTGAAAATTAACCTTGTGGCTATAAAAGTGCATAGAGGGAGCACAACTGCAAGGGGGATAACTTAATTTATGCCCATCTCTTTGTTTGCTCAGGGTTGGGACACCGCTAACTCCGGGCCAGCCTTTTCAGCTGTTTCCCCATGTCATGGAGGAGCTCCCTTTGGGGGAACTCCTCCGCGTTTTTCAAACCGCAAATTTACACGGATCAGTCAACATTCCAAGCCATGGTACCCCAGTAAGGGAGGAATTCCATGATCTAATACTGTGTCCCAGACAAGAGTTGAGCAGTCCAGACATCGCCAGGCTTCTTGTCCAGCAGACCCAAGACTATTGCGACTGGCCTGGTTACGTCAGAGTTTTCCCCCTCGTTTGATTTAGTTCTCTATCATTTCATTAAAAGATATGGCAGATGTTATGGTCTTCAAAGTAATTCTGGTAGAGAGGAGAGAGACCATACAGTAAGATGGTCCCAAACCCCACTGTCATTGTCAATCATTTCAAAGTATTTTTCTGTGCAAATTTATAATAAAAACATTTTTTATTTTTTTTATTTTTATTTTTTAAATCAGACAATGCTGCATATTTACACCATTTTCAAACAGAAAAGTTTTGCTAGGGATGTGTTTGATATACCGCTGTCAGTAATTATGATGCATCGCTGTTTAGTACAGGAATGAGGTGGCCAATGGACTGCTGAAGGCATCCCTGTATGTTATTGCAGTGCTGAACACATTAGAACGCCAGAATTCTCTATGCTGTATTTGGGCAGGAAAAATTAAAAAGGTGTATTGAATTGAAACAATGCATTGTCAAAGGCCTCAAGCAAACAATGATTTGCACTATGCCTCTCTATACCTGTACGTTCAGACTACTGTGCATGTTGATCACAGTACAATACTTTACTATACAGTTTGAACATGATTGATACACAACATTTCTCATGAAGCTGGTTGAGAGAATGCCAAGACTGTGCAATGCTGTCATCAAGGCAAAGGGTGACTACTTTGAAGAATCTTAAATATAAAATATATTTGGATTTGTTTAACACTTTTTTGGTTAATACATGATTCCATGTGTGTTATTTCATAGTTTTGATGTCTTCACTATTATTCTACAATGTAGAAAATAGTACAAATAAAGAAAAAACCCTTGAATGAGGAGGTGTGTCCAAACTTTTGACTGGTGCTGTATATCACAGTGGAATCTGCTTTGACAATGTGCAATATTCACTCTCACATGGCAAAAAAAAAAAAAACACAGTTAGGTCATCTATCAATATGGACACAGATTTTAGTCTGGCGTTTCAAATCCAATGCACTCCATTCAGCATCATGTCGACAAAAGATCTATGAATCTGTACAAATACAACTCTCAATAGAAGCGGATAAAAGCAGCATAGGTCTGTCTATAACTGAGCTATGCAAAAACTGACCCAACACCTGTCAAATAGGACGTTCCCCCAAGACCCCAAATTAGTCCACATTTGCCGACAAATGGACACTGCCTCAAGCAGGAAACAAAACAGTATGGATTAAAGCTGCGTAAGATTATGTTTCAAAGCCAAGATATTTCCAATCCTTTTGTTAGCCATGAAAGTTCACCGTATTAAACAATGATCTGACCTAGATATTGCAATTCTGAGAAATTGAACTCCCACGGCTGACAGTTAAAGAAAGCCATGGATAGAAACCACTTCTTTGCATCAATGATATGCATTTTGACTTGGAACTACAGTTTATCAGGTATATAAGGAATTTAAAATAGGTTGCACCGGTCAAATCACAGGTCTGTGATGGGCGCCTACTTAACTATTAAAGTTTTCAATGCCTACATTGCAATGCCCCCAAAAAATCTTTAACTTGATTAAAATCAATGCAATTAAATAATTAACAGAAGTTTTGCTAAAGTTTCACTAAATTGTGTGTCACGTGAGCCAAGAAGACAAGACTGGTTATGAAAGGAACAACAATTGTATCCAACTAAACTTACTCTAGTTACATTTAGTCAAGGCAAATCATTTATATTATTCGAATAATGTACAAATGTGTTTCCATTGGACGTAATAGAATTGGTCAAATGTGAGTCATGAACTGAAAGTTCGTAGGCTCGTGGCCTTGAGTTACCGTCAGTCACTCAAACACCTGCAACACTCGACTACCGACTTCAGAAACACCGGTTTGGAATAGATAACGTTACATAATAGCCATAAATTCCCGTTGGCCTACATTTGCTAATAAATTATTTCCTATTAAGAAATCAAAAGTAATGACAACTTACCTGGTGGAGAGTTGTCCGTTGGTTTCTCCTTTTTATCTTTCTTATTACCTGTACCCTTTTTATTTCCACCTCTCTCCCTTTCTTTCCCTTGTTTCTGGTCAGACATGTCTTATTCTGTGTAGTAAATCAATTCCTTGAATAAAACTAACGCCGAAGTATTTTCCAAAGTGTCGTCTGCCTGCAGCTCTCCTGTGAGTGTTACTCCAGTCAACTCTGGAATGGTTCGTATGCAAGAAAGTTTACATCTACATCTTGGTAACTTTGATGGGAGGAGCGTACACAGCCTACACGCTAAGTAACGCCTTATGATTTACAATGCGCGAGTAAAGAATAATTTCGGGAAGGAATTCATCATTTTCCACTCCTACAATTGGTTACATAGTCTGAAGTACACCTGCCATGTGCCAGATGTAAAGCATAACTTGTCATGTTGTTTCCTTTTCAAACATTTGCTTTGTAAGTAGGTCTACCTCTGACAATTAAAACATGTTGGCCATCTGTATATGTTAGCAGAAGGCTAGAATATTCTAAATGGATGATTGTGCAATATTGTTCAATTTTCTGACCAATAGCCTAACCTAAGAGCAAACTACAATTTTCCATTTCATTGGATATATGACAACCACTGACACTAGCATTATGGCTTATCACACCTCACACAGTGTACATTATACAGACCACACTAGACACTAAACCTTGTAATCACATGAGAGATAGTTCGCTGAACCACCTGCCCTACATTTCACCTCCCTTTGACCCACTACAATCCTAGCAGCTGATAGACGTGAAGTAACCACTTCAAGTTAACAGACCAGACATTGAACTCTGATTGTCTACTCTACACAACTCAAAACCACTTTAGCCCACTGAGCTGAAGCTAACAAATCATTAGGTCCCAGATAAAGTTAAGCTAGTCATTATACCAGCGTACTGTAGTTCTATATATTGTTAAAAGTGTTTATCCCAACATCAGTAAGTAGAAAGGCCAGACAGTTAGACAATATCATGCCAGTTGCCATAACTTCAGTTTCCTGATCTTTTACCACAGGTTAAGGAATATATATAGTCGGATATCATTATGTGGGTTTTGGGTGGTCTACAGTGCTACCACTTTGGTCACATATGCCCCTAAATATTTTGCTGTGCTACCTGGAATTTTAATTTGGAAGCATCAGTGCCCCTAGAAGGAAAGGAAAGGGAGAGATTCTTCAGGAGATGAGTTTCAAAATTAACTAGGATTCATATTGGTCCAATGTAGCTACATCTACATTTTAAAAAATCTGTTTTCTTGTGCTTTTTAACCCTATATTTTGTCATTGCTGGCAATTCTCATCATTAAACCCCCAAATGTTAGGCATTGTGCTCCTAAGTTTCTTTATGTTCTCCTACTTTTTTCATGATTATTTTTTCATTAAATCATTATGTATTTTCCCACATTTGCGTCACGTTTCCGATCGGGTCATAGGATGACGGTGGCTTTGACACCACATACTACCAATTCAGAAATGTTCCACCAGTTTTTGTCAGTTGCGTCTTCCTGCTTGGGGTTGCTGGAGCGTACTCAACCACATGTCTGTACAGAGAAAAACCCTACAGATCACACTTACATTATGATTGTGGTACTATCCTTAATACACTGCCATAGCTTGTATCAGTCCATATTCAATATGAATTGCTATCTTGAGATGGAACAGGATGAATATTGGCCAAATACAGTGCCTTCAGAAAGTATACATACCCCTTGACTTATTCCACATTTTGTTACAGTCTGAATTCAAAATGTTTTTATGTCTCACACATCTACACACAATGCCCTATAATGACAAAGTGAAAACATGTTTTTATGTCTCACACATCTACACACAATGCCCTATAATGACAAAGTGAAAACATGTTTTTATGTCTCACACATCTACACACAATGCCCTATAATGACAAAGTGAAAACATGTTTTTATGTCTCACACATCTACACACAATGCCCTATAATGACAAAGTGAAAACATGTTTTTATGTCTCACCCATCTACACACAATGCCCTATAATGACAAAGTGAAAACATGTTTTTATGTCTCACACATCTACACACAATGCCCTATAATGACAAAGTGAAAACATGTTTTTATGTCTCACACATCTACACACAATGCCCTATAATGACAAAGTGAAAACATGTTTTTATGTCTCACACATCTACACACAATGCCCTATAATGACAAAGTGAAAACATGTTTTTATGTCTCACACATCTACACACAATGCCCTATAATGACAAAGTGAAAACATGTTTTTATGTCTCACACATCTACACACAATGCCCTATAATGACAAAGTGAAAACATGTTTTTATGTCTCACACATCTACACACAATGCCCTATAATGACAAAGTGAAAACATGTTTTTATGTCTCACACATCTACACACAATGCCCTATAATGACAAAGTGAAAACATGTTTTTATGTCTCACACATCTACACACAATGCCCTATAATGACAAAGTGAAAACATGTTTTTATGTCTCACCCATCTACACACAATGCCCTATAATGACAAAGTGAAAACATGTTTTTATGTCTCACACATCTACACACAATGCCCTATAATGACAAAGTGAAAACATGTTTTTATGTCTCACACATCTACACACAATGCCCTATAATGACAAAGTGAAAAATGTTTTTATGTCTCACACATCTACACACAATGCCCTATAATGACAAAGTGAAAACATGTTTTTATGTCTCACACATCTACACACAATGCCCTATAATGACAAAGTGAAAACATGTTTTTATGTCTCACCCATCTACACACAATGCCCTATAATGACAAAGTGAAAACATGTTTTTATGTCTCACACATCTACACACAATGCCCTATAATGACAAAGTGAAAACATGTTTTTATGTCTCACACATCTACACACAATGCCCTATAATGACAAAGTGAAAAATGTTTTTATGTCTCACACATCTACACACAATGCCCTATAATGACAAAGTGAAAACATGTTTTTATGTCTCACACATCTACACACAATGCCCTATAATGACAAAGTGAAAACATGTTTTTATGTCTCACACATCTACACACAATGCCCTATAATGACAAAGTGAAAACATGTTTTTATGTCTCACACATCTACACACAATGCCCTATAATGACAAAGTGAAAACATGTTTTTATGTCTCACACATCTACACACAATGCCCTATAATGACAAAGTGAAAACATGTTTTTATGTCTCACACATCTACACACAATGCCCTATAATGACAAAGTGAAAACATGTTTTTATGTCTCACACATCTACACACAATGCCCTATAATGACAAAGTGAAAACATGTTTTTATGTCTCACCCATCTACACACAATGCCCTATAATGACAAAGTGAAAACATGTTTTTATGTCTCACACATCTACACACAATGCCCTATAATGACAAAGTGAAACATGTTTTTATGTCTCACCCATCTACACACAATGCCCTATAATGACAAAGTGAAAACATGTTTTTATGTCTCACCCATCTACACACAATGCCCTATAATGACAAAGTGAAACATGTTTTTATGTCTCACCCATCTACACACAATGCCCTATAATGACAAAGTGAAAACATGTTTTTATGTCTCACACATCTACACACAATGCCCTATAATGACAAAGTGAAAACATGTTTTTATGTCTCACACATCTACACACAATGCCCTATAATGACAAAGTGAAAACATGTTTTTATGTCTCACACATCTACACACAATGCCCTATAATGACAAAGTGAAAACATGTTTTTATGTCTCACCCATCTACACACAATGCCCTATAATGACAAAGTGAAAACATGTTTTTATGTCTCACACATCTACACACAATGCCCTATAATGACAAAGTGAAAACATGTTTTTATGTCTCACACATCTACACACAATGCCCTATAATGACAAAGTGAAAACATGTTTTTATGTCTCACACATCTACACACAATGCCCTATAATGACAAAGTGAAAACATGTTTTTATGTCTCACACATCTACACACAATGCCCTATAATGACAAAGTGAAAACATGTTTTTATGTCTCACACATCTACACACAATGCCCTATAATGACAAAGTGAAAACATGTTTTTATGTCTCACACATCTACACACAATGCCCTATAATGACAAAGTGAAAACATGTTTTTATGTCTCACACATCTACACACAATGCCCTATAATGACAAAGTGAAAACATGTTTTTATGTCTCACACATCTACACACAATGCCCTATAATGACAAAGTGAAAACATGTTTTTATGTCTCACCCATCTACACACAATGCCCTATAATGACAAAGTGAAAACATGTTTTTATGTCTCACCCATCTACACACAATGCCCTATAATGACAAAGTGAAACATGTTTTTATGTCTCACCCATCTACACACAATGCCCTATAATGACAAAGTGAAAACATGTTTTTATGTCTCACACATCTACACACAATGCCCTATAATGACAAAGTGAAAACATGTTTTTATGTCTCACCCATCTACACACAATGCCCTATAATGACAAAGTGAAAACATGTTTTTATGTCTCACACATCTACACACAATGCCCTATAATGACAAAGTGAAAACATGTTTTTATGTCTCACACATCTACACACAATGCCCTATAATGACAAAGTGAAAACATGTTTTTATGTCTCACACATCTACACACAATGCCCTATAATGACAAAGTGAAAACATGTTTTTATGTCTCACCCATCTACACACAATGCCCTATAATGACAAAGTGAAAACATGTTTTTATGTCTCACACATCTACACACAATGCCCTATAATGACAAAGTGAAAACATGTTTTTATGTCTCACACATCTACACACAATGCCCTATAATGACAAAGTGAAAACATGTTTTTATGTCTCACCCATCTACACACAATGCCCTATAATGACAAAGTGAAAACATGTTTTTATGTCTCACACATCTACACACAATGCCCTATAATGACAAAGTGAAAACATGTTTTTATGTCTCACACATCTACACACAATGCCCTATAATGACAAAGTGAAAACATGTTTTTATGTCTCACACATCTACACACAATGCCCTATAATGACAAAGTGAAAACATGTTTTTATGTCTCACACATCTACACACAATGCCCTATAATGACAAAGTGAAAACATGTTTTTATGTCTCACCCATCTACACACAATGCCCTATAATGACAAAGTGAAAACATGTTTTTATGTCTCACACATCTACACACAATGCCCTATAATGACAAAGTGAAAACATGTTTTTATGTCTCACACATCTACACACAATGCCCTATAATGACAAAGTGAAAACATGTTTTTATGTCTCACCCATCTACACACAATGCCCTATAATGACAAAGTGAAAACATGTTTTTATGTCTCACACATCTACACACAATGCCCTATAATGACAAAGTGAAAACATGTTTTTATGTCTCACACATCTACACACAATGCCCTATAATGACAAAGTGAAAACATGTTTTTATGTCTCACACATCTACACACAATGCCCTATAATGACAAAGTGAAAACATGTTTTTATGTCTCACCCATCTACACACAATGCCCTATAATGACAAAGTGAAAACATGTTTTTATGTCTCACACATCTACACACAATGCCCTATAATGACAAAGTGAAAACATGTTTTTATGTCTCACACATCTACACACAATGCCCTATAATGACAAAGTGAAAACATGTTTTTATGTCTCACACATCTACACACAATGCCCTATAATGACAAAGTGAAAACATGTTTTATGTCTCACACATCTACACACAATGCCCTATAATGACAAAGTGAAAACAAGTTTTTATGTCTCACACATCTACACACAATGCCCTATAATGACAAAGTGAAAACATGTTTTTATGTCTCACACATCTACACACAATGCCCTATAATGACAAAGTGAAAACATGTTTTTATGTCTCACACATCTACACACAATGCCCTATAATGACAAAGTGAAAACATGTTTTTATGTCTCACACATCTACACACAATGCCCTATAATGACAAAGTGAAAACATGTTTTTATGTCTCACACATCTACACACAATGCCCTATAATGACAAAGTGAAAACATGTTTTTATGTCTCACCCATCTACACACAATGCCCTATAATGACAAAGTGAAAACATGTTTTTATGTCTCACACATCTACACACAATGCCCTATAATGACAAAGTGAAAACATGTTTTTATGTCTCACACATCTACACACAATGCCCTATAATGACAAAGTGAAAACATGTTTTTATGTCTCACACATCTACACACAATGCCCTATAATGACAAAGTGAAAACATGTTTTTATGTCTCACCCATCTACACACAATGCCCTATAATGACAAAGTGAAAACATGTTTTTATGTCTCACACATCTACACACAATGCCCTATAATGACAAAGTGAAAACATGTTTTTATGTCTCACACATCTACACACAATGCCCTATAATGACAAAGTGAAAACATGTTTTTATGTCTCACACATCTACACACAATGCCCTATAATGACAAAGTGAAAACATGTTTTTATGTCTCACACATCTACACACAATGCCCTATAATGACAAAGTGAAAACATGTTTTTATGTCTCACACATCTACACACAATGCCCTATAATGACAAAGTGAAAACATGTTTTTATGTCTCACCCATCTACACACAATGCCCTATAATGACAAAGTGAAAACATGTTTTTATGTCTCACCCATCTACACACAATGCCCTATAATGACAAAGTGAAAACATGTTTTTATGTCTCACACATCTACACACAATGCCCTATAATGACAAAGTGAAAACATGTTTTTATGTCTCACACATCTACACACAATGCCCTATAATGACAAAGTGAAAACATGTTTTTATGTCTCACACATCTACACACAATGCCCTATAATGACAAAGTGAAAACATGTTTTTATGTCTCACACATCTACACACAATGCCCTATAATGACAAAGTGAAAACATGTTTTTATGTCTCACCCATCTACACACAATGCCCTATAATGACAAAGTGAAAACATGTTTTTATGTCTCACACATCTACACACAATGCCCTATAATGACAAAGTGAAAACATGTTTTTATGTCTCACACATCTACACACAATGCCCTATAATGACAAAGTGAAAACATGTTTTTATGTCTCACCCATCTACACACAATGCCCTATAATGACAAAGTGAAAACATGTTTTTATGTCTCACACATCTACACACAATGCCCTATAATGACAAAGTGAAAACATGTTTTTATGTCTCACACATCTACACACAATGCCCTATAATGACAAAGTGAAAACATGTTTTTATGTCTCACCCATCTACACACAATGCCCTATAATGACAAAGTGAAAACATGTTTTTATGTCTCACACATCTACACACAATGCCCTATAATGACAAAGTGAAAACATGTTTTTATGTCTCACACATCTACACACAATGCCCTATAATGACAAAGTGAAAACATGTTTTTATGTCTCACACATCTACACACAATGCCCTATAATGACAAAGTGAAAACATGTTTTTATGTCTCACACATCTACACACAATGCCCTATAATGACAAAGTGAAAACATGTTTTTATGTCTCACACATCTACACACAATGCCCTATAATGACAAAGTGAAAACATGTTTTTATGTCTCACACATCTACACACAATGCCCTATAATGACAAAGTGAAAACATGTTTTTATGTCTCACACATCTACACACAATGCCCTATAATGACAAAGTGAAAACATGTTTTTATGTCTCACACATCTACACACAATGCCCTATAATGACAAAGTGAAAACATGTTTTTATGTCTCACACATCTACACACAATGCCCTATAATGACAAAGTGAAAACATGTTTTTATGTCTCACCCATCTACACACAATGCCCTATAATGACAAAGTGAAAACATGTTTTTATGTCTCACACATCTACACACAATGCCCTATAATGACAAAGTGAAACATGTTTTTATGTCTCACCCATCTACACACAATGCCCTATAATGACAAAGTGAAAACATGTTTTTATGTCTCACCCATCTACACACAATGCCCTATAATGACAAAGTGAAACATGTTTTTATGTCTCACCCATCTACACACAATGCCCTATAATGACAAAGTGAAAACATGTTTTTATGTCTCACACATCTACACACAATGCCCTATAATGACAAAGTGAAAACATGTTTTTATGTCTCACACATCTACACACAATGCCCTATAATGACAAAGTGAAAACATGTTTTTATGTCTCACACATCTACACACAATGCCCTATAATGACAAAGTGAAAACATGTTTTTATGTCTCACCCATCTACACACAATGCCCTATAATGACAAAGTGAAAACATGTTTTTATGTCTCACACATCTACACACAATGCCCTATAATGACAAAGTGAAAACATGTTTTTATGTCTCACACATCTACACACAATGCCCTATAATGACAAAGTGAAAACATGTTTTTATGTCTCACACATCTACACACAATGCCCTATAATGACAAAGTGAAAACATGTTTTTATGTCTCACACATCTACACACAATGCCCTATAATGACAAAGTGAAAAATGTTTTTATGTCTCACACATCTACACACAATGCCCTATAATGACAAAGTGAAAACATGTTTTTATGTCTCACACATCTACACACAATGCCCTATAATGACAAAGTGAAAACATGTTTTTATGTCTCACACATCTACACACAATGCCCTATAATGACAAAGTGAAAACATGTTTTTATGTCTCACACATCTACACACAATGCCCTATAATGACAAAGTGAAAACATGTTTTTATGTCTCACCCATCTACACACAATGCCCTATAATGACAAAGTGAAAACATGTTTTTATGTCTCACCCATCTACACACAATGCCCTATAATGACAAAGTGAAACATGTTTTTATGTCTCACCCATCTACACACAATGCCCTATAATGACAAAGTGAAACATGTTTTTATGTCTCACCCATCTACACACAATGCCCTATAATGACAAAGTGAAAACATGTTTTTATGTCTCACACATCTACACACAATGCCCTATAATGACAAAGTGAAAACATGTTTTTATGTCTCACCCATCTACACACAATGCCCTATAATGACAAAGTGAAAACATGTTTTTATGTCTCACACATCTACACACAATGCCCTATAATGACAAAGTGAAAACATGTTTTTATGTCTCACACATCTACACACAATGCCCTATAATGACAAAGTGAAAACATGTTTTTATGTCTCACCCATCTACACACAATGCCCTATAATGACAAAGTGAAAACATGTTTTTATGTCTCACACATCTACACACAATGCCCTATAATGACAAAGTGAAAACATGTTTTTATGTCTCACACATCTACACACAATGCCCTATAATGACAAAGTGAAAACATGTTTTTATGTCTCACCCATCTACACACAATGCCCTATAATGACAAAGTGAAAACATGTTTTTATGTCTCACACATCTACACACAATGCCCTATAATGACAAAGTGAAAACATGTTTTTATGTCTCACACATCTACACACAATGCCCTATAATGACAAAGTGAAAACATGTTTTTATGTCTCACACATCTACACACAATGCCCTATAATGACAAAGTGAAAACATGTTTTTATGTCTCACCCATCTACACACAATGCCCTATAATGACAAAGTGAAAACATGTTTTTATGTCTCACACATCTACACACAATGCCCTATAATGACAAAGTGAAAACATGTTTTTATGTCTCACACATCTACACACAATGCCCTATAATGACAAAGTGAAAACATGTTTTTATGTCTCACACATCTACACACAATGCCCTATAATGACAAAGTGAAAACATGTTTTATGTCTCACACATCTACACACAATGCCCTATAATGACAAAGTGAAAACAAGTTTTTATGTCTCACACATCTACACACAATGCCCTATAATGACAAAGTGAAAACATGTTTTTATGTCTCACACATCTACACACAATGCCCTATAATGACAAAGTGAAAACATGTTTTTATGTCTCACACATCTACACACAATGCCCTATAATGACAAAGTGAAAACATGTTTTTATGTCTCACACATCTACACACAATGCCCTATAATGACAAAGTGAAAACATGTTTTTATGTCTCACCCATCTACACACAATGCCCTATAATGACAAAGTGAAAACATGTTTTTATGTCTCACCCATCTACACACAATGCCCTATAATGACAAAGTGAAAACATGTTTTTATGTCTCACACATCTACACACAATGCCCTATAATGACAAAGTGAAAACATGTTTTTATGTCTCACACATCTACACACAATGCCCTATAATGACAAAGTGAAAACATGTTTTTATGTCTCACACATCTACACACAATGCCCTATAATGACAAAGTGAAAACATGTTTTTATGTCTCACCCATCTACACACAATGCCCTATAATGACAAAGTGAAAACATGTTTTTATGTCTCACACATCTACACACAATGCCCTATAATGACAAAGTGAAAACATGTTTTTATGTCTCACACATCTACACACAATGCCCTATAATGACAAAGTGAAAACATGTTTTTATGTCTCACACATCTACACACAATGCCCTATAATGACAAAGTGAAAACATGTTTTTATGTCTCACCCATCTACACACAATGCCCTATAATGACAAAGTGAAAACATGTTTTTATGTCTCACACATCTACACACAATGCCCTATAATGACAAAGTGAAAACATGTTTTTATGTCTCACACATCTACACACAATGCCCTATAATGACAAAGTGAAAACATGTTTTTATGTCTCACACATCTACACACAATGCCCTATAATGACAAAGTGAAAACATGTTTTTATGTCTCACACATCTACACACAATGCCCTATAATGACAAAGTGAAAACATGTTTTTATGTCTCACACATCTACACACAATGCCCTATAATGACAAAGTGAAAACATGTTTTTATGTCTCACCCATCTACACACAATGCCCTATAATGACAAAGTGAAAACATGTTTTTATGTCTCACACATCTACACACAATGCCCTATAATGACAAAGTGAAAACATGTTTTTATGTCTCACACATCTACACACGATGCCCTATAATGACAAAGTGAAAACATGTTTTTATGTCTCACACATCTATACACAATGCCCTATAATGACAAAGTGAAAACATGTTTTTATGTCTCACCCATCTACACACAATGCCCTATAATGACAAAGTGAAAACATGTTTTTATGTCTCACCCATCTACACACAATGCCCTATAATGACAAAGTGAAAACATGTTTTTATGTCTCACACATCTACACACAATGCCCTATAATGACAAAGTGAAAACATGTTTTTATGTCTCACCCATCTACACACAATGCCCTATAATGACAAAGTGAAAACATGTTTTTATGTCTCACACATCTACACACAATGCCCTATAATGACAAAGTGAAAACATGTTTTTATGTCTCACACATCTACACACAATGCCCTATAATGACAAAGTGAAAACATGTTTTTATGTCTCACACATCTACACACAATGCCCTATAATGACAAAGTGAAACATGTTTTTATGTCTCACACATCTACACACAATGCCCTATAATGACAAAGTGAAAACATGTTTTTATGTCTCACACATCTACACACAATGCCCTATAATGACAAAGTGAAAACATGTTTTTATGTCTCACACATCTACACACAATGCCCTATAATGACAAAGTGAAAACATGTTTTTATGTCTCACACATCTACACACAATGCCCTATAATGACAAAGTGAAAACATGTTTTTATGTCTCACCCATCTACACACAATGCCCTATAATGACAAAGTGAAAACATGTTTTTATGTCTCACACATCTACACACAATGCCCTATAATGACAAAGTGAAAACATGTTTTTATGTCTCACACATCTACACACAATGCCCTATAATGACAAAGTGAAAACATGTTTTTATGTCTCACACATCTACACACAATGCCCTATAATGACAAAGTGAAAACATGTTTTTATGTCTCACACATCTACACACAATGCCCTATAATGACAAAGTGAAAACATGTTTTTATGTCTCACACATCTACACACAATGCCCTATAATGACAAAGTGAAAACATGTTTTTATGTCTCACACATCTACACACAATGCCCTATAATGACAAAGTGAAAACATGTTTTTATGTCTCACACATCTACACACAATGCCCTATAATGACAAAGTGAAAACATGTTTTTATGTCTCACACATCTACACACAATGCCCTATAATGACAAAGTGAAAACATGTTTTTATGTCTCACACATCTACACACAATGCCCTATAATGACAAAGTGAAAACATGTTTTTATGTCTCACACATCTACACACAATGCCCTATAATGACAAAGTGAAAACATGTTTTTATGTCTCACACATCTACACACAATGCCCTATAATGACAAAGTGAAAACATGTTTTTATGTCTCACACATCTACACACAATGCCCTATAATGACAAAGTGAAAACATGTTTTTATGTCTCACACATCTACACACAATGCCCTATAATGACAAAGTGAAAACATGTTTTTATGTCTCACACATCTACACACAATGCCCTATAATGACAAAGTGAAAACATGTTTTTATGTCTCACACATCTACACACAATGCCCTATAATGACAAAGTGAAAACATGTTTTTATGTCTCACACATCTACACACAATGCCCTATAATGACAAAGTGAAAACATGTTTTTATGTCTCACACATCTACACACAATGCCCTATAATGACAAAGTGAAAACATGTTTTTATGTCTCACACATCTACACACAATGCCCTATAATGACAAAGTGAAAACATGTTTTTATGTCTCACCCATCTACACACAATGCCCTATAATGACAAAGTGAAAAATGTTTTTATGTCTCACACATCTACACACAATGCCCTATAATGACAAAGTGAAAACATGTTTTTAGAAATGTTTGCAAATGAAATACAGAAATATCTTATTTATTTATATAAGTATTAACACCCCTGGGTCAATACATGTTAGAATCACCTTTGGTAGCGATTACAGCTGTGAGTCTTTCTGGGTAAGTCTCTAAGAGATTTCCACACCTGGATTGTACAATATTTGCACATTATTTTCTTTTTTTATTATTATTCAAGCTCTGTCAAGTTGGTTGCTGATCATTTCTAGACAGCCATTTTCAAGTCTTGCCATAGATTTTCAACCCGATTTAAGTAAAAAGTTTAATTACGCCACTCAGGAACATTCAATGTCGTCTTGGTAACCAACTCCAGTTTATATTTGGCCTTGTGTTTTGGGTTATTGTCCTGCTGAAAGGTGAATTTGCAGAATTTGCAGACAGAATCGGGTTTTCCTCTAGAATTTTGCCTGTCCTTAGCTTTATTCCGTTTCTTTTTATCTTAAAAATTGCTTTAGTCCTTGCCGATGACAAGCAGACCCGTAACATGATGCAGCAACCACCATGCTTCAAATTATGGAGAGTGGTACTCAGTGATGTGTTGTGTTGGATTTGCCCAAAATATAACGCTTTGCATTCATGACACAAAGTTAATTGTTCATTTTCATTTTACTTTAGTGCCTTATTGCAAACAGGATGCATGTTTTGGAATATCTTTCCCTCTGTCATTTAGGTTAGTATTCTGGAATAACTACAATGTTGTTGATCCATCCTCAGTTTTCTCCTATCATAGCCATTAAACTCTGTAATTGTTTTAGACACCATTGGCCATTGGCGGTTTCCTTCCTCTCTGGAAACTGAGTTAGGAAGGACACCTGTATCTTTGTAGTGACTGGGTGTATTGATAAATCATCCAAAGTGTAATTCATAACTTTACTATGGTCAAATGGATATTCAATGTCTGCTTTTTTATTTTTTACCCATCTACCAATAGGTGCCCTTCTTTGCGAGGCATGGGAAAACCTCCCTGGTCTTTGTGGTTGAATCTGTGTTTGAAATTCACTGCTCAACCTTACAGATAATTGTATGTGTGAGGTACACTGATGAGGTAGTCATTCAAAAATCATGTTAAACACTATTCCATGAAACTTATTGTGTGACTTTTTTTAACCTCCTGAACCTTTTTAAGATTGTCATAACAAATGTGTTGAATACTTATTGACACAAGACATTTCAGCTTTTTATTTTACATTTTAAAATTAAAATTGTATTTTTAATTAATTGGTAACAAATGAATTCCACTTTGACATTATGGGGTATTGTGTGTAGGCTGTAACACAACAAAGTCAAGGGGTGTGAATACTTCCACTGTAGCAGAGTGTCATTCGAAATGGGATTATTTAAGTACATTTTAAAATGTTAAAATGAACTGTGTTGTGCAAGTTGTTGAGTCATAATCCTACTCTATTTTGGCAGGAAGCATTGCAAGTACGGCAAGACAAGGCCTGTTGGAACAATAGTATAAAGATTTATAACTCGTACTTCTTTAGAAAATGTCCTTTATACAAAAATAACATTTGGGAGCAGTAATTCCTTACTTCTACTTGACCTGACATTAAGTCTCCAGACTAACCTTCTTTCATAACTGGTCATGAATATCCAAACAAGCTAGCACTGAAATCCAAACAACTGTAACACTGAATTACCACTTCAAGCATCTAGAATCTCAGTTACATCCTATTTGGAGGGAACACAATCATGGGCAACTGGTCATTCTATAGCCTCCCCTTACATGCTTTTGGTGCCGACAAGCAGGAGCATGTTGCTGAAAATGCTGCACAGGTCTTCTTTGATCTCTGCTCAGTTTCGCTCAGTGTGGGTGTTGGATGAATGGGTCTGTTTCAATAATAAATGTAGCACTCCCAGGTATGGCTTGGTCGTGTCAATATGGGATGGGAGATTATGCAGGAGAAGGGGAGGATTCCCTTTTGAATCTAAACGTACCTCTTCAGTGAGTCAGAGGCAGTGAGTCAGATGCAGGAAGGGGAAGAGGTACCTGGGTCATGTTCAGCAGTGAGAAAACTGAAAGGAGGATGAGCTACCTGAACATGTTCAATAAGAACACAGATTTAATTTTTTTGTTGCAAACTGTTTTGCTACAGTGTGCCCTACTGAACATTACCCAGAGTCTAAGGAGTCACTTGGTTGTATGGGACTAGTTGACCACAGTGGAGGCCTTGTGGACAGCGACAAGGACCCCACTGCATGTGTCAACAATGAGCCGTGAGAGAACGAACTGCAAGCACCTCAGAGAGGAAGCGAGAGAGAGAGGGAGTAGAGGTGGTGAAGGGGAGAGGTGTAAGGGAGAGGTGAACAGAGAGGGGGGAATTCTATGTGACACAACCTACTGTAATTCAATTGATAACAAAAACACAAATCCAGGAGAGATTGTGTTGAACGTGACGTTTGAGATGGAAAACATTGGGTATGGGTAAATCAACGTATCAGCATTATTAGTAATAGTGTACTGTTGAGATCATCGACTTGGAAGATAAATGAAACCATTGATTTTATCAGCAGTTCTAAAAATGTTTTAATAAGCCTGTGGTCTTACTCCCTGTCATTGTTAGCATGGTTTTACTATAGCTGTAACACTGACATCTAATGAATTTTACCATGTCCATAAAAAAATTACATCTGAAAAAAGCAAGTATTTGTCAGGCCTATTGTGCTGATGTGGTCCTACGTTTGAACAATTAGACAGCTGTTTGTAGCTGACATTCAAATGTATACGTGTATGAAATAACGTAAATGCTAGTTGCTAGTACACTATATATACAAAAGTACGTGGACACCAGTGGAGGCTGCTCCGGGGAGGACTGGCTCATAATAAGGGCTGGAACGGAGTGAATGGAATGGTATCAAACACATGGTTCCATTTACTCCATTCCAGCCATTATTATGAGCTGTCCTCCCTTCAGCAGCCTCCACTGGTGGACACCCCTTCAAATTAGTGGATTCGGCTATTTCAGCCACACCCGTTGCTGGCAGTTGTATAAAATTGAGCACACAGCCATGCAATCTCCATAGACAAACATTGGCAGTAAAATAGCCTTACTGAAGAGCTCAGTGCCACCGTCATAGGATGCTACCATTCCAACAAGTCAGTTCGGCAAATTTCTGCCCTGCTAAGAGCGGCTGTTATTGTGAGTGCTGAAGCGTGTAGCGTGTAAAAATTGTCTGTCCTCGGTTGCAACACTCCATTGTAAATGCTAGTTGACATTTATGACTTTTAAAGCAGGGGGCGAAAGGTTGCTCAAAATCTGGCAAACTGAGCAGACAAAATACAGTGTGGTGTAGTTAACATAATTTAATAATTGCCTTTGAATAAACAGTCGCTTATGAACTCTTAGTGAGCTTATTATCTATGCATGTCAAAGGTTAAATCAAATCAAATCTAAGTTTATTTGTCACGTGCGCCGAATACAACAGGTATTTGGCGCAGTGAAATGCTTACTTACAGGCTCTAACCAATAGTGCAAAAAATGGTATTAGGTGAACAATAAGTAAGTAAAGAAATAAAAACAACAGTAAAAAGACAGTGAGAAATAACAGTAGCGAGGCTAAATACAGTAGCGAGGCTAAATACAGTAGCGAGGCTAAATACAGTAGCGAGGCTAAATACAGTAGCGAGGCTAAATACAGTAGCGAGGCTATAAAAGTAGCGAGGCCAAATACAGACACCGGTTAGTCAGGCTGATTGAGGTAGTATGTACATGTAGATATGGTTAAAGTGACTATGCATATATGATGAACAGAGAGTAGCAGTAGCGTAAAAGAGGGGTTGGTGGGTGGTGGGTGGTGGGACACAATGCAGATAGCCCGGTTAGCCAATGTGCGGGAGCACTGGTTGGTCGGGGCAATTGAGGTAGTATGTACATGAATGTATGGTTAGAGTGACTGTGCATATATGATAAACAGAGAGCAGCAGCAGCGTAAAAGAGGGGTTGGTTGGGGGGGGCACACAATGCAAATAGTCCAGGTAGCCATTTGATTACCTGTTCAGGAGTCTTATGGCTTGGGGGTTAAAAAACTGTTGAGAAGCCTTTTTGTCCTAAATGGTTCAATCATCATTCTTTTTATGTGGCATCAAATTCTGGAGGGAGTCCAGGCCTTGAGTCGTGAAGGACTGAGTGAGCTGTTCTTTTCTGTCATCTCCAAAACACGTTGATTGAACGAGCTGCGTACATGGTGCATCTTCCTCACCTACGACGGCTGTTTTGTCCAAACAGTTTATAGTGCTGAGGTCAAGGCACTTAAGTGGACCCCAAATTTCCAAAGTGCCTTTTCTCAGAAATGTTGCCTTTCCGTGTGTGTCGTCAGAGTAAACATGACGCCTACATGCAGAAAGCCAATCAAAACAAACGCTACAAATAAGTGTGCCTCAGATTTGATTGATGATTCATTCATTGAGCACAGCATGTGAGGGTTTGTGTCTTACTTCAGGACAGTGAATTAATGCCAACATGTTCCTGGACAGGAATGGCGATTCTGAAGCGATTCTTGAAAAGTCTTCCAAATTCAACCTACAGTACGCTGTATAATGAAAAGCTCTGTTGCCATAACCACAGTAAATCTCTTGATTAGCTATTCTTACCTGAAAGGGTTAATCATACTGCATTTTTGTCTGCTCCTTTTTTCTTAGTTGCTAGGAGTGGCTTCTCTCTACTCACTTCTTGTAGCTTGTTTGAACATGAGCAGACAGGTTTCCATCAAAGTATTTTTCTTGATTTCTATCCTGGTTTCTTATGGATGCAGCCGGTGTCACTCCTCTGGGAAGTCATACACAGTCTTATACCACCACACCACATATCTCCACGTGTTCAGTTCACGTGTCTCATTTGAATGTCCACACACTGCACACGCATCTTTGGTGTGTGGACATTCAGAGTTCAGAAGAGGTTAATAATGACATAAATAAATAGCCTGACTGGGGTTGCTTGGGCTTTGTTGATATGAGACTGTATACGGTCTATGCTCTTTATAGTGACGATAATGAGGGATGATCATTGTAATGGATTGCATTATCGCGGTTGAATCAGAAACCCATGTGGAGTGGACATACATCAGATAAACACATTTGGAAGATGCACTTTAGGTTGCAACTTGTTTTGGTTGCGACCATAGAAAGACCAACACGTTTTCAGTGTAACTTGGGACTTGGATTCGGTAATTCGTCAGTGCTCTTTCGAACAACACGTGGGAGTTGAAAATCAATAGACTGACTTCACAGGTGTTGTCGTCTAAGTTTTTTACCTCCATAAAAGGCTCTGCTGGCCAAAAGAACAGCACAAAGACTACTATTAAAGTATCTCATTGTAAATATTATGAGTGTGTGACGAGGCTAACATTAAACACGCCACTAATGCTTCAGTGTGTTATAACGTTTAGCTCAATGAAAAAGAGCGCACAGCTGAATCATCAAAGACTCCTACTCTTTTTTTGCCGGGATGATCCAGATGTCTCGCGATGATGTGTGTACTTCTTGTCATGAAGTGTTTTCTCGATGCCTGTTCCAGAGGGAAGTTTGTTAGGGTTTATTTAGTAAACACGGTATATCTCGAACAACAAAATATTCCACCACATAAAAGCCCTCGCTGCATATATCCAGCCTAGCATTTTTAATGCACAGTCGCAATTTATATATGTACATACGTGCATGTCCCTAGGCGTCCCGGCCGTAAATATGACTCACGATTGCACAAATAACCCAAAGACAGTCAAATATAGGTTTTCTGGGGTCATCTTGCAGCTCATTAGACACACTTGTTTCAATACTGCATTATAAACATTCTCTGTCTCTCTAAAATCTCTTACATACAACAGAGCGTACTCACTGTAGTATATGATTCATATCTCATTCATAGCACAATTACATCTAAGTTACAATCTTGCTTGCTGGAGGATGACCAAATAATGATGACCAATTTAATTTGTAACTAAATTGACGTCAATTTCTTGACGTCAGTTTGTTTTTGCTTAGTTGGAGAGCATCTGTGTCAAGGGTTCCCATATTTCACAGATAATGAAGTAAACAGGGAAACAACAGTCGTGGCAGAGTCAGCGACTTCCATAGCTATTGAAGTGAATCATCTTGTTTATTAGTATTTTATTACGTCTTCTCAGCTAATGTTAGGAATGTTACTTCATCGTTGCAGCATATCAAACACATTTCAATTCTCAGGCTGTTTAATTCTCGAGCCACATACTGAAACTAGCCAGCATGTTTTGGATGCTCTCTGCAAGGATCCAAGCCATGTTCACTATAAGTGTTTCTCAGCGGTTTTATACCAGGGGAAAGCTATTGTCTCAGTATAGTTCTAGAGCACAGTTCTGTGGAAAACACTGGAAAACCGTGACAATATCACTGAGTGGACTATCCTGGCTAAATAAAGATATATCCTGGCTAAATAAAGATATGGTGTGTGGAATATATTCTGCATATCATTTCTCTGAGTGGGTGTGAGAGTCTTAAAAAGAGAAGGATTGTTTCTGTGGGAACAGAATGCCCTCATACCTTAATTATTCAAATGCAGCTCTTCATCTACTGTACAATATGTGATCTTGTCCCTAAAAAACGTAAAAGCACCTTCAGTACTGTAATCTGTGCTAGCCTAGACAGCAGTACTGTAATATGTGCTAGCCTAGATAGGAGTACTGCAATCTGTGCTAGCCTAGACAGTAGTACTGTAATCTTTATTTTATTTTTTTTACCTTTATTTAACTAGGCAAGTCAGTTAAGAAATTCTTATTTTCAATGACGGCCTAGGAACAGTGGGTTAACTGCCTGTTCAGGGGCAGAATGACAGATTTGTACCTTGTCAGCTCGGGGGTTTGAACTTGCAACCTTCCGGTTACTAGTCCAGGGCTCTAACCACTAGGCTACCCTGCCGCCCCAATCTGTGCTAGCCTAGACAGCAGTACTGTAATCTGTGCTAGGCTAGACGGCAGTACTGTAATCGATGCTAGATAGCAGTACTGTAATCTTTGCAAGGCTAGACAGCAGTACTGTAATCGGTTATAGCCGGCAGTTGTAAAAACATCTAGGAAATGCACAACCTGATCAACAAATTCTAACAAATTTGTGGGATAATATTGTTTGAATGGACATGTTTTCTTTTCATCTGCTAATAAGGCTCATCATCCATAGCCTGGTCCCAAATCTGTTTGTGCTGTCTTGTCACGTCCTAGGGTCATTGTCACGGCTAAAAACAAAACAGCACAAACCGATCTCGGTCCAGGGTACATCATTCCACAGTACTGGCTGTTTTCTGATTTGACACTTAGCAAGCATGCTGTTTTGTCAGGGTGTCATCTACCTGCAGAGCTTACAATCCCCTCTGACCACCATCTATTATGCTGTGGATCCGGTTCATTAAAACCTGCTAACTCTGACTGGGCCATCCTGAAGGAGAGATATACTGTATATATCTAGAGGTCGACCGATTATGATTTTTTCAATTGGGGGACCAATAAAGCTGATACCGATTAATCGGACGATTTTTATTTATTTATTTGTAATAATGACAACTGAATGAACACTTATTTTACCTTAATATAATACATCAATAAAAATCAATTTAGCCTCAAATAAATAATGAAACATGTTCAATTTGGTTTAAATAATGCAAAAACAAAGTGCTGGAGAAGTAAAAGTGCAATATGTACCATGTAAAAAAGCTAACGTTTGAGTTCCTTGCTCAGAACATGAGAACATAGGAAAATTGGTGGTTCCTTTTAACATGAGACTTTAATATTCCAAGGTAAGAGGTTTTAGGTTGTAGTTAATATAGTATTTATAGGACTATTTCTCTCTATACCATTTGTATTTCATATACCTTTGACTATTGGATGTTCTTATAGGCACTGTAGTATTGCCAGTGTAACAGTATAGCTTCCGTCCCTCTCCTCGCCCCTACCTGGGCCGAGGAGAACATCGTCAACAGCCACACTCGAAGCAGCGTTACCCATTGCTCCACAAAAGCCACGGCCCTTGCAGAGCAAGGGGAATAACTACTCCAAGTCTCAGAGCGAGTGATGTTTGAAACGCTATTAGCGCGCACCCAGCTAACTAGCTAGCCATTTCACATCGGTTACACCAGCCATTAGGCTGATAGGTGTGAAGTCATAAACAGCACTGTGCTTGCGAAGAGCTGCTGGCAAAACGCACGAAAGTGCTGTTTGAATGAATGCTTACGAGCCTGCTGCTGCCTACCATCACTCAGTCAGACTGCTCTATCAAATCATAGACTTAATTATAACATAATAGCACACAGAAATACAAGCCTTTGGTCATTAATATGGTCGAATCCGGAAACTATCATTTCGAAAACAAAACGTTTATTATTTCAGTGAAATACAGAACCGTTCGGTATTTTGTCTAACGGATGGCATCCCTAAGTCTAAATATTCTTGTTACATTGCACAACCTTCAATGTAATGTCATAATAAAATTCTGGCAAATTAGTTCGCAATGAGCCAGGCTGCCCAAACTGTTGCATAGACACTGACTCTGCGTGCAATGAACGCAAGAGAAATTACACAATTTCACCTGGTTAATATTGCCTGCTAAACTGGATTTATTTTAGCTAAATATGCAGGTTTAAAAATATATACTTCTGTGTATTGATTTTAAGAAAGGCATTGGCGTTTATGGTTAGGTACAGTCATCCAGCGATTGTGCTTTTTTCGCAAATGTGCTTTTGTTAAATCATCCCCCAGCGTTGCAGCGATTATATGCAACGCAGGACACGCTAGATAAACGAGTAATATCATCAACCATGTGTAGTTATAACTAGTGATTATGATTGATTGATTGTTTTTTATAAGATAAGTTTAATGCTAGCACGCAACTTACCTTGGCTTCTACTGCATTCGTGTAACAGGCAGGCTCCTCGTGGAGTGCAATGAGAGGCAGGTGGTTAGAGCATTGGACTAGTTAACTGTAAGGTTGCAAGATTGGATCCCCCGAGCTGACAAGGTGAAAATCTGTCATTCTGCCCCTGAACAAGGAAGTTAACCCACCGTTCCTAGGCCGTCATTGAAAATATGAATGTGTTCTTAACTGACTTGCCTAGTTAAATAAAGGTATAAACATTTTTTTTAAATTACCGGCAAAATCGGCGCCCGAAAATACCGATTTCCGATTGTTATGAAAACTTGAAATCGGCCCCAATTAATCGGCCATTCCGATTAATCGGTCAACCTCTAATATCTACACACCATCAGTTCACTTTAAAATGACTGTTATAATGTTCACATATATTATAAAAATCTATTCTAAAAAAGTTTTGGGATAGTTTTTTTTTAAACAACCAATGGGAAAACAAGACAACTGAAACACAAAGTTATAAGATAAAAATAGTTCAAGTGGATTAAACCAAAGTTCAATATATTAATCACTCTTAAGCTCTCTACTTTAAATAATGAATGTGGAATTTCAATAAGGAGCCCTGATGGGCTTCACCAACAGGACAAGTCTCTGCTTTAGTGCAGAGACTTGTCAGAATGCATCCTGATGTATCCTGATGCAATTTGACAACTGCATATCCTGCATATACTGCAGTCCTTCGCTTCCTCTGAGAGTGCAATAGAGGTGGCCCTCTCTACGGATCTGAAATATGTTAATTAGGCTTGGATGGTTTTCAGACTGTCATACCTTCCTATCGACATTGTGCCATCCCAGGATATTTGGTAATACTGGCACTGAACACAATGGGAGCTATTTTCAAACCCCACTGAGCCTCTCTCAAACCAAATCAAATCCAAGTTTATTTGTCACGTTCGCCGAATACAACAGGTGTAGTAGACCTCACAGTGAAATGCTTACTTACAGGCCCTAACCAACAGTGCATTTTTTAAGTAAAAAAATACATATTAGGGGAACAATAGATAAGTAAAGAAATAAAAGCAACAGTAAAAAGACAGTGAAAATGCAAATGCAAATAGTCCATGTAGCCATTTGATTACATGTTCAGGAGTCTTATGGCTTGGGGGTAAAAGCTGTTGAGAAGCCTTTCTGGTCCTAGACGTGGCGCTCCGGTACCGCTTGCTGTGCAGTAGCAGAGAGAACAATCTATGACTGGGGTGGCTGGGGTCTTTGACAATTTTTAGGGCCATCCTCTGACACCGCCTGGTGTAGATGTCCTGGATGGCAGGCAGTTTGGTCCCGGTGATATACTGGGCCGTACGCACTACTCTCTATAGTGCCTTGCGGTAGGAGGCCGAGCAGTTGCCGTACCAGGCGGTAATGCAACGCTCTCGATGTTACAGCTGCAGAACCTTTTGAGGATCTGAGGACCCATGCCAAATCACCACCCGGCCAGGTCTCTGACCTCCTCCCTATAGGCTGTCTCGTCATTGTCGGTGATCAGGCCTACCACTGTTGTGTCGTCTGCAAACTTAATGATGGTGTTGGAGTCGTGCCTGGCCACGCAGTCATGGGTGAACAGGGAGTACAGGAGGGGACTGAGCACGAACCCCTGAGGGGCTCCAGTGTTGAGGATCAGCGTGGCGGATAAGTTGCTACTTACCCTCACCACCTGGGGGCGGCCCGTCAGGAAGTCCAGGATCCAGTTGCAGAGGGAGGTGTTTAGTCCCAGTATCCTTAGCTTGGTGATGAGCTTTTAGGGCACTATGGTGTTGAACGCTGAGCTGTAGTCAATGAATAGCAATCTCACATAGGTGTTCCTTTTGTCCAGGTGGGAAAGGGCCGTGTGGAGTGCAATAGAGATTGCACCATCTGTGGATCTGTTTTGGCGGTATGCAAATTGGAGTGGGTCTAAGGTTTCTGGGATAATGGTGTTAATGTGAGCCATTACCAGCCTTTAAAAGCACTTCATGGCTACGGATGTGAGTGCTACTTTTTGAGATGAAGGAAATAAATTTGGCAGCTCTCAAGACAAAGTCCTCAAGATAAATAAAAAAAATCCACCCTACAATACATTGTGTGGGTACATTTGTAAGCATTCCAGCTGTTTTGACAAAGCCTCTTAGCTGAATCTATGCAGTGCCATCATCCTTCAGTCCTCAGGCAGTAAGATGCAATGGGTACACGTGAGCGGACACGTTACTACAGCTGCTCTTTGCTGCTTTGTTCATTTGATTAGCTTAACTATAAACTTGGAGTTGCCTGTCCCATTCCTTAGTTTTTATGTGGTACTTCATTTTGTTATGTTGCATAACACACAGAGGGGTATTTGTATTTTTGTATTCAATAAGGATCCCCATTAGCAGTTATATACAATTACAAATATTATATTTCATAACACTTTTCACAACACATTAAGTGTGTGCCCTCAGGCCACTACTCTACTATCACATATCTACAATGAGTACATGTGTGTAGAGTACATGTGCGTATGTTATCATGTGTATGCGTGTGTCTGTGCCTGTGTGTGTGTCTCTTCACAGTCCCCGCTGTTCCATAAGGTGTATTTTTATCTGTTTTTTAAAATCCAATTCTACTGCTGCGTCAGTTAGTTGATGTGGAATAGAGTTCCATGTAGTCATGTCTCTATGTAGTACTGTGGAATAGAGTTCCATGTAGTCATGGCTCTATATAGTACTGTGGAATAGAGTTCCATGTAGTCATGGCTCTATGTAGTACTGTGGAATAGAGTTCCATGTAGTCATGGCTCTATATAGTACTGTGGAATAGAGTTCCATGTAGTCATGGCTCTATATAGTACTGTGGAATAGAGTTCCATGTAGTCATGGCTCTATGTAGTACTGTGGAATAGAGTTCCATGTAGTCATGGCTCTATGTAGTACTGTGGAATAGAGTTCCATGTAGTCATGGCTCTATGTAGTACTGTGGAATAGAGTTCCACGTAGTCATGGCTCTATGTAGTACTGTGGAATAGAGTTCCATGTAGTCATGGCTCTATGTATTACTGTGGAATAGAGTTCCACGTAGTCATGGCTCTATGTAGTACTGTGGAATAGAGTTCCACGTAGTCATGGCTCTATGTAGTACTGTGGAATAGAGTTCCACGTAGTCATGGCTCTATGTAGTACTGTGGAATAGAGTTCCATGTAATCATGTCTCTATGTAGTACTGTGGAATAGAGTTCCACGTAGTCATGGCTCTATGTAGTACTGTGGAATAGAGTTCCACGTAGTCATGGCTCTATGTAGTACTGTGGAATAGAGTTCCATGTAGTCATGGCTCTATGTAGTACTGTGGAATAGAGTTCCACGTAGTCATGGCTCTATGTAGTACTGTGGAATAGAGTTCCACGTAGTCATGGCTCTATGTAGTACTGTGGAATAGAGTTCCACGTAGTCATGGCTCTATGTAGTACTGTGGAATAGAGTTCCACGTAGTCATGGCTCTATGTAGTACTGTGGAATAGAGTTCCACGTAGTCATGGCTCTATGTAGTACTGTGGAATAGAGTTCCACGTAGTCATGGCTCTATGTAGTACTGTGGAATAGAGTTCCACGTAGTCATGGCTCTATGTAGTACTGTGGAATAGAGTTCCACGTAGTCATGGCTCTATGTAGTACTGTGGAATAGAGTTCCACGTAGTCATGGCTCTATGTAGTACTGTGGAATAGAGTTCCACGTAGTCATGGCTCTATGTAGTACTGTGGAATAGAGTTCCACGTAGTCATGGCTCTATGTAGTACTGTGGAATAGAGTTCCACGTAGTCATGGCTCTATGTAGTACTGTGGAATAGAGTTCCACGTAGTCATGGCTCTATGTAGTACTGTGGAATAGAGTTCCACGTAGTCATGGCTCTATGTAGTACTGTGGAATAGAGTTCCACGTAGTCATGGCTCTATGTAGTACTGTGGAATAGAGTTCCACGTAGTCATGGCTCTATGTAGTACTGTGGAATAGAGTTCCACGTAGTCATGGCTCTATGTAGTACTGTGGAATAGAGTTCCACGTAGTCATGGCTCTATGTAGTACTGTGGAATAGAGTTCCACGTAGTCATGGCTCTATGTAGTACTGTGCGCCTCCCATAGTCTGTTCTGAACTTGGGGATTGTGAAGAGAACACTGGTGGCATGTTTTGTTGGGTATGAATGTGTGTCCAAACTGTGTGCTAGTTGTTTAAACAGACAGCTCAATGCATTCAGCATGTCAATACAAACAAGTAGTGATGAAGTCCATCTCTCCTCTACTTTGAGCCATGAGAGATTTACATGCATATTATTAATGTTAGCACTCTGAGTGCATTGATCGTGTTGTTATCAAATCAAATTGTTTTGGTCACATACACATATTTAGCAGATGTTACTGTGGGTGTAGCAAAATGCTTGTGTTCCTAGCTCCAACAGTGCAGTAATATCTAACAATACACAACAATACACACAGATCTAAAAGTAAACAATGGAATTAAGAAATATATGAATATTAGATCAAGCAATGTCGGAGTGGCATAGACTAAAATACAGATGAATCGAATACAGTATATACACTGATGAGTTGAAGAAGACAGGCTAGCACTTTATTATGGACAGACATCTCCCCATCTTAGCTACTGTTGCATCAACATGATGAGTGACAATCTGTCCTCTGAATCAAGTCTTACTGAAATACCCCCACCCTAATTTCTTACTGAAATAAGTCTTACTGAAATACCCCCCCCCCCCCATTTCTTACTGAAATTAGTCTTACTGAAATTAGTCTTACTGAAATAGGTCTTACTGAAATTAGTCTTACTGAAATTAGTCTTACTGAAATAGGTCTTACTGAAATTAGTCTTACTGAAATTAGTCTTACTGAAATTAGTCTTACTGAAATTAGTCTTACTGAAATAGGTCTTACTGAAATTAGTCTTACTGAAATTAGTCTTACTGAAATAGGTCTTACTGAAATTAGTCTTACTTAAAATAGTCTTACTGAAATTAGTATTATTGAAATAAGTCTTACTGAAATTACAGTCCACTACAGTCCACTACAGTCCATTACAGTCCACTACAGTCCACTACAGTCCACTACAGTCCACTACAGTACACTACAGTCCACTACAGTCCACTACAGTCCACTATAGTCACTGAGGTCAGTATGAAATGCTCTGTTTTTGTTTTTGAGGTAAAGTGGGCCATCTAAAATATTTATTCACTTTTCTTGCTCCACTAGTTTATGGTTCACTGCATCTGAACTGAGCTTGACAACTGCAGCATCACCTACTGGTATAATGATACTCCAGGATAGTATTTGATTTATAGAGTATTCTGGTCCAAATAATAAGATAGAGTTTTGTAAATGTAAAGACTATACCAAACAAATAGCTAGTAAAATGTCATGAATCGTGACAATGATGATTTGTGTCTTAGCTGGTAAATCAAGCCTCAATTACATACTCAATAAACTACCCTGGCCACTACACCCCCCCCCCCCCCCCCCCCCATCCCTCCCCAACCTCCCCACATAAAATGGCATTTTGAATACTCTGGCAAGAACCTACTGTCTAATTACATTAAGACTGTAGTAATTTAGCAGATGCTCTTATCCAGAGCGACAGACAATAAGTGAGTTCAAACGAGGAGTATTAAACAACCACATAGGAGCGTCGTAAGTAAACAACAGTGAGTCAAATGTCAGTAGTGACATTTCTTTTTTTGAAATAGTGCTGTAGTGGACTAACAAGTTTCCCTTTGACCTATGTAACTAAACAACAGTAACGTATTAACATGTAGTTACATAGTAACTGCTCTGGAATGTTTCTTCAGTGTGTGTGTAAGCGGACAAGCACAAATAAAGGTATTTCAGATGGAGCTGATAACGGTACAAGGGATCCCAAACCCCCTCCCACGTGTATCACACACAGCCCCCTGAGGAACGAGAGACTTCTCATGAAACACTACATCTTCTAACATAAATATTAGAGCTGATTGAACAGATTGCAGTCCACCACCTGTATATTCTCAGAGTGGGCTGGCGAACTGTGTGTCACTGAGCCGAGTGGAGGCGGACTAGTGACTTACAACAGGATACGTCCTCCAAATAAACCCACTCCCCCTGTAGTCCATTTGTTGCTAAACATTACTGACTCAGTGGATTAAGGGGAAACATGACACGTTGACCAATATGTTCATTCAATATCTAGAGCTTTCTGTTTTCTGTATTTGTTGCCGTTGATTAGTCAACAGATATAGGTTTTGTTTGAATAAATAAACATACCGGTAGATAACACTGATATTTTAAGGGGCCTTCCGAGTGGCGCAGCGTCACTACAGGCCCGGGTTCAATCCCAGGATGTGTTGCAGCTGGCCACAACAGGGAGACCACTGAGGCCGAGCACCATCCAGGTTAGAGGAGCTTTTTAAATGTATTTTACCTTTATTTAACCAGGCAAGTCAGTTAAGAACAAATTATTTTCAATAACAGCCTAGGAACAGTGGGCTAACTACCTTGTTCAGGGGCAGAATGACAGATTTTTACTTTGTCAGCTCAGGGATTCGATCTTGCAACCTTTTGGCTACTAGTCCAACTTTCTAACCACTAGGCTGCCATGCCTAGTGTTTGGCCGGCCAGGTTGTCCTTGTCCCATCTCGCTCTAGCAACTCCTGTGGCGGGTTCGTGTTTCGGAGGTCATAAAGAACAGATACTTTTTAAATCTGACATTTCATTACAAACATGAACAAATGGGTCTCAGAACATGTTCTTACAGACTATAGCGATACTAGTAGCAATTGCGACAAAGGCCACGTGTACAGATACTTTTTTTCCAAACAATATTATCACTGTTTCCTTAGGGAATTCTTTACAGGGGTGTGGTATTGTACATCATACAACTATTTGTGGATTTGCCTGAAAACATGACTCCATTATCCGTGGTGACAGGTTTAAAGAAGGCCATTAGATAGGCGGCCCCAGTTTGTGGGTGAGATGAAAGATTAGAGATATTCAGAGGCTACAGTATATCTCTTTCCAAAGTTTCCTTTGGATTTAAAATAGTTCTTCACAATATAATCTTCGCTTAAATGTCACACTCTCATCCTTAAATGTCACACTCTCATCCTTAAATGTCACACTCTCATCCTTAAATGTCACACTCTCATCCTTAAATGTCACACTCTCATCCTTAAATGTCACACTCTCATCCTTAAATGTCACACTCTCATCCTTAAATGTCACACTCTCATCCTTAAATGTCACACTCTCATCCTTAAATGTCACACTCTCATCCTTAAATGTCACACTCTCATCCTTAAATGTCACACACTTCAATGACTAGTTTTCATAGTTTAGTGACATCATACGACTTTTATTTACTTTCTTGAAATGGAAGATGTATTGTTCATCGGTTAATGTAGTTTGAGAAATCCAAACATGAGGTCTAACTCCTGCGATCAACATATTTAACCCTGTCCACAGTCTGTACCAGATCTGTAAGTAAACTGTAAAGCAACAA
The DNA here is from genome assembly GCF_002021735.2 of Oncorhynchus kisutch. NCBI lineage: Eukaryota > Metazoa > Chordata > Actinopteri > Salmoniformes > Salmonidae > Oncorhynchus > Oncorhynchus kisutch. The sequence goes on along the minus strand of NC_034196.2, from coordinate 39,273,282 downwards.
AAGGCATCCTGCCGTCTTGGACTGTGGACTGGCAGAATTTGTGAACGTTCCAAATATTTCAAGTTTGAATCATTTATAAGCCTAGATTTTAGACAGGGCCTTAAAAAAATGAGGCCATTGGTAGAATATGCAATATCCACGGACAGTATATTACAATATTTTAATATCTTCCAACTATAAATCTCTCAGAGGATGGTAAAACATTTTGGATGTGTATTTTGGGTCAAGGTGTTCAGAGACCACGCTGGGTCAGGGATGAGGAGGAGAGAAGGATAGAAAGAGGAGGAGAAGAGTAGAGAAGGAGGAGAAGCGGAGAGGAGGAGAAGAGGAGAGAAGGATAAATCACTCCCGGTCCAATCCATTTGCCAAAATAGTTCACCGCACCACCATTAATTATTGAGTAATCAAATGCAACCATCAGATCAGTTCACTTAAACCACTGACCCTCGCCTTCTCTGTAACACAGCTGGAGCGTAAAGTAATTTAGGATGCCTCCAAAATGGCACCCATATCCCCTACATTATAAAGTGCACTACTTTTGATTAGGGCTCTGGTCAAAAGTAGTGCACTATATAGAGAATAGGGTGCCATTTTGGAGGCTCTCTCTCATCAGACTGCCTCCAGATGGAGTCCTCAGCACACAGCACCCTCTACTGTGAGACAGACACCACCAGGGGATGAAGCTATTTCTATGGGAATGAATCTGTTTGTATAAGTAACCGAACTACACCATTTAAAAAAGTTACCCATATGTGTTCAAATCTGTTCCTATTATACCAGCTAGCTCTTACTTTAATAATAGTGTATGGTAATGAAGTTATACACTGTATACAAAACATTAAGAACACCTGCTCTTTCCATGATGGGCAAATGACGTCCGGCCTGTGGACCCAATCCCTGACAGATTTATTTTCAAATATGAGGTTTAACATGTTTTATGCTGTCTTCATAAGATTATATCCCTAGTCACTAATGCCCCAATGGGGACCAATATTACCTATCCCTAAACTCTTAGAAATAAGGGTTCCCTGGGGTACAAAAATATAAAAATACACATAGTATACCTTCAGAGTTACACATAAGGATCTCACCTGTTACAGTATGTGCAGATAAAGAGTATAATGGTAAATGTTTGTACCCCAAAAACACATCACACTAACTCTCAAAAAACGGGTACAAACACACAATGTGAAGGTAGATTTCTGTTTCCCAGGGTACAAACACACAATGTGAAGGTAGTTTTCTGTTTCCCAGGGTACAAACACACAATGTGAAGGTAGATTTCTGTTTCCCAGGGTACAAACACACAATGTGAAGGTAGATTTCTGTTTCCCAGGGTACAAACACACAATGTGAAGGTAGATTTCTGTTTCCCAGGGTACAAACACACAATGTGAAGGTAGATTTCTGTTTCCCAGGGTACAAACACACAATGTGAAGGTAGATTTCTGTTTCCCAGGGTACAAACACACAATGTGAAGGTAGTTTTCTGTTTCCCAGGGTACAAACATATTTAGTATACCTTCAATATCCTTAATACCTACCATAAGGTACAATTAGGATTTTTTTGCCACCGAAAAGGAACTAATTGCTTTGCCACTGAGGTGGTACCCTAAAAAAGGCACATTTGTACCATAATTATTATCATCCTCTTATTTCCCAGCATGCTCTACTCCAGTTTGATTTTTGTTAAAACATTTTAGTTTTTTCCATGTACATTGATTGATTAATCTTATGCTACACAAAGTTATCTATAGATTAAATAGATTTTTTAAACTAATCCAATCAGTTAGTTTGATTTTTTTGCACCCATTGCTGAAATGGTTGTTCCAGCTTAAATGGTTAAGATAGGCTCATCATTATGTTCCAAATCATGACAGTTATTATAAATGCAGGTTGCAGGTGAATAAAAATGACATCTGTTGGATATCATAACTCTGGCTGAATTCTAATTGGAATTACAAATCACTTTGTAAACCAGCATAATGTGACTTGCAAAAGTCTGGTTACTTTCTCAGATTTCCCAGGTTTTCAAAAATCTGAGTTGAAATATCCCTGGATCAAGGAGGGAATAAGTAGGAACACATTCAACCAGGATTTTTGAAGTTCTGGGAATTGTTGGGAAACTACTGAATATTTGCAAGCCTACTTGCAGACCTGATGTGGCTTCTAAACCATGAGTTGCAGGCCACTGTATTAGGGTAAAACTAGGCTTCAAAATGAGGTCTTATGAGATATGTAATGAATTGTCATAAAGAGCTTAATTTGAATGATAATATACACCTAGGAACTCAATTGACAAAGGCACCAGGACAACAATCATCTGTCACTAATAAATAGTTGTTAACTCTACAAGTCACTTGAAAAGGCAAGGCACACTAGGAAATTATTTTGGAGGCATGACTTAGTGGAAGCATGGCATTGAGATAGTTATTTTTGACCACCCATGAGTGGAAGTGGTCTATGGTAAAGGTACATTTTTGCCACTTACACAGATGGCTTTTGATGGTACTATATAAAGGTAAAAATCATCCTTTTGTACCTTTGGAGAACTGTTCTAAGGTGTGAACTGTGGTATATAGAGTTGAAGTCAGAAATTTACATATACCTTAGCCAAATACATTTAAACTTCGTTTTTCACAATTCCTGACATTTAATCTGAGTAAAAATGACCTGTCTTAGGTCAATTAGAATCACCACTTTACTTTAAGAATATGAAATGTCAGAAAAATAGTAGAGGGAATGATTTATTTCAGCTATTTCTTTCTTCACATTCCCAGTGGGTCAGAAGTTTACATATACTCGATTAGTATTTGGTAGCATTGCCTTTAAATTGTTTAACTTGGGTCAAACGTTTTGGGGAGCCTTCCACAAGCTTCCCACAATAAATTTGCGACCAAGCTTTAACATCCTGACTGATGTCTTGAGATGTTTCTTCAATATATCCACGTCATTTTCCTACCTCATGATGCAATCTATTTTGTGAAGTGCAACAGTCCCTCCTGCAGCAAAGCACCCCCACAACATGATGCTGCTACCCCCATGCTTCACGGTTGGGATGGTGATCTTTGGCTTGCAAGCCTCCCCCTTTTACCTCCAAACATAACGATGGTTATTATGGCCAAACAGTTCTATTTTTGTTTCGTCAGACCAGAGGAAAAGTACAATCTTTGTCTCCATGTGCAGTTGCAAACCGTAGTCTGGCTTTTTTATGGCGGTTTTGAAGCAGTGGCTTCTTCTTTGCTGAGCGGCCTTTCAGGTTATGTCGATATAGGACTCGTTTTACTGTGAAAATAGATACTTTTGTACCTATTTCCTCCAGCATCTTCACAAGGTCCTTTGCTGTTGCTCTGGGATCGATTTGCACTTTTTGCACCAAAGTACGTTCATCTCGAGGAGACAGAAAGCGTCTCCTTCCTGAGCGGTATGACGGCTGCGTGGTCCCATGGTGTTTATACTTGCGTACTATTGTTTGTACAGATGAACATGGTACCTTCAGGCATTTGGAAATGTCTCCTAAAGATGAACCAGACTTGTGTAGGTCTACAATATTTTTCTGAGGTCTTGGCTGATTTATTTTGATTTTCCCATGATGCCAAGCAAATAGGCACTGAGTTCGAAGGTAGGCCTTGAAATACATTCACAGGTACACCTCCAATTGACTCAAATGATGTCAGTTAGCCTATCAGAAGCTTCTAAAGCCATGACATCATTTTCTGGAATTTTCAAAGCTGTTTAAAGGCACAGTCATCTTAGTGTATGTAAACTTCTGACCCACTGGAATTATAGATACAATGAATTATAAGTGAAATAATCTGTCTCTAAACAATTGTTGGAAAAATTACTTGTGTCATGCACAAAGTAGATGTCCTAACCATCTTGCCAAAACTATAGTTCTTTAACAAGACATTTGTGGAGTGGTTGAAAAATGAGTTTTAATGACTCCAACCTAATTGTATCCGATTTCAACTATACAGTGGGGAGAACAAGTATTTTATACACTGCCGATTTTGCAGGTTTTCCTACTTACAAAGCATGTAGAGGTCTAATTTTTATCATAGGTACACTTCAACTGTGAGAGACGTAATCTAAAACAAAAATCCAGAAAATCACATTGTATGATTTTTAAGTAATTAATTTAAATGTTATTGCATGACATAAGTATTTGATACATCAGAAAAGCATAACTTAATATTTGGTACAGAAACCTTTGTTTGCAATTACAGAGATCATACGTTTCCTGTAGTTCTTGACCAGGTTTTCACACACTGCAGCAGGAATTTTGGCCCACTCCACCATACAGACCTTCTCCAGATCCTTCAGGTTTCGGGGCTGTCGCTGGGCAATACGGACTTTCAGCTCCCTCCAAAGATTTTCTATTGGGTTCAGGTCTGGAGACTGGCTAGGCCACTCCAGGACCTTGAGATGCTTCTTACGGAGCCACTCCTTAGTTGCCCTGGCTGTGTGTTTTGGGTCGTTGTCATGCTGGAAGACCCAGCCACGACCCATCTTCAATGCTCCTACTGAGGGAAGGAGGTTGTTGGCCAAGATCTCGCGATACATGGCCCCATCCATCCTCCCCTCAATACGGTGCAGTCGTCCTGTCCCCTTTGCAGAAAAGCATCCCCAAAGAATGATGTTTCCACCTCCATGCTTCACAGTTGGGATGCTGATCTTGGGGTTGCACTCATCCTTCTTCTTTCTCCAAACACGGCGAGTGGAGTTTAGACCAAAAAGCTCTATTTTTGTCTCATCAGACCACATGACCTCCTCCCATTCCTCCTCTGGATCATCCAGATGGTCATTGGCAAACTTCAAACGGGCCTGGACATGCGCTGGCTTGAGCAGGGGGACCTTGCGTGCGCTGCTGGAATTTAATCCATGACGGCGTAGTGTGTTACTAATAGTTTTCTTTGAGACTGTGGTCCCAGCTCTCTTCAGGTCATTGACCAGATCCTGCCGTGTAGTTCTGGGCTGATCCCTCACCTTCCTCATGATCATTGATGCCCCACGAGGTGAGATCTTGCATGGAGCCCCAGACCGAGGGTGATTGACCGTCATCTTGAATGTCTTCCATTTTTTAAATAATTGCGCCAACAGTTCTTGCCTTCACACCAAGCTGCTTGCCTATTGTCCTGTAGCCCATCCCAGCCGTGTGCAGGTCTACAATTTAACCCTGATGTCCTTACACAGCTCTCTGGTCTTGGCCTTTGTGGAGAGGTTGGAGTCTGTTTGATTGAGTGTCTGGACAGGTGTCTTTTATACAGGTAACGAGTTCAAACAGGTGCAGTTAATACAGGTAATGAGTGGAGAACAGGAGGGCTTCTTAAAGAAAAACTAACAGGTCTGTGAGAGCCGGAATTCTTACTGGTTGGTAGGTGATCAAATACTTATGTCATGCAATAAAATGCAAATGAATTACTTAAAAATCATACAATGTGATTTTCTGGATTTTTGATTTAGATTCCGTCTCTCACAGTTGAAGTGTACCTATGATAAAAATTACAGACCTCTACATGCTTTGTATGTAGGAAAACCTGCAAAATCGGCAGTGTATCAAATACTTGTTCTCCCCACTGTATGTACCTATAACTGTATGTCCCTATAACTAAAAGTATAAAGGAGGACCTTACAGCATGGTTGTTTTTTGTAGTTTCATTTTCATTGTTAGACATAAATGACTGTAAAAACATCAGGAAATCAGCTCCAAGTGATTTACAATGTTTTAATCTGTTCCCAAGCAAAATAGAGAGACATGTGATCGTATACAAACATAAGCAAGGTTTGAAATGATTATGTTTTAGTCAAATATTATATATGTTTGGGCTTCTTGTGGTCATTTTGCAGTCTACAAATGATTTGTAATTATGTTCCGGCACCCCGACCATTCGCCCAAGAACAAATCCGCATGCGGCTGAATCTAGTTGATGATGCCTGACTTACAGGGTGCCACCTCAGTGACAAGCGGTTGTACCCTTTTAGGAACAAATCTAAACCTTTATTTCTGAGAGTGGAGCCACTAATGCCCTGGTGTGGACTAATATTATGAAGAGCTCCTGGTCACTGGTCTCAACGATCAAATGCTTCATCCAATACAGTCAGTTCGTCACGGTTTTATTTAGTCAATCTACTTCCAAGAAAAGACTAATGGGTTCAATTCTCGGGCCGACTCTCTTCTCTGTATACATCAATGATGTCGCTCTTGCTGCTGGTGAATCTCTGATCCACCTCTACGCAGATGACACCATTCTGTATACCTCTGGCCCTTCTTTGGACACTGTGTTAACTAACCTCCAGACGAGCTTCAATGCCATACAACTCTCCTTCCGTGGCCTCCAACTGCTCTTAAATGCAAGTAAAACTAAATGCATGCTCTTCAACCAATCGCTGCCCGCACCTGCCTGCCTGCCTTCGCAACAAAGTATCCTTCACTCATGCTGCCAAACATACCCTCGTAAAACTGACCATCCTACCAATCCTCGATTTCAGCGATGTAATTTACAAAATAGCCTCCAACACTCTACTCAACAAACTAGATGCAGTCTGTCACAGTACCATTCGCTCTCATTGGCTGGCCCTCGCTTCATACTCGTTGCCAAACCCACTGGCTCCAGGTAATCTACAAGTCTCTGCTAGGTAAAGCCCTGCCTTATCTCAGCTCACTGGTCACCATAGCAGGACCCACCCGTAGCATACGCTCCAACAGGTATACTTCACTGGTCACCCCCAAAGCCAATTCCTGCTTTGGCCGCCTTTCCTTCCAGTTCTCTGCTGCCGATGACTGGAACGAACTGCAAAAATCACTGAAGCTGGAGACTCATATCTCCCTCACTAACTTTAAGCACCAGCTGTCAGAGCAGCTCACAGATCACTGCACCTGTACATAGCCCATCTGTAAATAGCCCACCCAACTACCTCATCCCCAGACTGTTATTTCTATTTTTGCTCCTTTGCACTGCAGTATCTCTACTTGCACATTCATCTTCTGCACATCTATCACTTCAGTGTTCAATTGCTAAATTGCAATTATTTCACCACTATGGCCTATTTATTGCCTTATCTCCCTAATCTTACCTCATCTGCACACACTGCATATAAACTTTTCTACTGTATTATTGACTGTATGTTTGTTTATTCCATGTGTAACTCTGTGTTGTTGTATGTGGTGAACTGCTTTGCTTTATCTTGGCCAGGTCACAGTTGTAAATGAGAACTTGTTCTCAACTAGCCTACCTGGTTAAATAAAGGTGAAAAAAATGGCTGAATGGAGGCACGGCTAAGTGGGGGCGTGGCTTTCAGATAGTTATTTTTGGCCACCCATGAGTGGGTCTGTTGTACCAGTAGAGGAACATTGTATATGGTAGAGGTACATTTTTGCCACTTACACGAAACAAATGGTGGTTAGTCAATCTACTTCCAAGAAAAGGCTAATTGCTGAATGGTCACACCCACTGGGGGAAAACACTACACTGCTATGCAATATTGCATCAAACATTACGACGCAAACACATTGACATAATCAAGTGTTTTAGTGGGGTGAGGAGTACTTTCCCTCCCATAGAAGTACTCCATGTGCTTTAAGTCACAGTGTCATTTTGTCTAGTTTTAGTTTTCCTCGAGATTGAAGGCTACTCCGGAGAGGTAAGCTCCTCCAGTCCAGTGGTTCACCCATAGACTATTAGTCAGTGGTGTGCGAGTCAGCAACGTATACAAACAGCTGCGGGAGCTTTGATTTAATGAGCACTGTGTGTACAAAACCCCCACAACTGCTTCTTCGCCGAGGACTGGAGTGTTGCCTCTCTCCTACGCAGCGCAACCTTTCGACAGCTGCTTTACACAGGATGGGAACCTTTTGTTGATAAAAGCCCTTTTTTTTCCACTTCAGGGGTAGACATGCCAATTTAACCCCTTTCAGACTGAATTCAGAGCTGGGGAGAAGTCATCCATTAGAGGGTTTTCTGTAGCTTATCATGGCAGCAGGGCTGCACCCACCGCCCCCAACTCTTAGCTACATCTACCACACACACTGACTAAAGGGGCCAGCAGGGGCCAGCCGGGGCCAGCCCATTGAAGTGATGGAACATTTCCAGAGAACACAGGAACATCTGAGGGTCTCCAGAAGCAATAGGTTTAAACAAGTCACTCAACTGCTGTAAATAGGGTACATGTGCGGATAAAGACACCCAGATAAAGTAAGCTGTTCGTTAAATACAGAGGTTGCTGTTTTTCTTTGCACAACAAAAAACTTTCTATAGAAAGTATACCCTTTGACTTATAACACATTTTGTTGTGTTACAGACTGAATTCAAAATGGATTAAATTGATTTTACACTCTCACTCATCTACACACAATAGTGAAAACATGTTTTTAGAAATTTTTGCTAATTATTAAAAAATGAAATACAGAAATATCTCATTTAAATAAGTATTCAAAACCTTGAGTCAATACTTTGTAGAAGCACCTTTGGCAGCGGTTACAGCTGTGAGTCTCTCTGGGGAAATCTCTAAGAACATTCCACACCTGGATTGTGCAACATTTGCCTATTATTATTTGTAAGTTGGTTGTTGATCACTGCTAGATAACCATTTTCAGGTCTTGCCATAGATTATAGTATATTTATGTATATATATAGTATATTTATGTAGTATATTTAATTTAAAACTGTAACTCGGCCACTCAGGAACATTCACTGTCTTTTTGGTAAGCAACTCCAGTGTAGATTTGGCCTTGTGTTCTAGGTTATTGTCCTGCTGAAAGGTGAATTCATCTCCCAGTGTCTGGTGGGAAGCAGACTGAACCAGGTTTTCCTCAAGGATTTTGCCTGTGCTTAGCTTCTGTTTTTTGTATCCTGAAAAACTCCCCAGTCCTTAACGAATAGAAGCATACCCATAACATGATGCAGCCACTACTATGCTTGAAAATATGGAGAGTGGTACTCAGTAATGCGTTGTATTCGATTTGCCCCAACACTTTGTATTCAGGACAAAAAGTGAATTGCTTTCCCAAATTTTTTTGCAGTATTGCTTTAGTGCCTTGTTGCAAACAGGATGCATGTTTTGGAATATTTGTATTCTGTACAGGTTTCCTTCTTTTCACTCTGTCAATTAGTTTATTTTTATTTTTATTTCATTAGGCAAGTCAGTTAAGAACAAATTCTTATTTTCAATGACAGCCTAGGAACAGTGGGTTAACTGCCTGTTCAGGTGCAGAACGACAGATTTGTACCTTGTCAGCTCAGGGATTGGAACTTGCAACCTCTCGGGTGGTAGTCAAATGCTCTAACCACCAGGCTACCCTGCCGCCCCAGTATTGTGTATTGTGTATTATAGTATTATAGTATTGTGGAGTAACTACAATGTTGTTAATCCATCCTCATTTTTCTCCTATCACAGCCATTAAACTATATAACTGTTTTATAGTCACTACTGGCCTCATGGTGAAATCCCTGAGCGGTTTCCTTCCTCTCCGGCAACTGAGTTAGGAAGGATGCCTGTATCTTTGTAGTGACTGGGTGTATTGATAAACCATCCATAGTGTAATTCATAACTTTACTATGGTCAAATGGATATTCAATGTCTGCTTTTTTATTTTTACCCATCTACCAATTGGTGACCTCCCTGGTCGACTGAGGGACCGGAGCTTACAGATAATTGTCTATATGGGGTACAGCGATGAGGTAGTCATAAAAGAATCATGTTAAACACTATTATTGTAACTTATTATGTGACTTGTTAAGCAAATGTTTAGTCCTGAACTTATTTATAATTGCCATAACAAAGGGGTTGAATACCTTTTGACTCAAGACATTTCAGCTTTTAATTCTTATTATTTTACCCATTTTCTCCTCAGTTGGTAGTTACAGTCTTGTCCTATCGCTGCAACTCCCGTACGGACTCGGGAGAGGCGAAGGTCGAGAGGCCTAGCTTTTCTCAACAACATTTGGGAAACGTCAAGTGGTGTGAAAACATTCTGAAGGCAATATTTCTACAGTGGTGCTGTGTTTGAAGGCAACTTAGCCCAAACTCTAAATCCTTGACACTCTATATCTATCATCTATCAACTTAGCCCAAACTCGAAATCCTTGACACTATATACCTATCATCTATCAACTTAGCCCAAACTCTAAATCCTTGACACTATATATCTATCATTGGTGACACCAGCTAACATTATACAATACTGTAATGTTATGTTTCAATGGGAGAACTCAATGTTAAACAACTTGGAAGGAAATGGGGGAGCAGCTTTGTGACACTGTTCTGGTGCTCAGCAGATGAGCCCAGTATGTGGGAATCACTAATGTTATCAGGTAGGGTGGCTTACCTGAGGCAAGATGGTGCCTCTGATGATTACCTAGGCTACATCATTGGTATTATCCTATGAGACTCAGTGTGGAAAACCAATGTCCTTTCTTTACAAAAGAAAGTTGTGTACATAGGATGACAGTGAAATTCAAATTATTACTAAGGGAAAGCTTAAAGTTTTACCAAGAGGTTTCCTACATTTGACATGTTAGTGGTTTAGAAAACACTCTTATCCAGAGCGACTTACATTTATGAGTGCATACATCATGATTACATAAAAATATTTACCATCTTGCTTTTATGTTAGGTGTCCATTTTGGTTACAGAAGGTATATTCATTGACTCTACTGTAGCCCCGTAAACATAATGCAGACTCTAAACATTAAGTGACAAATTGTGTAGGAAAAATAAAAGTTTTAAAAAACGAAACATAAAAATCATATTCAAACAACATTTAATATTCATATACATACTAAATCATATTGAAATAAAATGCAATATTCATATTCAAACTAAAATGCAAATTCATATTCATACTAAATCATATTGAAACAAAATTGAATATTCATATTCAACCTCAATCATATTGAAACAAACTCTCATATTCATATTCAAATTAAATTGCATATTCATATCCAAACAAAATCATATTCAAGCCACTTAAGACCATATAAAGAAACAAAACTGTCCCAAAAATAAGTCATGAGTGGTTTAAAAATGGGTCCACACTGAGTTCCACCAACTCCTCTTGCTTTACCACCAGGAAGTGGCTTATCTAGGTGTGCATGCCTGTTGGAAACAGAACAGACAGAATATGGATATAATGACATCACTCTGTTTGCTCTGGGCAGAGCTGGCTTGTTGGATATTTCCTGTTCTTGTCAACCGTTGGGACCGTCCCAAATGTCCTTATTCCCTATTTAGTGCACTACTTTTGACCAGAGCCCTATAGGTAGTGCACTGTAAAGTGAATAGGGTGCCATTTGGGATGTAGGTTTGGTGATTGTGACAATATTGTTCCATGGAGAGTCTATGGTGGGTATTGAACCACCCTGGTTGTGGGTAAAAATAACCTTTAGGAATCTAAATGTAGAATGGACCAGAATAAACATGAATATATACTAGATCATTGGGCTGGGCCCTAGATCATGTCTGCAAGAAAATGACCTTCAAATCATGACTTCAGGGTGAACTAATGGCAAATCAGTGATTTACAAGTTATTTTTTTTGTATATATTATTTTCTAAATTACGCACCCACACACTCTGCTCTATTGTAGTGTACTGTACTCTATTGTACTGTACTCTATTGTACTGTGCTCTATTGTACTGTGCTCTATTGTACTGTGCTCTATTGTACTGTACTCTATTGTACTGTGCTCTATTGTACTGTGCTCTATTGTACTGTACTCTATTGTACTGTGCTCTATTGTACTGTGCTCTATTGTACTGTACTCTATTGTACTGTGCTCTATTGTACTGTACTCTATTGTACTGTGCTCTATTGTACTGTACTCTATTGTACTGTGCTCTATTGTACTGTGCTCTATTGTACTGTACTCTATTGTACTGTGCTCTATTGTACTGTGCTCTATTGTACTGTACTCTATTGTACTGTGCTCTATTGTACTGTATTCTACTGTACGGTACTCTATTGTACTGTGCTGTACTGTACTCTATTGTACTGTGCTGTACTGTACTCTACTGTACTCTACTGTACTGTATTCTACTGTACGGTACTCTATTGTACTGTGCTGTACTGTACTCTATTGTACTGTGCTGTACTGTACTCTACTGTACTCTACTGTACTGTATTCTACTGTACGGTAATCTATTGTACTGTGCTGTACTGTACTTTACTGTACTCTATTGTACTGTACTATGTTCTATTGTGCTGTACTGTACTCTATTGTACTGTACTGTGTTCTATTGTACTGTACTGTACCGTGTTATATTGTACTGTACAGTACTGTACTCTATTGTACTGTACTGTACTCTATTGTACTGTACAGTGCTCTATTGTACTGTACAGTACTGTACTCTATTGTACTGTACAGTACTGTACTCTACTGTACTGTACAGTGCTCTATTGTACTGTACTCTATTGTACTGTACTGTACTGTGTTCTATTGTACTGTCCTGTTGTACTGTACCGTGTTCTATTGTACTCTACTCTATTGTACTGTACTCTACTGTACTGTACAGTGCTCTATTGTACTGTACTCTATTGTACTGTACTCTACTTTACTGTACTGTACTGTGTTTTATTGTACTGTACTCTATTGTACTGTACTGTACTGTGTTCTATTGTACTGTACTGTACTCTAGTGCACTGTACTCTATTGTACTGTACTGTGTTATATTGTACTGTACTGTGTTCTATTGTACTGTACTGTACTCTATTGTACTGTACTCTACTTTACTGTACTGCACTGTTCTATTGTGCTGTACTCTATTGTACTGTGTTCTATTGTACTGCACTGTACTCTAGTGTACTGTACTCTATTGTACTGTACTCTACTGTACTCTATTGTACTGTACTGTACTCTGCTGTACCGTGTTCTATTGTACTGTACTATATTATACTGTACTGTACTTTATTGTACTGTACTGTACCGTGTTCTATTGTACTGTACTCTATTGTACTGTACAGTGCTCTATTGTACTGTACTCTACTGTACTCTACTGTACTGTACTGTACTGTACTGTACTGTATTATATTGTACTGTACTGTGTTCTATTGTACTGTACTGTGTTCTATTGTACTGTACTGTACTCTATTGTACTGTACTGTACCGTGTTCTATTGTACTGTACTCTATTGTACTGTACTGTACTCTACTGTACTGTACAGTGATCTATTGTACTGTACTCTATTGTACTGTACTCTATTGTACTGTACTCTACTTTACTGTACTGTACTGTGTTTTATTGTACTGTACTCTATTGTACTGTACTGTACTCTATTGTACTGTACTGTGTTCTATTGTACTGTACTGTACTCTAGTGCACTGTACTCTATTGTACTGTACTGTGTTCTATTGTACTGTACTGTACTCTACTGTACTGTAATGTACCGTGTTCTATTGTACTGTGTTCTATTGTACTGTACTGTACTCTATTGTACTGTACTCTATTGTACTGTACTGTACTCTACTGTACTGTACAGTGATCTATTGTACTGTACTCTATTGTACTGTACTGTACTGTACTGTACAGTGCTCTATTGTACTGTACTCTATTGTACTGTACTCTATTGAACTGTACTGTACTATGTTTTATTGTAGTGTACTGTACTCTATTGTACTGTACTGTGTTCTATTGTACTCCACTCTATTGTACTGTACTGTACCGTGTTCTATTGTACTGTACAGTACTGTACTCTACTGTACTGTACCGTGTTCTATTGTACTGTACTCTATTGTACTGTACTGTACTGTGTTCTATTGTACTGTCCTGTTGTACTGTACCGTGTTCTATTGTACTCTACTCTATTGTACTGTACTCTACTGTACTGTACAGTGCTCTATTGTACTGTACTCTATTGTACTGTACTGTGTTATATTGTACTGTACTGTGTTCTATTGTACTGTACTGTACTCTATTGTACTGTACTCTACTTTACTGTACTGCACTGTTCTATTGTGCTGTACTCTATTGTACTGTGTTCTATTGTACTGCACTGTACTCTAGTGTACTGTACTCTATTGTACTGTACTCTACTGTACTCTATTGTACTGTACTGTACTCTGCTGTACCGTGTTCTATTGTACTGTACTATATTATACTGTACTGTACTTTATTGTACTGTACTGTACAGTGCTCTATTGTACTGTACTCTACTGTACTCTACTGTACTGTACTGTACTGTATTATATTGTACTGTACTGTACTCTATTGTACTGTACTGTGTTCTATTGTACTGTACTGTGTTCTATTGTACTGTACTGTACTCTATTGTACTGTACTGTACCGTGTTCTATTGTACTGTACTCTATTGTACTGTACTGTACTCTACTGTACTGTACAGTGATCTATTGTACTGTACTCTATTGTACTGTACTCTATTGTACTGTACTCTACTTTACTGTACTGTACTGTGTTTTATTGTACTGTACTCTATTGTACTGTACTGTACTGTGTTATATTGTACTGTACTGTACTCTAGTGCACTGTACTCTATTGTACTGTACTGTGTTATATTGTACTGTACTGTACTCTATTGTACTGTACTGTACCGTGTTCTATTGTACTGTGTTCTATTGTACTGTACTGTACTCTATTGTACTGTACTCTATTGTACTGTACTGTACTCTACTGTACTGTACAGTGATCTATTGTACTGTACTCTATTGTACTGTACTGTACTGTACTGTACAGTGCTCTATTGTACTGTACTCTATTGTACTGTACTCTATTGAACTGTACTGTACTATGTTTTATTGTAGTGTACTGTACTCTATTGTACTGTACTGTGTTCTATTGTACTGTACTGTACTCTACTGTACTGTACCGTGTTCTATTGTACTGTACAGTACTGTACTCTACTGTACTGTACCGTGTTCTATTGTACTCCACTCTATTGTACTGTACTGTGTTCTATTGTACTGTACTGTACTCTACTGTACTGTACCGTGTTCTATTGTACTGTACAGTACTGTACTCTACTGTACTGTACCGTGTTCTATTGTACTGTACAGTACTCTATTGTACTGTACTGTACTCTACTGTACTGTACTCTACACTATTGTACTGTACTGTACTGTACAGTGCTCTATTGTACTGTACTCTATTGTACTGTACCGTACTGTACTCTACTGTACTGTACAGTGCTCTATTGTACTGTACTCTATTGTACTGTACTCTATTGTACTGTACAGTGCTCTATTGTACTGTACTGTACTCTACTGTACTGTACCGTGTTCTATTGTACTGTACTCTACTGTACTCTACTGTACTGTGTTCTATTGTACTGTACTCTCCTGTACTGTACCGTGTTCTATTGTACTGTACTGTACTCTACTGTACTGTACTCTACACTATTGTACTGTACTGTACTGTACTGTACTGTACTGTACTGTACTGTACTGTACTGTACTGTACTGTACTGTACTGTACTGTACTGTACTGTACAGTGCTCTATTGTTCTGTACTCTATTGTACTGTACTGTACTCTACTGTACTGTACAGTACTGTACTCTACTTTACTACTTTACTTTTTCATAGATATCATCCTAACCAACTTCCCCTCTAAATACACCTCTGCTGTCTTCAACCAAGATCTCAGCGATCACTGCCTCATTGCCTGCATCCGTAATGGGTCAGCGGTCAAACGACCTCCACTCATCACTGTAAAACGCTCCCTGAAACACTTCTGCGAGCAGGCCTTTCTAATCGACCTGGCCGGGGTATCCTGGAAGGATATTGATCTCATCCCGTCAGTAGAGGATGCCTGGATATTTTTTTAAATGCCTTCCTAACCATCTTAAATAAACATGCCCCATTTAAGAAATTTAGAACCAGGAACAGATATAGCCCTTGGTTCTCCCCAGACCTGACTGCCCTTAACCAACACAAAAACATCCTATGGCGTTCTGCATTAGCATCGAACAGCCCCCGTGATATGCAGCTGTTCAGGGAAGCTAGAAATCATTATACACAGGCAGTTAGAAAAGCCAAGGCTAGCTTTTTCAAGCAGAAATTTGCTTCCTGCAACACTAACTCAAAAAAGTTCTGGGACACTGTAAAGTCCATGGAGAATAAGAACACCTCCTCCCAGCTGCCCACTGCACTGAAGATAGGAAACACTGTCACCACTGATAAATCCACCATAATTGAGAATTTCAATAAGCATTTTTCTACGGCTGGCCATGCTTTCCACCTGGCTACTCCTACCCCGGACAACAGCACTGCACCCCCAACAGCAACTCGCCCAAGCCTTCCCCATTTCTCCTTCTCCCAAATCCATTCAGCTGATGTTCTGAAAGAGCTGCAAAATCTGGACCCCTACAAATCAGCCGGGCTAGACAATCTGGACCCTTTCTTTCTAAAATTATCTGCCGAAATTGTTGCCACCCCTATTACTAGCCTGTTCAACCTCTCTTTCGTGTCGTCTGAGATTCCCAAAGATTGGAAAGCAGCTGCGGTCATCCCCCTCTTCAAAGGGGGGGACACTCTTGACCCAAACTGCTACAGACCTATATCTATCCTACCGTGCCTTTCTAAGGTCTTCGAAAGCCAAGTCAACAAACAGATTACCGACCATTTCGAATCTCACCATACCTTCTCTGCTATGCAATCCGGTTTCAGAGCTGGTCATGGGTGCACCTCAGCCACGCTCAAGGTCCTAAACGATATCTTAACCGCCATCGATAAGAAACATTACTGTGCAGCCGTATTCATTGATCTGGCCAAGGCTTTCGACTCTGTCAATCACCATATCCTCATCGGCAGACTCGACAGCCTTGGTTTCTCAAATGATTGCCTCGCCTGGTTCACCAACTACTTCTCTGATAGAGTTCAGTGTGTCAAATCGGAGGGTCTGCTGTCCGGACCTCTGGCAGTCTCTATGGGGGTGCCACAGGGTTCAATTCTTGGACCGACTCTCTTCTCTGTATACATCAATGATGTTGGTGAGTCCCTGATCCACCTCTACGCAGACGACACCATTCTGTATACTTCCGGCCCTTCTTTGGACACTGTGTTAACAACCCTCCAGGCAAGCTTCAATGCCATACAACTCTCCTTCCGTGGCCTCCAATTGCTCTTAAATACAAGTAAAACTAAATGCATGCTCTTCAACCGATCGCTACCTGCACCTACCCGCCTGTCCAACATCACTACTCTGGACGGCTCTGACTTAGAATACGTGGACAACTACAAATACTTAGGTGTCTGGTTAGACTGTAAACTCTCCTTCCAGACCCATATCAAACATCTCCAATCCAAAGTTAAATCTAGAATTGGCTTCCTATTTCGCAACAAAGCATCCTTCACTCATGCTGCCAAACATACCCTTGTAAAACTGACCATCCTACCAATCCTCAACTTTGGCGATGTCATTTACAAAATAGCCTCCAATACCCTACTCAACAAATTGGATGCAGTCTATCACAGTGCAATCCGTTTTATCACCAAAGCCCCATATACTACCCACCATTGCGACCTGTACGCTCTCGTTGGCTGGCCCTCGCTTCATACTCGTCGCCAAACCCACTGGCTCCATGTCATCTACAAGACCCTGCTAGGTCCCCCCTTATCTCAGCTCGCTGGTCACCATAGCATCTCCCACCTGTAGCACACGCTCCAGCAGGTATATCTCTCTAGTCACCCCCAAAACCAATTCTTTCTTTGGCCACCTCTCCTTCCAGTTCTCTGCTGCCAATGACTGGAACGAACTACAAAAATCTCTGAAACTGGAAACACTTATCTCCCTCACTAGCTTTAAGCACCAACTGTCAGAGCAGCTCACAGATTACTGCACCTGTACATAGCCCACCTATAATTTAGCCCAAACAACTACCTCTTTCCCAACTGTATTTAATTTTAATTTATTTATTTATTTTGCTCCTTTGCACCCCATTATTTTTTTATTTCTACTTTGCACATTCTTCCATTGCAAAACTACCATTCCAGTATTTTACTTGCTATATTGTATTTACTTTGCCATCATGGCCTTTTTTGCCTTTACCTCCCTTCTCACCTCATTTGCTCACATTGTATATAGACTTGTTTATACTGCATTATTGACTGTATGTTTGTTTTTACTCCATGTGTAACTCTGTGTCGGTTTATCTGTCGAACTGCTTTGCTTTATCTTGGCCAGGTCGCAATTGTAAATGAGAACTTGTTCTCAACTTGCCTACCTGGTTAAATAAAGGTAAAATAAAATAAATAAATAAACAGTGCTCTATTGTACTGTACTCTATTGTACTGTACTCTATTGTACTGTACAGTGATCTATTGTACTGTACTCTATTGTACTGTACTCTATTGTACTGTACAGTGATCTATTGTACTGTACTCTATTGTACTGTACTCTATTGTACTGTACAGTGCTCTATTGTACTGTACTCTACTGTACTGTACAGTGCTCTATTGTACTGTACTCTATTGTACTGTACTCTATTGTACTGTACAGT
This sequence comes from Oncorhynchus kisutch, assembly GCF_002021735.2. Classification (NCBI taxonomy): domain Eukaryota; kingdom Metazoa; phylum Chordata; class Actinopteri; order Salmoniformes; family Salmonidae; genus Oncorhynchus; species Oncorhynchus kisutch. Next base: position 39,254,838 of record NC_034196.2, on the reverse strand, counting down.
GATCTATTGTACTGTACTCTATTGTACTGTACTCTATTGTACTGTACAGTGCTCTATTGTACTGTACTCTACTTTACTGTACTGTGTTCTATTGTACTGTACTCTATTGTAAAAATTGGTAATACAGACATTGTCATCCTGCAAGAAACCTGGTATAGAGGAGACAGACCCACTGGTTGCCCTCTAGGTTACAGAGAGCTGGTAGTCCCATCCACCAAACTACCAGGTGTGAAACAGGGAAGGGACTCAGGGGGTATGCTAATTTGGTATAGAGCAGACCTAACTCACTCCATTAAATTAATCAAAACAGGAACATTTTACATTTGGCTAGAAATTCAAAAGGAAATTATCTTAACAGAGAAAAATGTCCTCCTGTGTGCTACCTATATCCCCCCACCAGAATCCCCATACTTTAATGAAGACAGCTTCTCCATCCTGGAGGGGGAAATCAATCATTTCCAGGCCCAGGGACATGTACTAGTCTGTGGCGACTTAAATGCCAGAACCGGACAAGAACCTGACACCCTCAGCACACAGGGGGACAAACACCTGCCTGCAGGTGACAGCATTCCCTCCCCCATATTCCTCCCTAGGCACATCTATGACAACATAACCAACAAAAATGGGTCACAACTCCTGCAGCTCTGTCGCACGCTGGGTATGTACATAGTCAATGGTAGGCTTCTAGGGGACTCCTATGGTAGGCACACCTATAGCTCATCTCTTGGCAGTAGTACTGTAGACTACTTTATCACTGACCTCAACCCAGAGTCTCTCAGAGCGTTCACAGTCAGCCCACTGACACCCCTATCAGACCACAGCAAAATCACAGTCTACTTGAACAGAGCAATACTCAATCATGAGGCATCAAAGCCAAAGGAACTGAGTAACACTAAGAAATGCTATAGATGGAAGGAATGCAGTTTGGAAACCTACCAAAAAACAATTAGGCAACAACAAATTCAATCCCTTTTAGACAATTTCCTGGGTAAAACATTCCACTGTAATAGTGAAGGTGTAAACTTGGCAGTAGAAAATCTTAACAGTATATTTGATCTCTCAGCTTCCATATCAAATCTAAAAATCTCAAATAGAAAACCGAAGAAAATGAACAACAATGACAAATGGTTTGATGAAGAATGCAGAAATCTAAGAAAGAAATTGAGAAACCTGTCCAACCAAAAACATAGAGACCCGGAAAACCTGAGTCTACGCCTTGACTATGGTGAATCACTAAAGCAATACAGAAATACACTACGGAAAAAGAAGGGACAGCACGTCAGAAATCAGCTCAATGTAAATGAAGAGTCCATAGACTCTAACCACTTCTGGGAAAATTGGAAAACACTAAACAAACAACAACACAAAGAATTATCTTTTCAAAAATGGAGATGTCTGGGTAAACCACTTCTCCAATCTTTTTGGCTCTATAACAAAGAATAAAGAGCAAAAACATATACAGGATCAAATACAAATCTTAGAATCAACTATTAAAGACCAGAACCCACTGGATTCTCCAATTACCTTGAATGAGCTACAGGACAAAATAAAAACCCTCCAACCCAAAAAGGCATGTGGTGTTGATGGTATGATCAAATATACAGACAATAAATTCCAATTGGCTACACTAAAACTCTTCAACAATATCCTTAGCTCTGGCATCTTCCTCAATATTTGGAACCAAGGACTGATCACCCCAATCCACAAAAGTGGAGACAAATTTGACCCCAATAACTACCGTGGGATATGCGTCAACAGCAACCTTGGGAAAATCCTCTGCATTATCATTAACAGCAGACTCGTACATTTCCTCAATGAAAACAATGTACTGAGCAAATGTCAAATTGGCTTTTTACCAAATTACCGTACAACAGACCATGTATTCACCCTGCACACCCTAATTGACAACCAAACAAACCAAAACAAAGGCAAAGTCTTCTCATGCTTTGTTGATTTCAAAAAAGCCTTCGACTCAATTTGGCATGAGGGTCTGCTATACAAATTGATGGAAAGTGGTGTTGGGGGTAAAACATAAGACATTATAAAATCCATGTCGACAAACAACAAGTGTGCGGTTAAATTGGCAAAAAAGACACACATTTCTTCCCACAGGGCAGTGGGGTGAGACAGGGATGCAGCTTAAGCCCCACCCTCTTCAACATATATATCAACGAATTGGCACGGGCACGAGAAAGGTCTGCAGCACCCGGCCTCAACCTACTAGAATCTGAAGTCAAATGTCTACTGTTTGCTGATGATCTGGTGCTCCTGTCACCAACCAAGGAGGGCCTACAACAGCACCTAGATCTTCTGTACAGATTCTGTCAGACCTGGGCCCTGACAGTAAATCTCAGTAAGACCAAAATAATGGTGTTCCAAAAAAGGTCCAGTCGCCAGGACCACAAATACAAATTCCATCTAGACACCGTTGCCCTACAGCACACAAACAACTATACATACCTTGGCCTAAACATCAGCGCCAAAGGTAACTTTCACAAAGCTGTGAAAGATCTGAGAGACAAGGCAAGAAGGGCATTCTATGCGATCAAAAGGAACATAAAATTCAACATACCAATTAGATCTGGCAAAAAATACTTGAATCAGTCATAGAGCCCATTGCCCTTTATGGTTGTGAGGTCTGGGGTCCGCTCACCAATCAAGATTTCACAAAATGGGACAAACACCAAATTGAGACTCTACATGCAGAATTCTGCAAAAATATCCTCTGTGTACAACGTAGAACACCAAATAATGCATGCAGAGCAGAATTAAGCCGATACCCACTAATTATCAAAATCCAGAAAAGAGACGTTAATTTAAAAAAAGATATATTGACCACAAAATCAACATTTTGCAATGGCCATCAGACTCCGGGCTTGAACCCCATTGAAAACAACCACCTAAAAGGAAGCGATTCCCAAACCTTCCATAACAAAGCCAGAGAGATGAACCTGGAGAAGAGTCCCCTAAGCAAGCTGGTCCAGGGGTTCTGTTCACAAACACAAACACACCCCACAGAGCCCCAGGACAGCAGCACAATTATACCCAACCAAATCATGAGAAAACAAAAAGATAATTTTAAAAAAACAAAGCAAACTAGAATGCTATTTGGCCCTAAACAGAGAGAACACAGTGGCAGAATATCTGACCACTGTGACTGACCCAAACTGAAGGAAAGCTTTGACTATGTACAGACTCAGTGAGCATAGCTTTGCATGACTGCCGTAGGCAGTCATGGTTCTCAAGAGAAGACAGGCTATGTGCACACTGCCCACAAAATGAGGTGGAAACTGAGCTCCACTTCCTAACCTCCTGTCAAATGTATGACCATATTAGAGACACATATTTCCCTCAGATTACACAGATCAACAAAGAATTCGAAAACAAACCCAATTTGGATAAACTCCCATGTCTATTGGGTGAAAGAGAGAGAGAGAAAGAGAGAGAGAAAAGACACAGGGAGAGAGAGAGAAGAGACACAGAGAGAGAGAGAGAGAAAGAGAGAGAGAAGAAACACAGGGAGAGAGAGAGAGAAGAGACACAGAGAGAGAGAGAGAGAGAGAGAGAGAGAGAGAGAGAGAGAGAGAGAGAGAGAAGAGACACAGAGAGAGAGAGAGAGAGAGAGAGAGAGAAGAAACACAGGGAGAGAGAGAGAGAAGAGATACAGGGAGAAAAAGAGGAGAGACAGAGAGAGAGAGAGATTAGAGAGCGAGAGATAGAGAAGATACACAGGGGAGAGAGAGAGGAGCCACAAGGAGAGAGAGAGAGAGAGAGAAAGAGAGAGAGAGAGAGAGAGAGAGAGAGAGAGAGAGAGAGAGAGAGAGAGAGAGAGAGAGAGAGAAGAGACACCTGGAGAGAGAGAGGAGACACAAGGAGACACAGAGAGAGAGAGAGAAGAGACACCGGGAGAGAGAGAGAAGAAACACAGGGAGAGAGAGAAGAGAGACAGGGAGAGAGAGAGAGAGAGAGAGAAGAGAGACAGGGAGAGAGAGAGAGAGAGAGAGAGAGAGAGAGAGAGAGAGAGAGAGAGAGAGAGAGAGAGAGAGAGATAGAGAAGATACACAGGGAGAGAGAGGAGAGACACAAGGAGACACAGAGAGAGAGAGAGAGAGAAGAGACACCGGGAGAGAGAGAGAAGAAACACAGGGAGAGAGAATGAAGAAACACAGAGAGAGAGAGAAGAGAGACAGGGAGAGAGAGAGAGGTAGGGGATGTCCAGACAGTTTTAACACTCTCACTTTGACCACCAGACGACAGAAAGAGAAATAAATCCGTTATGAGCTGAACACTACATAACGGAAGAGAGGACAGTAGCAGGAGACCCACGTGTGCTTTGTGACTATTATGAATTACCATTGTAGCCAATTCAGTAGCAGTCATTCTGTTATGGAGTTTTTGGTCATTCTGTTACCTATATGGTAACAGAATGACAATAAATATTATATTTCAGTTATGCTAAATTAAATATAAATGTTGATATTAGTTGGCAGGGGTCTTATTGTGTTTTGATGCGTTTCTAATACCCTTTAAGACTTGTTCTACCCCTTTTCCATCTGTTTGACTAGAAATCAAAGCCTTTGCTTATTCCTCATTTTTAGGATGGAAAATGGTGGAACATTTTATATTCGCCTTAATATCTCTTAGCTTTCATTTGACACCACATTTGATGTGCTCCTATGACCTTGACATGTTAGTGCTCACAGAGCTTTCTACATGGAAATGCCTGTATACTTACAGGATCAATCACTGATATTCATCTATTCATAATACTGAGGAAACATAGTATACAGCTGGCAAGTCCAACACTAGAAATATTGTAATATGAATTAGCCTAGTAAAGTCATTATGCTATATCAGCCATTTTACACATTGTCTAGACCACCTCCACACAAACTCACTGACTTAACTAAAATGGGTTATAACCAGAATGTGGAATTATACATTTGTTCATAATATGACCCAAAACCATGGGCATTTCTTTGATGACTTCAATTCTGGCACGTGCACACCTCGTGTCATGACACATTTGGGCCGTCCTCTGACCGCTTGCAGTGGGTGTTCAGAGTTGTTATTTCATGCCCATCGGAAGTTTCCAGAACAAAAGCCAATGGACAAATATGGGCATGTTTGGTGAAAGATGAGGACATTGGTTGAATCATATGGGACTTGTCTTGCATTCTTGTTATCCGTATCTCTGCTGAAAATCCACAATCCACAAGCTTTCTACATGACATCTCTTTGTGCACTAAATAGAAGTGCAGGCTTTTCCCACTCAGGTGAAAGAAAACCAGTAACTTGTTTGATGGTATCAGTTACTGATAGGGATCTCTCAAGGATAATCCAAGCAGGCATTCTGCCCACAACTAACATATAGGTCATGTGTTATGATGTTCTCTTAACTACTACTACCGGGACATCGCACTGGGTACAGACGTCAATGCAACGTTTATTCCACGTTGGTTCAAAGTCATTTCATTGAAATGACGTGGAAACAACACTGATTCAACCAGTGTGTACCCAGTGGGATGTTTCAGTGTCCTACACTAACAAGCTAATCCTGATTCTAGATTCTCTCTTTCTGCCTCTGGAGATTCTCTCTTTCTGCCTCTGGAGATTCTCTCTTTCTGCCTCTGGAGATTATCTCTTTGTCTGTCATTGGAGATTCTCTCTTTGTCTGTCATTGGAGATTCTCTCTTTGTCTGTCATTGGAGATTCTCTCTTTGTCTGTCATTGGAGATTCTCTCTTTGTCTGCCTCCCTGGAGATTCTCTCTTTCTGCCTCTGGAGATTCTTTCTTTGTCTGCATCTGGAGATTCTCTCTTTATCTGCCTCTGGAGATTCTCTCTTTCTGCCTCTGGAGATTCTCTCTTTGTCTGCCTCTGGAGATTCTCTCTTTCTGCCTCTGGAGATTCTCTCTTTCTGCCTCTGGAGATTCTCTCTTTCTGTCTCTGGAGATTCTTTCTTTGTCTGCCTCTGGAGATTCTCTCTTTCTGCCTCTGGAGATTCTCTCTTTGTCTGCCTCTGGAGATTCTCTCTTCGTCTGCCTCTGGAGATTCTCTCTTTCTGCCTCTGGAGATTCTCTCTTTCTGTCTCTGGAGATTCTTTCTTTGTCTGCCTCTGGAGATTCTCTCTTTCTGCCTCTGGAGATTCTCTCTTTGTCTGCCTCTGGAGATTCTCTCTTTCTGCCTCTGGAGATTCTCTCTTTGTCTGCCTCTGGAGATTCTCTCTTTCTGCATCTGGAGATTCTCTTTTCGTCTGTCTCTGGAGATTCTCTCTCTGTCTGACTCTGGAGATTCTCTCTCTGTCTGCCTCTGGAGATTCTCTCTTTCTGCCTCTGGAGATTCTCTCTTTCTGCCTCTGGAGATTCTCTCTTTCTGCCTCTGGAGATTCTCTCTTTCTGCCTCTGGAGATTCTCTCTTTCTGTCTCTGGAGATTCTCTCTTTCTGCCTCTGGAGATTCTCTCTTTCTGCCTCTGGAGATTCTCTCTTTCTGCCTCTGGAGATTCTCTCTTTCTGTCTCTGGAGATTCTCTCTTTGTCTGTCTCTGGAGATTCTCTCTTTCTGCCTCTGGAGATTCTCTCTTTGTCTGTCATTGGAGATTCTCTCTTTGTCTGTCATTGGAGATTCTCTCTTTGTCTGTCATTGGAGATTCTCTCTTTGTCTGTCATTGGAGATTCTCTCTTTGTCTGCCTCTCTGGAGATTCTCTCTTTCTGCCTCTGGAGATTCTTTCTTTGTCTGCATCTGGAGATTCTCTCTTTGTCTGCCTCTGGAGATTCTCTCTTTCTGCATCTGGAGATTCTCTTTTCGTCTGTCTCTGGAGATTCTTTCTTTGTCTGCCTCTGGAGATTCTCTCTTTCTGCCTCTGGAGATTCTCTCTTTCTGCCTCTGGAGATTCTCTCTTTCTGTCTCTGGAGATTCTCTCTTTGTCTGTCTCTGGAGATTCTCTCTTTCTGCCTCTGGAGATTCTCTCTTTGTCTGTCTCTGGAGATTCTCTCTTTCTGCCTCTGGAGATTCTCTCTTTCTGCATCTGGAGATTCTCTCTTTCTTCCTCTGGAGATTCTCTCTTTCTGCATCTGGAGATTCTCTCTTTCTGCCTCTGGAGATTCTCTCTTTGTCTGTCTCTGGAAATTCTCTCTTTCTGCCTCTGGAGATTCTCTCTTTTTCTCTCTGTGGATATTCTCTCTCTCTCTTGTTCTCTCTCTTGTTCTCTCTCTCTCTATTGTTCCCTCTCTTGTTCTTTCTATCTCTCTCTCTCTCTCTACTGGTCTCGCTCTCTAATGGTCTTTCTCTCTCCTGGTCTCTCTCTCTCTCTCTCTCTCTCTCTCTCTCTCTCTCTCTCTCTCTCTCTCTCTCTCTCTCTCTCTCTCTCTCTCTCTCTCTCTCTCTCTCTCTCTCTCTCTCTCTCCATGCCTCTTCGAGTCTGTAGCCTGCCATGTGGGTGACAGGGAGCTCGCAGCGAGACACTGATGCCCCCCCCCCCCTCTTCTCCACTGCTGATTACCACATATACAGCCTGGACGTCCCGTAGGTCTGTACGTCCAGTAGATTACCCCCACCACATATACAGCCTGGATGTCCAGTAGATTACCCCCACCACGTATACAGCCTGGATGTCCAGTAGATTACCCCCACCACATATACAGCCTGGACATCCCGTAGGTCTGTATGGCCAGTAGATTACCCCCACCACATATACAGCCTGGATGTCCAGTAGATTACCCCCACCACATATACAGCCTGGATGTCCAGTAGATTACCCCCACCACATATACAGCCTGGATGTCCAGTAGATTACCCCCACCACATATACTGCCTGGATGTCCAGTAGATTACCCCCACCACGTATACAGCCTGGATGTCCAGTAGATTACCCCCACCACATATACAGCCTGGATGTCCAGTAGATTACCCCCACCACATATACAGCCTGGATGTCCAGTAGATTACCCCCACCACATATACAGCCTGGATGTCCAGTAGATTACCCCCACCACATATACTGCCTGGATGTCCAGTAGATTACCCCCACCACATATACAGCCTGGATGTCCAGTAGATTACCCCCACCACATATACAGCCTGGATGTCCAGTAGATTACCCCCACCACATATTCAGCCTGGATGTCCAGTAGGTCTGTACGGCCAGTAAACAGCCTGGATGTCCAGTAGGTCTGTATGGCCAGTAAACAGCCTGGATGTCCAGTAGGTCTGTACGGCCAGTAAACAGCCTGGATGTCCAGTAGGTCTGTACGGCCAGTAAACAGCCTGGATGTCCAGTAGGTCTGTACGGCCAGTAAACAGCCTGGATGTCCAGTAGGTCTGTACGGCCAGTAAACAGCCTGGATGTCCAGTAGGTCTGTACGGCCAGTAAACAGCCTGGATGTCCAGTAGGTCTGTACGGCCAGTAAACAGCTGGCTCTTCCACCTCTGCAGTGCAGCCGTAGCCCTCTCTATCACACTGACCTCCAGCTCACACATAGCCTGCGTCCCAAGTGACACCCTGTTCTCTGAATAGTGCATTACCATTGATGAGAGCCCCATGGGCCTTGGTTAACAGTAGTGCACTCTATAGGTAATAGGGTGCAGTCTGGGACGCGTCCACATTGTTCCATCTCCTCCGCAATAGATAGGGGTATCAGTCATATTTTGGTTGTTCGAGGACACAGAGGGCCTATGTTACACCCACGACCCCGGGCTGTCATCTGTCCAGCTTCATCAGAGAGGAGGCTATAAGGGTTGACTGGGTTTATTTGGAAAAAGAAGATGGAAGACAATGTATACAGTGTTTGTGTTTGATATCTATAGTAATTGTTGTGGTACCCAGTAGGCTCATATATAGCAAAAATACACTCGCCTCTATATACACAGAGGAAACCCTGTTCACTTACCTTGGTTGTCGCTCATAGATGGGCAACACTGCCATCTAGAGTGCAACTACAGTTTACACAAGAGCTGAGAGCCTGTCCCATCAAAGTGTCATGACCCAATCTTACAGACAGTGCAGAGCAGTGGAAAAGCACACCAACAATACATCATGATCTCTGAAACCCCCTCATCACTGTACTGTCATCAGTATGTAAGCAGCAGTAGTAATGGTTGTCTGGGGCAGACAGTGCAGCACATCCCCTTGAGAGAGGGAGTGTGTGTGCGTGAATGTTTGGTTTTGGTTTTACTATCCCATGTGCGGATCAGAAGTCCTCACAAAGATAGTTAAACAAGGAACATCATTCGCACAAGTGGGTATATTTTGCCAGTCCCCACAAAGGAAAGGCTATTTTAGGCTTAGGGGTTAGGTTTAGGGTCAGGGTTAGAATTAGGGTTAGCGGTTAGGTTTAGGGGTTACGTTTAGGTTTGGGGTTAGGGTTAGGTTTGGGGTTAGGGTTAGGTTAAGGGTTAGGGAAAATAGGATTTTGAAAGAGGGAATCAATTGTTTGGTCGCCACACGTGTAGTAAAACAAACGTGTGTATGTGTGTGACGATGTTTGTGTAGATAGACCAAAGTATAAGTAAAGCTGAGTATCTGATAACCATCGACATACAGGGCTTTATCAGAAAGGACAGGGCCTTATCAGACATGACAGGGCCTTATCAGACAGGACATGGCCTTATCAGACAGGACATGGCCTTATCAGACAGGACAGGGCCTTATCAGACAGGACATGGCCATATCAGACAGGACAGGGCCTTATCAGAAAGGACAGGGCCTTATCAGAAAGGACAGGGCCTTATCAGACAGGACAGGGCCTTATCAGAAAGGACAGGGCCTTATCAGAAAGGACCGGGCCTTATCAGAAAGGACCGGGCCTTATCAGACATGACATGGCCTTAACAGACAGGAAATTATCAGACAGGACATGGCCATATCAGACAGGACATGGCCATATCAGACAGGACATGGCCTTATCAGACATGACAGGGCCTTATCAGACAGGACATGGCCTTATCAGAAAGGACATGGCCTTATCAGACAGGAACTTATCAGACCAGTAAAGAAAAGGGGATGACACCAGCCCATCAGCCCCTCTCCCATGCAGTGAGTGAGTGAGTGAGTGAGTGAGTGAGTGAGTGAGTGAGTGAGTGAGTGAGTGAGTGAGTGAGTGTCAGCCATGAGTGGACTTAAAGTGGGGAATGCCCTGGCAAGGAAAAGCCCCTGTGGACAATAGCCGCCTCTGTACGGAGGAAATGGAGAGGGCTTCACCAGCTGCCACTATCAATTTAACTCTGGCAGCCTCGATCCCCTCTCCGCTCAGGTCTCTCTTTCCTCTTCCTTCTCTCTCTATCTCCCTCCAGTTTTGGTAGAAGGCCCCCCAAAAACCTTTTATGTGCCCTAGGGCTTACTCTACTGTACAATACCAAGATAGAGAATCTGACTACAGTCTCCAGAGTGGTCAGATGCAAGCACTGTCATTTAACATCAATTCATGACGCTATTGGACAACGTTTTTGCATTTGTGACCTTACAAAAACTACTTTAGCAGCACTGCTGCACTGTGGCTGACCCTGGCTTCCAGCTCCTGTTTGTGTGTGTGTGTGTGTGTGTGTGTGTGTGTGTGTGTGTGTGTGTGTGTGTGTGTGTGTGTGTGTGTGTGTGTGTGTGTGTGTGTGTCTGTGTGTGTGTCTGTGTGTCTGTGTGTCTGTGTGTGTTTATTGGGGGGTTGAGTTAAAAGCAAAATACAGTTTCATTACCTGAAAAGAAAATGGACAAACTATTCTTCTTCTTTGAAAATGTATTTCAAATTTCTTGTGACCCACCAAATACACAAAATCTTTCACCACAATCAAGGCTTTAGCCACGACCCAAGATGACCCAACAGCTAGTCCAAAGCCCAAGAGGACCCAACAGGTAGTCCACAGCCCAAGAGGACCCAACAGCTAGTCCAAAGCCCAAGAGAACCCAACAGGTAGTCCACAGCCCAAGAGGACCCAACAGGTAGTCCACAGCCCAAGAGGACCCAACAGGTAGTCCACAGCCCAAGAGGACCCAACAGCTAGTCCAAAGCCCAAGAGAACCCAACAGGTAGTCCACAGCCCAAGAGGACCCAACAGGTAGTCCAAAGCCCAAGAGGACCCAACAGGTAGTCCACAGCCCAAGAGGACCCAACAGGTAGTCCACAGCCCAAGAGGACCCAACAGGTAGTCCACAGCCCAAGAGGACCCAACAGGTAGTCCACAGCCCAAGAGGACCCAACAGGTAGTCCACAGCCCAAGAGGACCCAACAGGTAGTCCACAGCCCAAGAGAACCCAACAGGTAGTCCACAGCCCAAGAGGACCCAACAGGTAGTCCACAGCCCAAGAGGACCCAACAGGTAGTCCACAGCCCAAGAGGACCCAACAGGTAGTCCACAGCACAAGAGGACCCAACAGGTAGTCCACAGCCCAAGAGGACCCAACAGGTAGTCCACAGCCCAAGAGGACCCAACAGGTAGTCCACAGCCCAAGAGGACCCAACAGGTAGTCCACAGCCCAAGAGGACCCAACAGGTAGTCCACAGCTCAAGAGAACCCAACAGGTTGTCCACAGCCCAAGAGGACCCAACAGGTAGTCCTGAAACCCAAAAGGACCAAACAGGTAGTCCTGAGACCCAAGAGGACCCAACAGGTAGTCCTGAGACCCAAAAGGACTGAACAGGTAGTCCTGAGATCCAAAAAGACCCAACAGGTAGTCCTGAGACCCAAAAAGACCCAACAGGTAGTCCTGAGACCCAAAAGGACCAAACAGGTAGTCCTGAGACCCAAAAGGACCCAACAGGTAGTCCTGAGACTCAAAAGGACCCAACAGGTAGTCCTGAGACCCAAAAGGACCCAACAGGTAGTCCTGAGACTCAAGAGGACCCAACAGGTAGTCCACCGCCCAAGAGGACCCAACAGGTAGTCCACAGACTAAGAGGACCCAACAGGTAGTCCACAGACCAAGAGGACCCAACAGGTAGTCCTGAAACCCAAAAGGACCAAACAGGTAGTCCACAGACCAAGAGGACCCAACAGGTAGTCCACAGACCAAGAGGACCCAACAGGTAGTCCTGAAACCCAAAAGGACCCAACAGGTAGTCCTGAAACCCAAAAGGACCAAACAGGTAGTCCTGAGACCCAAGAGGACCCAACAGGTAGTCCACAGCCCAAGAGGACCCAACAGGTAGTCCTGAAACCCAAAAGGACCCAACAGGTAGTCCACAGCCCAAGAGGACCCAACAGGTAGTCCACAGCCCAAGAGGACCCAACAGGTAGTCCACAGCCCAAGAGGACCCAACAGCTAGTCCAAAGCCCAAGAGAACCCAACAGGTAGTCCACAGCCCAAGAGGACCCAACAGGTAGTCCAAAGCCCAAGAGGACCCAACAGGTAGTCCACAGCCCAAGAGGACCCAACAGGTAGTCCACAGCCCAAGAGGACCCAACAGGTAGTCCACAGCCCAAGAGGACCCAACAGGTAGTCCACAGCCCAAGAGGACCCAACAGGTAGTCCACAGCCCAAGAGGACCCAACAGGTAGTCCACAGCCCAAGAGAACCCAACAGGTAGTCCACAGCCCAAGAGGACCCAACAGGTAGTCCACAGCCCAAGAGGACCCAACAGGTAGTCCACAGCCCAAGAGGACCCAACAGGTAGTCCACAGCACAAGAGGACCCAACAGGTAGTCCACAGCCCAAGAGGACCCAACAGGTAGTCCACAGCCCAAGAGGACCCAACAGGTAGTCCACAGCCCAAGAGGACCCAACAGGTAGTCCACAGCCCAAGAGGACCCAACAGGTAGTCCACAGCTCAAGAGAACCCAACAGGTTGTCCACAGCCCAAGAGGACCCAACAGGTAGTCCTGAAACCCAAAAGGACCAAACAGGTAGTCCTGAGACCCAAGAGGACCCAACAGGTAGTCCTGAGACCCAAAAGGACTGAACAGGTAGTCCTGAGATCCAAAAAGACCCAACAGGTAGTCCTGAGACCCAAAAAGACCCAACAGGTAGTCCTGAGACCCAAAAGGACCAAACAGGTAGTCCTGAGACCCAAAAGGACCCAACAGGTAGTCCTGAGACTCAAAAGGACCCAACAGGTAGTCCTGAGACCCAAAAGGACCCAACAGGTAGTCCTGAGACTCAAGAGGACCCAACAGGTAGTCCACCGCCCAAGAGGACCCAACAGGTAGTCCACAGACTAAGAGGACCCAACAGGTAGTCCACAGACCAAGAGGACCCAACAGGTAGTCCTGAAACCCAAAAGGACCAAACAGGTAGTCCACAGACCAAGAGGACCCAACAGGTAGTCCACAGACCAAGAGGACCCAACAGGTAGTCCTGAAACCCAAAAGGACCCAACAGGTAGTCCTGAAACCCAAAAGGACCAAACAGGTAGTCCTGAGACCCAAGAGGACCCAACAGGTAGTCCTGAGACCCAAAAGGACTGAACAGGTAGTCCTGAGACCCAAAAGGACCCAACAGGTAGTCCTGAGACCCAAAAGGACCCAACAGGTAGTCCTGAGACCCAAAAGGACCAAACAGGTAGTCCTGAGACCCAAAAGGACCCAACAGGTAGTCCTGAGACTCAAAAGGACCCAACAGGTAGTCCTGAGACCCAAAAGGACCAAACAGGTAGTCCTGAGACCCAAAAGGACCAAACAGGTAGTCCTGAGACCCAAAAGGACCAAACAGGTAGTCCTGAGACCCAAAAGGACCAAACAAGTAGTCCTGAGACCCAAAAGGACCCAACAGGTAGTCCTGAGACCCAAAAGGACCAAACAAGTAGTCCTGAGACTCCATTTGGGAGGTTCTGACACCTCTATATTATTTATGGGTCCAAGGAAGACCAAGGCCAGCTGTTGTTCCATTACAATGATTTTCGCAGTTCAAACTTTTCAAGTATCTGTATGAACACCTGACTATTTCAACATTTCATCCAGAAGGAAGTTAGTCAGCCCGTCCCACCCAGAGCAGAGGGAAGTTAGTCAGCCCATCCCACCCAGAGCAGAGGGAAGTTAGTCAGTCTGTCCCACCCAGAGCAGAGGGAAGTTAGTCAGTCTGTCCCACCCAGAGCAGAGGGAAGTTAGTCAGCCCATCCCACCCAGAGCAGAGGGAAGTTAGTCAGTCTGTCCCACCCAGAGCAGAGGGAAGTTAGTCAGCCCATCCCACCCAGAGCAGAGGGAAGTTAGTCAGTCTGTCCCACCCAGAGCAGAGGGAAGTTAGTCAGTCTGTCCCACCCAGAGCAGAGGGAAGTTAGTCAGTCTGTCCCACCCAGAGCAGAGGGAAGTTAGTCAGTCTGTCCCACCCAGAGCAGAGGGAAGTTAGTCAGTCTGTCCCACCCAGAGCAGAGGGAAGTTAGTCAGTCTGTCCTACCCAGAGCAGAGGGAAGTTAGTCAGTCTGTCCCACCCAGAGCAGAGGGAAGTTAGTCAGTCTGTCCCACCCAGAGCAGAGGGAAGTTAGTCAGTCTGTCCCACCCAGAGCAGAGGGAAGTTAGTCAGTCTGTCCCACCCAGAGCAGAGGGAAGTTAGTCAGTCTGTCCCACCCAGAGCAGAGGGAAGTTAGTCAGTCTGTCCCACCCAGAGCAGAGGGAAGTTAGTCAGTCTGTCCCACCCAGAGCAGAGGGAAGTTAGTCAGTCTGTCCCACCCAGAGCAGAGGGAAGTTAGTCAGCCTGTCCCACCCAGAGCAGAGGGAAGTTAGTCAGTCTGTCCCACCCAGAGCAGAGGGAAGTTAGTCAGCCCGTCCCACCCAGAGCAGAGGGAAGTTAGTCAGTCTGTCCCACCCAGAGCAGAGGGAAGTTAGTCAGCCCGCCCTCATAAGATTGAGCCTGTCCATATGCTGCATCGCTGATGCTCACATGTGTGTGCATGCAGTTAGGGATTAGTGCCAACAATGGCTCCAGTTCTAACCACAGAGCGCTGAACACACACACACACACACACTGTACCACACACTGTACACACACACCCCTCTGTCTCCTGGGACATTTGATCCAGTGACACACCTTCCATTCAGAAAAGAGGATGTGTAGCATTACTGTATGATTGATTGGGCCAGTTAGGTCACGCTGGCGGTTCGGATTTCACTGTGTACTGTCCATTTGAACTGTTCAAACTTTGAGTAATGCTAATTTATACCCAGTGTTGGATTTAACATTGTGTTCTATGGGCCAGGTTTTTCTCCCAGACAGGGATCAAGCCAAATCCTCCACTAAAAAGCACACTCCAGGAATAGTCTTAATCTGTGTCACAGAAACAGGGTTATATTTTCCCCCAATAATGCCTGCATTTTGCCTACATTGTTATTGTTTCAGCAGTTAACCTCTGTCAGCTACATTGTTATTGTTTCAGCAGTTCATCTCTCTCTGTCAGCTACATTGTTATTGATTCAGCAGTTCATCTCTGTCAGCTACATTGTTATTGTTTCAGCAGTTAATCTATGTCAGCTACATTGTTATTGTTTCAGCAGTTAATCTATGTCAGCTACATTGTTATTGTTTCAGCAGTTAATCTATGTCAGCTACATTGTTATTGTTTCAGCAGTTCATCTCTGTCAGCTACATTGTTATTGTTTCAGCAGTTAATCTTTGTCAGCTACATTGTTATTGATTCAGCAGTTCATCTCTCTTTGTCAGCTACATTGTTATTGATTCAGCAGTTCATCTCTCTCTGTCAGCTACATTGTTATTGTTTCAGCAGCTCATCTCTGTCAGCTACATTGTTATTGATTCAGCAGTTCATCTCTCTCTGTCAGCTACATTGTTATTGTTTCAGCAGCTCATCTCTGTCAGCTACATTGTTATTGATTCAGCAGCTCATCTCTGTCAGCTACATTGTTATTGTTTCAGCAGCTCATGTCTGTCAGCTACATTGTTATTGTTTCAGCAGCTCATGTCTGTCAGCTACATTGTTATTGATTCAGCAGCTCATCTCTCTCTGTCAGCTACATTGTTATTGTTTCAGCAGCTCATGTCTGTCAGCTACATTGTTATTGATTCAGCAGCTCATCTCTGTCAGCTACATTGTTATTGTTTCAGCAGCTCATGTCTGTCAGCTACATTGTTATTGATTCAGCAGCTTATCTCTGTCAGCTACATTCTTATTGTTTCAGCAGCTCATCTCTGTCTGCTACATTGTTATTGATTCAGCAGCTCATCTCTGTCAGTTACATTGTTATTTTTTCAGCAGCTCATCTCTGTCAGCTACATTGTTATTGATTCAGCAGCTCATGTCTGTCAGCTACATTGTTATTGTTTCAGCAGCTCATCTCTCTCTGTCAGCTACATTGTTATTGATTCAGCAGCTCATCTTTGTCAGCTACATTGTTATTGTTTCAGCAGCTCATCTCTGTCAGCTACATTGTTATTGATTCAGCAGCTCATGTCTGTCAGCTACATTGTTATTGATTCAGCAGCTCATCTCTGTCAGCTACATTGTTATTGATTCAGCAGCTCATCTCTGTCAGCTACATTGTTATTGATTCAGCAGTTCATCTCTCTTTGTCAGCTACATTGTTATTGATTCAGCAGCTCATCTCTGTCAGCTACATTGTTATTGTTTCAGCAGCTCATCTCTGTCAGCTACATTGTTATTGTTTCAGCAGCTCATCTCTGTCAGCTACATTGTTATTGTTTCAGCAGCTCATGTCTGTCAGCTACATTGTTATTGTTTCAGCAGCTCATCTCTGTCAGCTACATTGTTATTGTTTCAGCAGCTCATCTCTCTCTGTCAGCTACATTGTTATTGTTTCAGCAGCTCATCTCTCTCTGTCAGTTACATTGTTATTGTTTCAGCAGCTCATCTTTGTCAGCTACATTTTTATTGTTTCAGCAGCTCATGTCTGTCAGCTATATTGTTATTGATTCAGCAGCTCATGTCTGTCAGCTACATTGTTATTGATTCAGCAGCTCATCTCTGTCAGCTACATTGTTATTGATTCAGCAGCTCATCTCTGTCAGCTACATTGTTATTGATTCAGCAGTTCATCTCTCTTTGTCAGCTACATTGTTATTGATTCAGCAGCTCATCTCTGTCAGCTACATTGTTATTGTTTCAGCAGCTCATCTCTGTCAGCTACATTGTTATTGATTCAGCAGTTCATCTCTCTTTGTCAGCTACATTGTTATTGATTCAGCAGCTCATCTCTGTCAGCTACATTGTTATTGATTCAGCAGCTCAGCTCTGTCAGCTACATTGTTATTGTTTCAGCAGCTCATCTCTGTCAGCTACATTGTTATTGTTTCAGCAGCTCATGTCTGTCAGCTACATTGTTATTGTTTCAGCAGCTCATCTCTGTCAGCTACATTGTTATTGTTTCAGCAGCTCATCTCTGTCAGCTACATTGTTATTGTTTCAGCAGCTCATGTCTGTCAGCTACATTGTTATTGTTTCAGCAGCTCATCTCTGTCAGCTACATTGTTATTGATTCAGCAGCTCATCTCTGTCAGCTACATTGTTATTGATTCAGCAGCTCATCTCTGTCAGCTACATTGTTATTGATTCAGCAGCTCATGTCTGTCAGCTACATTGTTATTGATTCAGCAGCTCATGTCTGTCAGCTACATTGTTATTGATTCAGCAGCTCATGTCTGTCAGCTACATTGTTATTGATTCAGCAGCTCATCTCTGTCAGCTACATTGTTATTGATTCAGCAGCTCATGTCTGTCAGCTACATTGTTATTGATTCAGCAGCTCATCTCTGTCAGCTACATTGTTATTGATTCAGCAGCTCATGTCTGTCAGCTACATTGTTATTGATTCAGCAGCTCATCTCTGTCAGCTACATTGTTATTGATTCAGCAGCTCATCTCTGTCAGCTACATTGTTATTGATTCAGCAGCTCATCTCTGTCAGCTACATTGTTATTGATTCAGCAGCTCAACTCTGTCAGCTACATTGTTATTGTTTCAGCAGCTCATGTCTGTCAGCTACAAGAGGAAATCCACGTAAAAGTGCACAGTCTACCTCGGCCAAAAGACCATGCAGAATGCTGAGATACATGTTATTCAAAGTGCTCTGTGACAAAATAGTGGTAATTTGTCTTGAACAGTCGTTAAACTTGAATGGGAAAGATATCTTTCCACACACCTTGGTGTTGATTTATTCAACAGACAGGCTAGCAGAATCAATACAACACATTTAATGAGGAAAACATACCAGACATGAGACCTAACTTCCTTATAATACATAGAAGCATAGGCCTTCTGACTGTGGGGCATGACTCACCCCTCTAAAGGAACACATGCTTAACACTGACAAAGTCGTCCACAGACAGAAATATCAATTATCAAAACATTTGTCAACATTCTCTGTTTACAACTACAACCAGGTCACACCAATAGCCTGTCTGCCAGTGAAGACCATTTCATCAACCAGGTCACACCAATAGCCTGTCTGTCAGTGAAGACCATTTCATCAACCAGGTCACACCAATAGCCTGTCTGTCAGTGAAGACCATTTCATCAACCAGGTCACACCAATAGCCTGTCTACCAGGGAATGACATTTCATCAACCAGGTCACACCAATAGCCTGTCTGTCAGTGAAGCACATTTCATCAACCAGGTCACACCAATAGCCTGTCTGTCAGTGAAGACCATTTCATCAACCAGGTCACACCAATAGCCTGTCTGCCAGTGAAGACCATTTCATCAACCAGGTCACACCAATAGCCTGTCTGCCAGTGAAGACCATTTCATCAACCAGGTCACACCAATAGCCTGTCTGTCAGTGAAGACCATTTCATCAACCAGGTCACACCAATAGCCTGTCTGCCAGTGAAGACCATTTCATCAACCAGGTCACACCAATAGCCTGTCTGTCAGTGAAGACCATTTCATCAACCAGGTCACACCAATAGCCTGTCTGCCAGTGAAGACCATTTCATCAACCAGGTCACACCAATAGCCTGTCTGCCAGTGAAGACCATTTCATCAACCAGGTCACACCAATAGCCTGTCTGTCAGTGAAGACCATTTCATCAACCAGGTCACACCAATAGCCTGTCTGTCAGTGAAGACCATTTCATCAACCAGGTCACACCAATAGCCTGTCTACCAGGGAATGACATTTCATCAACTAGGTCACACCAATAGCCTGTCTGTCAGTGAAGCACATTTCATCAACCAGGTCACACCAATAGCCTGTCTGTCAGTGAAGACCATTTCATCAACCAGGTCACACCAATAGCCTGTCTGCCAGTGAAGACCATTTCATCAACCAGGTCACACCAATAGCCTGTCTGCCAGTGAAGACCATTTCATCAACCAGGTCACACCAATAGCCTGTCTGTCAGTGAAGACCATTTCATCAACCAGGTCACACCAATAGCCTGTCTGCCAGTGAAGACCATTTCATCAACCAGGTCACACCAATAGCCTGTCTGTCAGTGAAGACCATTTCATCAACCAGGTCACACCAATAGCCTGTCTGCCAGTGAAGACCATTTCATCAACCAGGTCACACCAATAGCCTGTCTGCCAGTGAAGACCATTTCATCAACCAGGTCACACCAATAGCCTGTCTGTCAGTGAAGACCATTTCATCAACCAGGTCACACCAATAGCCTGTCTGCCAGTGAAGACCATTTCATCAACCAGGTCACACCAATAGCCTGTCTGTCAGTGAAGACCATTTCATCAACCAGGTCACACCAATAGCCTGTCTGTCAGTGAAGACCATTTCATCAACCAGGTCACACCAATAGCCTGTCTGTCAGTGAAGACCATTTCATCAACCAGGTCACACCAATAGCCTGTCTGTCAGTGAAGCACATTTCATCAACCAGGTCACACCAATAGCCTGTCTACCAGTGAATGACATTTCATCAACCAGGTCACACCAATAGCCTGTCTGTCAGTGAAGCACATTTCATCAACCAGGTCACACCAATAGCCTGTCTACCAGGGAATGACATTTCATCAACCAGGTCACACCAATAGCCTGTCTGTCAGTGAAGCACATTTCATCAACCAGGTCACACCAATAGCCTGTCTACCAGTGAATGACATTTCATCAACCAGGTCACACCAATAGCCTGTCTGTCAGTGAAGCACATTTCATCAACCAGGTCACACCAATAGCCTGTCTACCAGTGAATGCCATTTCATCAACTAGGTCACACCAATAGCCTGTCTGCCGGTGAAGCACATTTCATCAACCAGGTCACACCAATAGCCTGTCTGTCAGTGAAGCACATTTCATCAACCAGGTCACACCAATAGCATGTCTACCAGTGAATGACATTTCATCAACCAGGTCACACCAATAGCCTGTCTACCAGTGAATGACATTTCATCACTTTAACAGGTTCACTTGAGGTATGTGTGCTTCTAATGGAGACCTAAAATCGATAGGGGTAGCAAATAATGATGTGATTTGATGTGCAGTGTTTGTGACTGGAAGCAGCTCTAGAGGATTGCTAGGCAGGGCAGGTTTCTCCTGACACTGTGGGATCACTCTATGAAGAGAGGTTCTTGATACAGGACTTTACTCCCTCTCCTGTAAACAGCATGGCTGTCTATACCAGGGGAGAATTCCTGCCCCCTCTCATTGAAGCCAAGGACGTTCAAGGCTGAACACTGTACTGCATGCATCGTTAGCAGAAAACAGGATCCTCATTATAGTGAATGAAAAAATTGTCAATGTTTGTGTAAATAAATACAAATCAATCATGGTACCAATAATTGCTTCTAATACACTAGATGTATGTCCTTAAACCGATTATTTAAAAATCACACACAGAACAAGTTTAAGGATAACTGAGTGCTGAGGGATTAGTGCTTTTTGAGGCTGGTTTGGTTTCGGTTCGATTCCCCAAAACATTATCACCATTTTCGATTTTGGTTTTGATAACTTTTTTCAACATGAAATGCATTATAATATAATAATAACATACGCCATTTAGCAGAAGCTTATATCCTAAGCAACTTACGGTCATGTGCGTATTCATTTTACGAATGGGTGGTCCCGAGAAACGCACCCACTACAGTGGCGTTACAAACACCATACTCTACCAATTGAGCTACAAATGCTGTAACAACACAAAATAAAACAATGAATAAAAGTCCCATAATGGTAGTGACTGCCCATTAATGCTGGTCATTTATTAACAGGGGTTAGAACCGTTTCGTTCTGAACAGAACCATTTTCTTTTTGTTCCATTCCGCAGTTCCAACCAGAAAAAAATTAAGTTCTGAACTGGTTTGAACCAAAAAAAGTTATGGTTTATATCGTTCCTTTCTGCTCCTTTTTAAACCTCTGAAATATGTATTTTTTAAAAACATTTAGCTCAAAATTAAAGAGAGAAAGCGAGAGAGGGTGGAGAAGGCTTGGCTTGAAGCACTGAGCATCTTGTTATAACAGGCATTATCTCAATTAGGCCCACAGAGGAGCGGCTTCTATGAAGGAACTTCGAATGTCTTTGAACTTCCGTGAGTTGGCTAAACGTTGGACCAGCTAGCTAAGAAGTTTGTGTGTGCAGAGCGGCACAAGAATTTCAATAAAAATGTGTACCTTTTTGTAGTTAATAAATCCAATGTGAAACATGATAACTATAGTATCCTTAAAGGAGAAGTTTTCTTTTTTTCAACCAAATCAAAAACATTTGTGGAAATGGAATGTTATAGAAAGCTTTTATGTGATTTCACAAGTTTTTGAGAAACGTACAAATCACTTCCTCATCCTTGTTGTGTAGTATTGGGGCCCTGAAAAAACATGAACAGAAGTGCCAAAAACACCCAAATACGTCCTTTTAGAAACGACAAAGCTCTCAGTATAGTGATGCAGGTGATGATAGTGATGATGTTGTACACATACAAATGTGTTAATCAGCAACATTATATTCCATTTTGTTGCAATATTGTCTCCATTAGCTCTGTCAGGTCCACATTGGGTAGGCATCAATAGAAAAATAGGAAATTACTATGAAATAATCAAATATATAAGTTGTGTATATTTACTTCGTTTTTATTTTATCACTTAATTAATTATTTTTTAATTCCTTAGAGTCATCATCTCATCTCTGCTCAGACAAGGTTATCTCTGTGCACCCCATACCGTACTGTCTGTAGTCATCCTATTTAGCTAGGCTAGCCTGCCTAAGCATGTTGCAGAGCTGTCTGACTAAATCATTAGCTCTTCAAAGTAAATGAGGCACACTTTCATGAACGGTCTCTATCCCCCTCTATCGTCATTGTGTTGTGTACATTCCTTTCTCATGCCGTCTATGCAGTCTGTGTGTATCTAACATAAAGTAGCAGGCGTAAAAGTGTATCCATATCTGTCCAAGCCGGAAAGAACAGGCGCAATAGATTATGGTCATTGTAGTTAATTACCACGTTTCTGCTCTGAACTAGGTTGAATATTTGCTTAATGAAAACTACAACTCCCTCCAGCACAGTGTCCCACGTAGTTCTTGACTTCATTTATCCCGTGAATGATTTGATTTCTCTCTAGAAAACCCAACCTGAACTAAATGGAATTCAAGTAATTGAACCGATTCGTTGTTTAATAACCCTCCCAAAAAATTAAATGTTGGTTTACCACTCAGCACTACTGTCTATAGGCACCTGTAAACATCATGGCTGTCTATAAACACCTGTAAGCATCATGGCTGTCTATAAACACCTGTAAGCATCATGGCTGTCTATAGACTCCTATAAGCATCATGGCTGTCTATAAACACCTGTAAGCATCATGGCTGTCTATAGACTCCTATAAGCATCATGGCTGTCTATAAACACCTGTAAACATCATGGCTGTCTATAGACACCTGTAAACATCATGGCTGTCTATAGACTCCTATAAGCATCATGGCTGTCTATAGACACCTGTAAACATCATGGCTGTCTATAGACTCCTATAAGCATCATGGCTGTCTATAGACACCTGTAAACAGCATGACTGTCTATAGACTCCTGTAAACAGCATGGCTGTCGATAGACTCCTGTAAATAGCATGGCTGTCTACCCAGCTAGCACATTTCGTTCCTTGGAAGTTGTAGGAACATATGTTTTTGGTTTCACATTGGTTGTGCGAACGAAGCCATACTGGTAAAAATGTATGTTTTTTAAACGTTCTGAGAACAAAAGTAAACATTTCACCTGTTCTCGGGAACATTTTACTCTGGTTCCTTGAAAGTATTCCTGGGAGGTTTTTTTAATGGTTTGAGAATGGAAATTATAGGTTATTTGGAGGTTTTTGAATAACTTCCTTAAAACTTTCACTGAATGTTTCATGCAAAATAACTAAGTTGTATGCAAAATAACTATAAGACAACAATGCTCTCACCAAGCTCTTGGAAACATATGGGTCTCAGAACGTTATGTGCTAGCTGGGTAGACACAGCTGTAAACAGCATGGCTGTCTATAGACTTGCAGGCGAAATGAGGCGGGCCCCACAGTTGCCCCTGGGGTACACCCCGCTCCACATGCCAGTGCGCTCAGGCGTCCTGGAGATGGTTTCCCCGCCTCATTGAGCGGCCGTTGGCACTCAGCCAAGCTATACAAGCAGAAGAGGACTCCCTCCTGGCACCCCCATTCGTTCCCTAAGCCGTGGTTGTTGTTCATTGTGTTTGCATTGGCCACACAGCATGATAGCAACATAGATGTAGTCATTAGAGAACCTTACTGTATGTGCAGAAACTTACAAGGCTCATGGGGCAGTTTACACTAATCATGGGGCAGTTTACACTAATGGGGCAGTTCTCACCAAATACACTACACAGGATAACACTTTTCTTTTACTGTGAGACACTGACAGCATGACCAGAGGGATGTGGAGCTCTGAAAACTGACTAGGGACCTAATGACACACTGAAGTGGTGGCAGTTTTTATCTGTGAACAAACAATTATTTCATTTACTGTTATTCATCTAACCCTGCATTTTAGGAAAGCAAATTTAAGTTGTTCTTGCTGCAGATACTGTACAGTGTGCACAGATTGATTCTGTGCATGCAAGGGTCTAGCTAAAATATGACTTTAAGTTCAGACGAGGGTCTGGTACGTTTGACGTAATTGTTACATAGCCAACCAGTTCAATCGGTATCCATTACAAAGATGCAGCTTTGAGAGCAGCACGTTTGCATTTTGTGCATTTATAAAAAAAAATATATATGCTTAATACCAGTTGCAATGCATTGCAAATTCCTACCTCAAACATCTCCAGTTAACAAACAAAAGAAATTTGATGATTCTTTTACAACATACTAATAAGTACACTGCCAGGAATTTACAAAAGAAATGACTTAAATGGCTCACAAGTGTGTGTAGTATGACTTAGAAAACAATCCTGTATTCCTAGAAAAAGGCCAGGAAACAGTGCCAAAATAAACTGCCGGTGAATCAAAAGTATTAGCCAAAACGATTGCGACACGGCACATCATGCCGCGGCTTGCCCAATTTCTCAATGAACATATAATGACCGTCATTTATAACCATTTTGTTCAGTGTGGTCATTGGCAGGTATTAAAGTGAAATATCCTCTCTCTTTCTAAACTAATCAATGACAAGCATTCTAGGATTATATGAAAGTAGTTTGAAGAATGTTTAGACAGCTGGATCCTGGTGAAAATTCCCACCCGGAATTGGACAAGGCAAAGTTCAGCTCCACAACAAATCCCACTGCTGCTAAACAAATAAGTGGCGAGATTGAGCCATTTAAAGTCAATTGTGAACGACCACCTTGATTAGGTCTTATGTAGGAACATTTTAAATGGTGTTTTTTACATTGGATGAAAGCAGAGACACAAAGCTACAAAATGGTATATCATACACTGCAATGGGAAAGTAATGCTGCTTTGAAAGTTGATAAACTTGTAACCGCACTTTTGAGAAAATGGACTTTGAATATTTGGGACCTACTGGAGAGCTCTTCTTTGTCGACACCCATTCAGCATCGTTCACACCCTCTTAAAATGTAGTCCCACCCATCTCTTTAAGGGTTGATCCGAGCATTAAGTCCTAATAACAGCAGTAAAGCACCCAAGCTAACTAGCTAAAATGGTCAGTGAGAACAGCTCACTGACCATTTTATTCGCCCTAGCAGAGTTGGTAAGGCTGTTTTTATGTTATCCAGAGCTGTAATTGGTTGGTGACTGTAATTGTGCTGCTGGCAACAATACACTTTTTTTCCAACGTTTAATGACACCGGCCATATTCAACAGGTGTTGAGCTTTTGTAAATTTGTCATTTATTCTGCTCTCTGGCACACTCGGACAAGAGTGCTCTGATATCGGAGTAGATAGTCAGAGCGAATTTACCAGTTACGTCTATCAACATTTGTCGCGGTGACATTCTATTGAAATTGATGCTTGGATAGTGGAGTCTTTTGTTAAGACATGTAGCTAGCTAGCTAGCTAGGTAAACAATGAACCATAATCCCAACTCATGACATTATTATCCCACATGAATCTACAGGTAGCTGACCAACCAGGTTCAATATTAGCTAGCTAACATTAGGCTATAACTAGCAAAGCAAATGGCTCTGAGATACGAATAATAAGATCATACAACTAATGTTAGCTAGCGAGCCAGCCAGCTAACAATAGTTAGCTAGCTAACAGTAAACTTTAACTTGAAATGAAAACTACTTTCTGTCGAAATTAGAAACATGTAATATCTGAAAATGTAGCTAGCTAGACTATCTTACCCGTGCTCTGATATCGGAGTAGATAGTCTATTGAAATGGATACTTGCATAGTGGAGTCTTTTGTTAAGATATATAGCTATCTAGCTAAACACAATCGGCAGGTAGCTAACCAACCTGGTTCAATATTAGCTAGCTAACATTAGGCTATAACTAGCAAAGCAAATGGCTTTGGGATACGAATAATAAGATCATACATGTAACGTTAGCTAGCGAGCTAGTCAGCTAATGTTAGTTAGCTAGCTAACAGTACACTTTAACTTGAAATGAAAATGACTTTCTGTCAAAATTAGAAATGTGTAATATCTGAAAATGTAGCTAGATAGACTATCTTACCTGTATACAATATGGATGGATGCTTCTCCCTGTCACAGATGCCATGGTTGCCCTTAGTTTGAAGATGTAATCAGAAAGTGGAGAGCAAACACTTATGCAGTTCTACTACGCAATATATATATATATATTTTTTAAACCTTGTTAGACAGGATTACCTACACATATTGACCCGCTCAAACAGACAGAAAGAAGCGTGCTACATGGCAGACCAATCCGAAGTCATCTCTCGGTATGTCCAGCCCACTCATTATCTCATCCAATCATGACTAGCATGAAAGTTGCTGACTTTTTCTGTGGTTATGTTATATGCATTTATAGATGGCATACAAGTTTCTTATTAAGGCACATACAATTTCACATGTTCCAGAAGGCATTTCTGCCCCCAAAAAAGCATTTGGATTTAAAAAAAGTTAAAACGGCTCTCCTGTGAAGTAGTGACCCGCCTAAACATACACCTAGTTTCCTGAAACAAGTCACAATTAGCCTCTTTCAGACCAGGCACTGAGCTCATGTGATCTAGAAAATGCAGATGAATCTGTTTTACATCATCATATAGAAAAGATAAGAAAACAAACCAAACTTGAGTAACTGCATTTGGGCTTAAAACTAATGTTATTAAGTTGCACCCGGTGAATCGGTCACTAGGCTTCCACTAGAGGGTGACTGTGACATACAGTGCATTCCTTTGCCTTGTTGACAGCTTTGCACACGCTTGGTATTCTCTTAACCAGCTTCATGAGGTAGTCACCTGGAATGCATTTCAATTAACAGGTGTGCATTGTTAAAAGTTCATTTGTAGAATTTCTTTACTTCTTTATGCGTTTGAGCCAATCAGTTGTGCTGTGTCAATTTAGGGGTGGTATACAGAAGATAGCCACATTTGGTAAAATGCCAAGTCCATATTATGACAAGATCAGCTCAAATAATCAAAGAAAAACGACAGTCCATCATTACATTAAGGCATGAATGTATGTCAATTCAGCAAATTTCAAGAACTTTGCAAGTTTCTTCAGGTGAAGTCGCAAAAACCATCAAGCACTATGATGAAACTGACTCTCATGAGGACCGCCACAGGAAAGGAAGACCCAGAGTTACTTCTGCTGCAGAGGATAAGTTCATTAGAGGTAACTGCATCTCAGAATTTTTTATTTTTTTCACCTTTATTTAACCAGGCAAGTCAGTTAAGAACACATTCTTATTTTCAATGACGGCCTGGGAACACTGGGTTAACTGCCTGTTCAGGGGCAGAACGACAGATTTGTACCTTGTCAGCTCGGGGGTTTGAACTAACAACCTTCCGGTTACTAGCCCAATGCTCTAACCACTAGGCTACGCTGCCGCCCCGATGATGCATAATAAATACAGTTCTAATAAATACAGTTCATATCTGCTATTACTAAAAATGACCACTTGGTTGTGTTTATGAAGGTAGGTCTTCCATTAGAATAACTTTTATTCATTTGTGTTACTGTAGGCTGGCTATACGTTAAAACAAAAAAACACTAATCAAATGAAAAACAGCACAGTTCCAGTGTTATACACCATCACAAATCAATTCAAAATTATTTTGTTTAGACAGGCCTTTAGAAACATTTAAAAACGAATACATTGTATTTCAAAAGAACATAATATCATATATTATGTTTTATTATGTTACTAGTCTGTGTTTAGTAGCCTACCCTTCAACTTTCAAATACCCACGTGGGGTTGTATGCTCCCGAAAACCAATGACTAGAGTGGAGGTGGGACTTGCAGTGCGCCAGTAATGTCAAAAAGAACCAAATACTATTTTACGGCTTTGTTATGCAAACGCCAGCGGTGTGGGTGAAATGATTTAATAACATCTGTGTAAATGAAAATGTTTTGCAATGCTCTCACACGCATCGTGTCCGCTTAGGTTTGCATGTAAGATGAACGTGTTGTAGTGAGTCAGTTGGTGAAGACTCATTTAGGAATCAAATGGATTATTATAAACACTACCAGGTACATCAAATAAAGACAGCATACAACATAATGAATAAGAATAAGCATAATTGTGATCCAATGAGCAATAGAGCAACCAGTTCAGAGTTCAGATCCCTCTCGGCTGCCGGAGTACTAGCTGAATCCTTCCCTCCTCTAATGGAAAGGGTAGATTAATGACAGCGTGAGGAGTGGAGCGCAGTCCGGGAGATGAGGATAACAGGGGGGTGACGCTAGATGACACTAGAGGCAGACGACGCTGATGTGTAAAAGACAATGATTCTGCAGTTTAGTGATCCTGACCAGGGAATTGATCATGACACTGCAATCAATAACACCGTCTCATGGTATTATTGTGTATTTATGTGTTATAACATGACGTGTATTCATACATGTACCATTTGATGATTTGTCAGACATGTTTTGTGGTCCAACTTTAAACTGGATCACAAGTACACAAACCCAAGTAAGTTCTTCACCTGTCAGACATCTACAAATACACATAACTCAAGCCATGTCTAACAGTGAATATTCCTGTTCCTCATGGGATTTAGGCCATGCTGGGAAACTTTTAACAGGGAATATGGACGTTCCTCATGGGATTTAGTATTTATTTCAGGTCCCATGTGCCTCCTGAAGCGGGAGGGAATGCACACTTGGTTGCCTCCAGATTACGCCCATTGACCTGGAAATGTGCACCACAGCTTGAAAAACCTCCCATACCCCCATTTTGAAGGAAAAGACCCTGACTTAAATGCTAAATGAACTGTGGAATCCACATTTAGTTCAAATTATGGGCAAATGGGCAATAAATCAATTTTGGATGTACATTTGCACAGATTTGTCTTGCATGTCTCACAAAAAAAAAAAACTGGCCATCATTTTCTATGCCATTAACCTTGTTGGTAACTGTTGCTTGACGGTTTGATTCTTCCTGTTGATCACCAAACATTATCCACAAGGTAAGGCCTGGAACCACTTGCCAATTCCTTTCTTTAATTTCACTTGACCAATTCATCATCATAAAAATGATGAATTTATTCTAAATAGAGAGCCTGCATGTTATATTATTATATTATTATCGTTTGATCCTTTGATTTGCAGAAAACTGTCAAAATGTCAAACAAAATCACACCACTTCGACTCAGCAACGTTGAATTCTATTTTGGGTCCTCTTTATTAAAATACTATTTTAATCGCTCTTTTAAAATATTATGAGCTAGGGTCAGGATTATAAAGTCTGAGCGATAAAAGAACATGTCAAATCTCTGATCTTCTGATGAGCACAACAGCTCATCGGGATGTGGGGACAGAGTGGGAGGAGAGAGAGAGGACGTTGTTCATAATAGCACACCAAAGAAAGCTAGGAGATATCCTGAGGAGATAAAATCTGAAATCAAGTCTGCCCAGTCAGAAAATATTTATTATCAGACGGTTGAAACTCAAGATTATTGAACCTCTTTCCTTTCACTCCTCTAACAAACATGATTGAAGATGACTTGTCTTGTTTTGTGGAGGTGTCATGACACGTAGTAGGTTCAGTGATCTGCCTTTGTTAAGCAGGAAGCCATGAGCCTTCTCTAGGTTATACAGATGGCTGCACCATCTCTATATGTGAATGATTTCCAAATGTGCATTTCCGAGACAACCTGTTTACATGGACCTTAACTCACATACAGAGAGAAAACACTGCACACAGGCAGTGAAATGATGGTGATGGTAATGTAGGTGCAGTGCGCTTTGCAGAAGAGCAGAAACTAGTGGGGCCCTCATTACTGATGCACGTTGAGTGTGTAGTAGGAGGATTTACCTCTGCTATCTGTGAGCCTCCTGGAGCAGGACGATTCCCCTCTGCCCCAGGCTGAATCGTCCAGGAGGCAGCCTCCTGGAGCAGGACGATTTCCCTCTGCCCAAGGCTGAATCGTCCAGGAGGCAGCCTCCTGGAGCAGGATGATTCCCCTCTACCCCAGGCTGCAGCCTCCTGGCAACACTCAGCACAAATGTGCATTTCACATTTCCATCTCATAAAACTCATGTAATACAGTGGCAGTGTTTATGATCACTATGTTTGATGTAGTGGCCAGATGACATGGCGTTATACCCTGGGTTGTCCTGAACAGAAGCAGCCTATGTTTGATGTACAGTGGCCAGGTGACATGGCGTTATACCCTGGGTTGTCCTGAACAGAAGGAGCCTGTTTGTTGTATTGTGAAGAAAATTTGCTGCCGACCAGGCATCTGAAAGCTCTCATGACTCCATTCTATGCGCACCAAAATGACAATCTGCTTCCCTGAATTGCCTTGCGAAAGCTTAACAACGTAAGACTGTATTTAATAATTTAGCTTTCAAATGATGCCCACCTGAACCAGATTGCGTAAACAACAACAGTAATTGTGTAAAGTCGGGGGTGCAGGGTTGTGTTCCAAACTAAACAACTACAAGTGTGCTTGCTCTAGTTCCTCAGTGGCACAGCTAGGAGAGCTCCAAAAATATTTTATAGTTGAAGACTCTTCTTTGAGTCATAAAAATAATTGAAAATGCTAAGGAACTGTACACACTTCGAAGACCTGCACCTACCCCAAATGTTCCAATAATATTCTTATCATGTTACTGAATGTATCCAGAGTATTTTCAGATTTTGTTATCAACAAATGCATATCAACAAATGCAGTGAAAAGTACATTAAAATATCAAATCAACAGTGTAATGTTTGGATTCAGTCGTCAGGTGAACTGTTGTGTCTAATCATTTTCCCATAATCACCAAACTGTTCCCTTTTAATTGCTACCATGGTTATACATATGCTTTCCATATTTATTCTGTAAGAAACATTTCAATTTAGCCCTACCCCATATAGGCCAATTCCCACCAGTGTAAGGGGTTAATGGTCAAGCTCCTACTCTCCAACTCCATGGAACGATGTTACTAGGAGGGAAACATCTGCAGTATGTTTGGCATGGTTTTGCTTTCTCAGCCAGCTGCTGTACGTGTGTCTGCCAGCTTGGGTCATGTTTTATGTCGAGTGCTTTGAAAACAAAAGGCGAGCCGTTCTTTCCTCTACATGTGGTGCAGCTGCTGGGAGGTGTACTGGAGATAATAATTCCACCCAAGGTCTACCTCCCAGATTATCTGTGTGTGCACCCCTGCTCTGAGAATTGGTTATGGGAGAAGCGCACTGTACATAACACCTCTCCTGGTTTCCCTCCATCTCCCTCCCTTGGCGATAAGTTTGACAGTGGCCAAGTTTCACAATGGCCAAGGTGCCATGAGGGAGCAGGTCAAAGGTTAGAAGCCAGAGAGTTCCTCACCAAGTGTGTTTGTACAAATTGGCTTCTATGGGTGAATCTGAACGTGCATCCCGTCTTAAATGCAGAGAAAATGTCCCTGACCATCCGTCTCTCTCAGGCTACTCATCTCTTATTCGTCTTGGCAGAGAGAGCTGATGGAACACCAAACTGTGCACAGCTGAAGGAGTGTTCAGGCAGTCTGTTGTGGGACAGGTGTCTACATGGTGTTTAAATGGTTTTTAGCTCTGTTTCTTGTGTTCAGCTTCTTAGAAGTACAAACCGTCCTTTCTCTCCTCTGCTCTGAGATCCTGTGTTGATCGTGACAGCCCCAGAGTTCCTGAAGTTCTGTCAGAGCTCCCAATAGGTCTGTGTGCTCTGCATGACAAGTCCAGTCAGCAGTGATCTCCAGAGGAGATTATAGACTAAGTATAGACTAAGACTAGTGTAGACTCAGACTAGTGTAGACTCAGACTGGTGTAGAATCAGACTTGTGTAGACTCAGACTAGTGTAGACTCAGACTATTATAGACTCAGACTATTATAGACTCAGGATAGTATAGACTCAGGATAGTATAGACTCAGACTAATGTAGTCAGACTAGTATAGACTCAGGCTAGTGTAAAATTTGATTAATGTAGTCAGACTAGTATAGACTCAGACTAGTGTAGAATCAGACTAATATAGTCAGACTAGTATAGACTCAGACTAGTGTAGACTCAGACTAGTATAGACTCAGACTAGTATAGACTCAGACTAGTGTAGAATCAGACTAATATAGTCAGACTAGTATAGACTCAGACTAGTGTAGACTCAGACTAGTATAGACTCAGACTAGTATAGACTCAGACTAGTGTAGAATCAGACTAATATAGTCAGACTAGTATAGACTCAGACTAGTGTAGACTCAGACTAGTGTAGAATCAGACTAATATAGTCAGACTAGTATAGACTCAGACTAGTGTAGACTCAGACTAGTATAGACTCAGACTAGTGTAGACTCAGACTAGTGTAGAATCAGACTAATATAGTCAGACTAGTATAGACTCAGACTAGTGTAGACTCAGACTAGTGTAGAATCAGACTAGTGTAGAATCAGACTAATATAGTCAGACTTGTATAGACTCAGACTAGTGTAGACTCAGACTGGTGTAGAATCAGACTAGTGTAGTGTAGGTAGTGTAGATAATGTTGTGTAGATAGTGTAGTGTATATAGTGTAGAGTAGACAGTGTAGATAGTGTAGAGTAGACAGTGGAGTGTAGATAGTGTGGTGTAGACAGTGTAGAGTGGATAGTGTAGTGTGGATAGTGTAGAGTAGATAGTGTAGTGTGGATAGTGTAGTGTAGATAGTGTCGTGTAGAGTAGATAGTGTAGTGTAGATAGTGTTGTGTAGATAGTGTAGTGTCAGATAGTGTAGTGTAGATAGTGTAGTGTCAGATAGTGTAGTGTAGATAGTGTAGAGTAGATAGTGTAGTGTGGATAGTGTAGTGTAGATAGTGTCGTGTAGATAGTTTTTAAATTTTTAAATTTTAAATTTTACCTTTATTTAACCAGGTAGGGAAGTTGAGAACAAGTTCTCATTTACAATTGCGACCTGGCCAAGATAAAGCAAAGCAGTTCGACAGATACAACGACACAGAGTTACACATGGAGTAAAACAAACATACAGTCAATAATACAGTATAAACAAGTCTATATACAATGTGAGCAAATGAGGTGAGAAGGGAGGTAAAGGCAAAAAAGGCCATGGTGGCAAAGTAAATACAATATAGCAAGTAAAACACTGGAATGGTAGTTTAGTGTAGTGTCAGATAGTGTAGATTGTGTAGTGTAGATAGTATAGTGTCAGATATGTAGTACCACAGCAACGGCTGAAAACAGAGCGTGGATCAGAATATTGCAAATGAGTAACTGTTGGAAAACTGACCAGTATAATAGTCAGCCCGAAGGTCTGAACATCAAACACTTAACACTACATTTCCCAGCATCTGAACTGAAGCACTGTGAAGTCTTCCACTGTCGGGAGTGGAGTCCGGAGAAATGTGTATCCTTATTAGAACACTTCTGCCCCAATTTAACACCCTGACAGGTGCACTTTGTGGGAGGAATGAGAATCTACGGTTCGCACAAGGAGGCTTGTGTAGAACGGAAATGTGACCTTGGTTGTGTAATGATCTCTCATTCATCACCTGCAGGAGCTTTCCGGCTTAGTCTACCCAGTGTAGAACGTCGGTCACATCTGCTCTTTCTATTTGTTGAACCGCCGTGCTTGGTTTTACTGTGGAACGGTTAGGCCAAAAGATGAACGACCTTCATTACTTTACAGGGAATGAGCTGTGGCTTTTATCGTTCTCTTGTAGATGTGACTCGTGGCAAAGATTATGACATCATTGCATGTCTTTTTTAGCTCAGTTCAAGAGTGCCAACGTGCTACTGGTAATTCAGCAACACCTGGAAGAACGGTGGTGTGCCACTGGGCTCAGATGCTGTAGGATCATCAAGATAGCGCCAAGACAGAATGATTAAGAGTGGTAGGCATGCAGGATCATCACACAGGATTCACTATCTGCCAAACAACAACACAATGTGCTATTATCAACAGGCCCCTTTAAGCTTGCTGCTTATTGCAACATATGGCTGATAGCTCAAGATGCCAGAGACAATTATTCCAACTGGTAAACATTCTTAGACTGTAATCCAATTAGCAAAATCACCTTGTTGCCACTCATCTGGTCACTAACATAATCTAGGTAATGTTTTGATTTAAAAACCACAGGCCTCGTTTGAGTTTCAATCAAAATGTCAGTTACTGTATGAAGATGAATGACTTGTGTCATTGATTTTATACTTTACTATTCCCAGGGCCAACTTCAAAAGGTAAAGATATTTGACCCATATGGGTAGATTTTTATCAGCTACTTTATGCTGCTGACCAAGCAGAACTGTCTTTATTCAGATCGTTATCGACTCTGCAGCAGGCACATTGACTCTGCCTACACTACAGCATCCCTTATCAAGAGCATTTGCCCACCTAAAATGGAGCGACGTAGACCACAAATGAATCCAGCACTAAAGTATTCCAACAAATATAATGTCTAAAGTTAAGTTCTTAAATAGGAAAGCCAAATTGAAATGATAGGCTACATATTATATAGAAAGGGCAGCAGGTAGCCTAGCGGTAGTGCTGAGCGGTTTGTGCTTTCTGAGGTTGGTTCGGTTTCAGTTCGATTAAAAAATTATTACAGTTTTCTATTTCGGTTTTGATGAATTGGGTTGAATGCTGTAACAACACAGAATAAAACAATTAATAAAAGTCCCATGATATTCCTCGGTGTACACAACACAAATGGTCAACCCACACAGACAATGTGGTGAAGAAGGCGCAACAGCACCTCTTCAACCTCAGGAGGCTGAAGAAATTTGGCTTGGCACCTAAATACCTCACAAACTTTTACAGATGCACAATTGAGAACATCCTGTCGGGCTCTCCAGTGGCTGGTGCGGTCTGCCCAACGCATCACCACGAGCAAACTACCTGCCCTCCAGGTCATATACAGCACCAGATGTCACAGGAAGGCAAAAAGATCATCAAGGACAACAACCACCCGAGCCATTGCCTGTTTACCCTGCTATCATCCAGAAGGCGAGGTCAGTACAGGTGCATCAAAGCTGGGACCGAGAGACTAAAAAACATCTTCTATCTCAAGGCTATAAGACTGTTAAATAGCAATCACTAGCACATTAGAGGCTGCTGCCCTATATACAGTTGAAGTCGGAAGTTTATATACATTTAGGTTGGAGTCATTAAAACTTGTTTTTTAACCACTCCAAAAACTTCTTGTTAACAAACTATAGTTTTGGCAAGTGGGTTACGACATCTACATTTTTCCAACAATTGTTAACAGACAGATTATTTAAATTATTGCAAGCCGAAGAACACCATCCCAACCGTGAAGCACAGAGATGGCAGCATCATGTTGTGGGGGTGCTTTGCTGC
Organism: Oncorhynchus kisutch; assembly: GCF_002021735.2. Lineage (NCBI taxonomy): Eukaryota > Metazoa > Chordata > Actinopteri > Salmoniformes > Salmonidae > Oncorhynchus > Oncorhynchus kisutch. Next base: position 39,219,670 of record NC_034196.2, on the reverse strand, counting down.
AGGAGGGACTTGTGCACTTCAGAAAATTGATGGCATCATGAGGATGGAAAATTATGTCGATATATTGAAGCAACATCTCAAGACATCGGTCAGGAAGTTAAAGCTTGGTCGCAAATGGGTCTTCCAAATGGATAATGACCCCAAGCATACTTACAAAGTTGTGGCAAAATGGCTTAAGGACAACAAAGTCAAGGTATTGGAGTGGCCATCACAAGGCCCTGACCTCAATACTATAGAACATTTGTGGGCAGAACTGAAAAAGCGTGTGTGAGCAAGGAGGCATACAAACCTGACTCAGTTACACCAGCTCTGTCAGGAGGAATGGGCCAAAATTCATCCAACTTATTATGGGAAGCTTAAACAATTTAAAGGCAATGTTACCAAATACTAATTGAGTGTATGTAAACTTCTGACCCACTGGGAATGTGATAAAAGAAATCAAAGCTAAAATAAATAATTATCTTTACTATTATTCTGACATTTCATGTTCTTAAAATAAAGTGGTGATCCTAACTGACCCAAGACAGGGAATTTTTACTAGGATTAAATGTCAGGAATTGTGAAAAACGTGAGTTTAAATGTATTTGTCTAAGGTGTATGTAAACTTCCGACTTCAACTGTACATTTAAAATCACTGGCCACTTTAATAATGAACACTAGTCACTTTAATAATGTTGACATATTTTGCATTACCCATCTCATATGTATATACTGTATTCTATAGTACTGTATCGCAGTCTGTGCCACACTGACATTGCTCGTCCATATATTTATATATTCTTAATTCTGTTCCTTTACCTAGATTTGTGTGTATTGGGTGTATTGTCGTGAAATTCTCAGATATTACTTGTTAGATATTACTGCACTGTCGGAGCTAGAAACACAAGCATTTTGCTACATCTGCAATAACATCTGCTAAACACGTGTATTTGACCAATAAAATGTGCTTATATTTGATGGTAGTGACTGCCCATTACTGCTTATCACTTATTAACCATCATTTATTCACATTACTTTACCAAACTATTTCAGTTGTTGTGTATATTACATTAGTTTTATATGATGACTTTATTATTTCATTCATCATCTCATCATCTAATCTCTTTAGAGCTATGCTGTCTGACAAAATCACTATTTTGTATTTCTTCAAAGTAAATAAGACATACTTTTATCAAATCAAATCAAATCAAATTTATTTATATAGCCCTTCGTACATCAGCTGATATCTCAAAGTGCTGTACAGAAACCCAGCCTATGACTGCTGAATACCAACCATTAATCACTTAGATGATGTATTTTCAGGTAGAGATACCTCACAAAGCAACAGCTGCTCTCTATATCCCCCCATGATCGTGCATTATTGTCTTTTCTATAGCAGGCATAAAAGAAACACAGACTGGACAAGGAGATGGATGGATTATTCATCCAAAGGATTATGGTCATTGTACTTATTTCCACGTTTTGTGCGCTATGTACAATATTGGCCTGTTGGAAACTCCAACTCCCTACTACATCGCACAGTTCAGGCTGGATCTGATTTACCTCTAGAGAAATGGTACAATGTGCGCATTGAGCTCACAGAAAAAAAAGATGAAAAAAAAAATGGAATTGAACCGATGTCAGTCAATTAGTTATTTAAAAAACAAGGGAAAAAAATTGCTTGGCAAAGGAGGAGGTTCCCTGGCGGTTAAAGTGTTGGGGCAGTAACCAGAGGCGTCATTCCCACAGGGGTCACAGGAGCACTTGCCCACACAGAATTGTCCTGTTAACATTTTTCTTTTAAAGTTTTTATACTACTAGCAGGGCTGTGACATATAAAATCACAGTGCAGTTATCACAAAACTACCAGTAAATGGTCCTGATCATCATCATTAAAGGAAAACAAATATCTAAACCAGCAACGCTGTAATGTTAGTGGGAGGAGATATGTTAGTGGGAGGAGATATGTTAGTGGGAGGAGATATGTTAGTAGGAGGAGATATGTTAGTAGGAGGAGATATGTTAGTAGGAGGAGATATGTTAGTGGGAGGAGATATGTTAGTAGCAGGAGATATGTTAGTGGGAGGAGATATGTTAGTGGGAGGAGATATGTTAGTGGGAGGAGATATGTTAGTGGGAGGAGATATGTTAGTGGGAGGAGATATGTTAGTGGGAGGAGATATGTTAGTAGGAGGAGATATGTTAGTAGGAGGCGATATGTTAGTAGGAGGAGATATGTTAGTAGGAGGAGATATGTTAGTAGGAGGAGATATGCTAGTGGGAGGAGATATGTTAGTAGGAGGAGATATGTTAGTAGCAGGAGATATGTTAGTAGGAAGAGATATGTTAGTAGCAGGAGATATGTTAGTAGGAGGAGATATGTTAGTAGGAGGAGATATGTTAGTAGGAGGAGATATGTTAGTGGGAGGAGATATGTTAGTGGGAGGAGATATGTTAGTAGGAGGAGATATGTTAGTGGGAGGATATATGTTAGTAGGAGGAGATATGTTAGTAGGAGGAGATATGTTAGTAGGAGGAGATATGTTAGTAGGAGGAGATATGTTAGTGGGAGGAGATATGTTAGTAGCAGGAGATATGTTAGTGGGAGGAGATATGTTAGTGGGAGGAGATATGTTAGTGGGAGGAGATATGTTAGTGGGAGGAGATATGTTAGTGGGAGGAGATATGTTAGTAGGAGGAGATATGTTAGTAGGAGGAGATATGTTAGTAGGAGGAGATATGTTAGTAGGAGGAGATATGTTAGTAGGAGGAGATATGCTAGTGGGAGGAGATATGTTAGTAGGAGGAGATATGTTAGTAGCAGGAGATATGTTAGTAGGAGGAGATATGTTAGTAGGAGGAGATATGTTAGTAGGAGGAGATATGCTAGTGGGAGGAGATATGTTAGTAGGAGGAGATATGTTAGTAGCAGGAGATATGTTAGTAGGAAGAGATATGTTAGTAGCAGGAGATATGTTAGTAGGAGGAGATATGTTAGTAGGAGGAGATATGTTAGTAGGAGGAGATATGTTAGTGGGAGGAGATATGTTAGTGGGAGGAGATATGTTAGTGGGAGGATATATGTTAGTAGGAGGAGATATGTTAGTAGGAGGAGATATGTTAGTAGGAGGAGATATGTTAGTAGGAGGAGATATGTTAGTGGGAGGAGATATGTTAGTAGCAGGAGATATGTTAGTGGGAGGAGATATGTTAGTGGGAGGAGATATGTTAGTGGGAGGAGATATGTTAGTGGGAGGAGATATGTTAGTGGGAGGAGATATGTTAGTAGGAGGAGATATGTTAGTAGGAGGAGATATGTTAGTAGGAGGAGATATGTTAGTAGGAGGAGATATGTTAGTAGGAGGAGATATGCTAGTGGGAGGAGATATGTTAGTAGGAGGAGATATGTTAGTAGCAGGAGATATGTTAGTAGGAAGAGATATGTTAGTAGCAGGAGATATGTTAGTAGGAGGAGATATGTTAGTAGGAGGAGATATGTTAGTAGGAGGAGATATGTTAGTGGGAGGAGATATGTTAGTGGGAGGAGATATGTTAGTAGGAGGAGATATGTTAGTGGGAGGAGATATGTTAGCAGCAGGAGATATGTTAGTGGGAGGAGATATGTTAGTAGGAGGAGATATGTTAGTGGGAGGAGATATGTTAGTGGGAGGAGATATGTTAGTAGGAAGAGATATGTTAGTAGCAGGAGATATGTTAGTAGCAGGAGATATGTTAGTGGGAGGAGATATGTTAGTAGCAGGAGATATGTTAGCAGCAGGAGATATGTTAGTAGGAGGAGATATGTTAGCAGCAGGAGATATGTTAGTAGCAGGAGATATGTTAGTAGGAGGAGATATGTTAGTAGGAGGAGATATGTTAGTAGGAGGAGATATGTTAGTAGGAGGAGATATGTTAGTGGGAGGAGATATGTTAGTAGGAGGAGATATGTTAGTAGGAAGAGATATGTTAGCAGCAGGAGATATGTTAGTAGGAAGAGATATGTTAGCAGCAGGAGATATGTTAGTAGCAGGAGATATGTTAGTGGGAGGAGATATGTTAGTAGCAGGAGATATGTTAGTGGGAGGAGATATGTTAGCAGCAGGAGATATGTTAGTAGGAAGAGATATGTTAGCAGGAGGAGATATGTTAGTAGCAGGAGATATGTTAGTGGGAGGAGATATGTTAGTAGCAGGAGATATGTTAGCAGCAGGAGATATGTTAGTAGGATGAGATATGTTAGCAGCAGGAGATATGTTAGTAGCAGGAGATATGTTAGTAGGAGGAGATATGTTAGTAGCAGGAGATATGTTAGTAGCAGGAGATATGTTAGTGGGAGGAGATATGTTAGTAGGAGGAGATATGTTAGTAGCAGGAGATATGTTAGTGGGAGGAGATATGTTAGTAGGAGGAGATATGTTAGTAGGAAGAGATATGTTAGCAGCAGGAGATATGTTAGTAGGAAGAGATATGTTAGCAGCAGGAGATATGTTAGTAGCAGGAGATATGTTAGTGGGAGGAGATATGTTAGTAGCAGGAGATATGTTAGTGGGAGGAGATATGTTAGTAGCAGGAGATATGTTAGCAGCAGGAGATATGTTAGCAGCAAGAGATATGTTAGTAGCAGGAGATATGTTAGTAGCAGGAGATATGTTAGCAGCAGGAGATATGTTAGCAGCAGGAGATATGTTAGTAGCAGGAGATATGTTAGTAGCAGGAGATATGTTAGCAGCAGGAGATATGTTAGTAGGAGGAGATATGTTAGTAGCAGGAGATATGTTAGTAGGAGGAGATATGTTAGTAGCAGGAGATATGTTAGTAGGAGGAGATGTGTTAGTAGCAGGAGATGTGTTAGTAGCAGGAGATATGTTAGTAGGAGGAGACGTGTTAGTAGCAGGAGATATGTTAGTAGCAGGAGATATGTTAGTAGGAGGAGATATGTTGGGAGGAGGAGATATGTTAGTAGCAGGAGATATGTTAGTAGGAGGAGATATGTTAGTAGCAGGAGATATGTTAGTAGGAGGGGATATGTTAGCAGCAGGAGATATGTTAGTAGGAGGAGATATGTTGGGAGGAGGAGATATGTTAGTAGCAGGAGATATGTTAGTAGGAGGGGATATGTTAGCAGCAGGAGATATGTTAGTAGCAGGAGATATGTTTGTAGCAGGAGATATGTTTGTAGCAGGAGATATGTTAGTAGCATGAGATTTGTTAGTAGGACAAGATATGTTAGTTGCCGGAGATATGTTAGTAGGAGGAGATATGTTAGTAGGAGGAGATATGTTAGTAGGAAGAGATATGTTAGTAGGAGGAGATATGTTGGGAGGAGGAGATATGTTAGTAGCAGGATATATGTTAGTAGGAGGGGATATGTTAGCAGCAGGAGATATGTTAGTAGCAGGAGATATGTTTGTAGCAGGAGATATGTTTGTAGCAGGAGATATGTTAGTAGCAGGAGATTTGTTAGTAGGACAAGATATGTTAGTGGGAGGAGATATGTTAGTAGAAGGAGATATGTTAGTGGGAGGATATATGTTAGTAGGAGGAGACATGTTAGTAGCAGGAGATATGTTAGTAGCAGGAGATATGTTAGTAGGAGGAGACATGTTAGTAGCAGGAGATATGTTAGCAGCAGGAGATATGTTAGTAGGAGGAGATGTGTTAGTAGCAGGAGATATGTTAGTTGCAGGAGATATGTTAGTAGGAGGAGATATGTTAGTAGGAGGAGATATGTTAGTTGCAGGAGATATGGTAGTAGGAGGAGATATGTTAGTAGGAAGAGATATGTATGTAGGAAGACATATGTTAGTAGCAGGAGATATGTTAGTAGGAAGAGATATGTTAGTAGGAGGAGATATGTTAGTAGCAGGAAATATGTTAGTAGCACGATATATGTTAGTAGCAGGATATAGGTTAGTAGGAAGAGATATATTAGTAGGAGGAGATATGTTGGGAGGAGGAGATATGTTAGTAGGAGGAGATATGTTAGTAGGAGGAGATATGTTAGTAGGAAGAGATATGTTAGTAGCAGGAGATATGTTAGTAGGAGGAGATATGTTAGTAGCAGGAGATATGTTAGTAGGAGGAGATATGTTAGTAGGAGGAGATATGTATGTAGGAAGACATATGTTAGTAGGAGGAGATATGTTAGTAGGAAGATATATGTTAGTAGCAGGAGATATATTAGTAGCAGCAGATATGTTAGTGAGAGGAGATATAGTAGTAGGAGGAGATATGTTAGTAGGAGGAGATATGTTAGTAGGAGGAGATATGTTAGTAGGAAGAGATATGTTAGTAGCAGGAGATATGTTAGTAGGAAGAGATATGTTTGTAGCAGGAGATATGTTAGTAGGAGGAGATATGTTAGTAGGAAGAGATATGTTAGTAGGAAGAGATATGTTTGTAGCAGGAGATATGTTAGTAGGAAGAGATATGTTAGTAGCAGGAGATATGTTAGTGGGAGGAGATATGTTAGTGGGAGGAGATATGTTAGTAGGAGGAGATATGTTAGTAGGAAGATATATGTTAGTAGCAGGAGATATGTTAGTGAGAGTAGATATAGTAGTAGGAGGAGATATGTTAGTAGGAGGAGATATGTTAGTAGCAGGGGATATGTTAGTAGAAGGAGATATGTTGGGAAGAAGAGATATGTTAGTAGGAAGAGATATGTTAGTAGCAGGAGATATATTAGTAGCAGGAGATATGTTATTAGGAGGGGATATGTTCGTAGGAGGAGATATGTTAGTAGCATGAGACATGTTAGTAGCAGGAGATATGTTGGGAAGAGGAGATATGTTAGTAGGAAGAGATATGTTAGTAGCAGGAGATATGTTGGGAGGAGGAGATATGTTAGTAGCAGGAGATATGTTGGGAGGAGGAGATATGTTAGTAGCAGGAGATATGTTAGTAGGAAGAGGTATGTTAGTAGCAGGAGATATGTTGGGAGGAGGAGATATGTTAGTAGCAGGAGATATGTTAGTAGGACAAGATATGCATCTTTACAATTATTTTTCATGGACATAAAGCGATCCGCACTCTATCCTCGTTAACAGTTGAAAGAAATGGCACATGGTGAGACAGGGAAGCAACCTGTATGGCAATACTTTGAGAAGTTAAATGAGAATTTAGTGAAATGCAAACTTTGCGAGGTGTAATTGATCCATAGCGGCAGTACAGGTGCAATGCTGAAAGAGAGGCACCGTGAGACCCAAACCGTTGCTGGCAGCAGTGAGATAAGGGACCGAGTGTGAAAATCACAGCGCTGATTACATAAATGATTGCAGTTGATGTGCAGCCATTGTCAATGGTAGAGGACTTAAGGCTTCAGTGCTGCCCTAATGGCATGACTAGAACCAGACTACAAGATACCATGTTCAAAAAACATGACGGATGGAGAAATGGATTGTTCTGCAAGTAGGCCTAGAAAGCGCCAGCTCTCAAACACCATTCAACAGGTTGTTGGACATCTATGTAGACGCTGTCATGCGTCACTGCCACGACCCATCACATTGATGAGAAATGGGACATGAAGTCCCATGTACGACTGACAACTGAGAAAATGGAGGAAATGCACACAGCAGATAAACTAAAACATTATTAACTACCATCGTTGTTGAGTGGGTAAGGTAAGCACCGTCTGGTAGAGTTTCCACTAGTTACCACAGACATAAAGACAAAATTGTCTATATCGTAAAAATGAATGAAAACAAAAAATTTGCTTTTAAGATCTTCATTTAATTTAGGGTTAGGTTTAAAATTGAAAAATAGATATATTGTATAAATAGGCGGTGGTAACTGGTGACAACCATTCAGCGGTCATACACAGACCATATATGAATTGTGAATTCACGTCATTTTATGATTTTTTCGTATAATTTCAATGATAAACAAAAAATGCAGTTTAAATGTTAATAAAATGTTAAAATTTGTCACATCCCTAACTACTAGCCACATAGTAATTGTATGAAGTTGGCTTTAGCTAGCCCAGATAGGTTCTCAATCTGCCAACCTCATAACTAGCTACCAAGAAGAATCACTCAAATTAGAGTAGCTAGCTTGTCTAACTATCTTAGCTGGTATGCTTGCTGGCATGGTTGGTAGACTTTAGAAAAGGAAGCGATAACTAAATGTACTGAATAAGACTCACATTCCTTTCAATCTTTTACCCAGATTTGAGCAGAGATGCATAGTAAGAAACTCCAGTCAGGAGGATACCTACAGCTCAAGCGATATGCTTAGATATGCAGACAAATAAACATGTTTTTATTTTATTTTATATAATTAATCATAATGATTATGCCTCTAGATTGCAGGAAAAAGCTGTTTCATGCATGTGTAAAATTCTAAATTCTCCAATTTACAGACAGGGGGCACCCCACCCCCTAGCCATCAACACAGACTTTGTTCCCCCTCAGATGTTTGGGTGCATGACGTCCCTGCCAGTAACTGAAAGGTTGCTACTTTGAATCCCAGAGCCGACAAGGTGAAAAATCTGTTGATGTGCCCTTGAGAAAGACACTTAACCCTAATTGCTACAGGGTCGCCGTTAATAATGGCTGACCCTGATCGTGACCCCACTCTCCGAGGGTGTCTCAGGGGGAGCAGGGATATGCAACAACAACAAAATAATTCTCGTATAATACCACACTTGTACATGTGTGAAATAGCACAAATATAAGCACCCACCAAATGATTAGAATATATATCTTTACACAGCATTTCACAAAACTAATATTAAACAAATACGATTAAATGTGAAAATATGATACTTAGATGTTATATGCCTGGTATGAATTGGTACGTTGTGGAAAAGCATTACGAAAGAATGTAGAAACCCCCCCAGATAAAGGCACATTCAGAAAGGGCCCATCTCAAACAATGGAGAATGGGATTCAATATTCTTCATCCCAAAGTGCATTTGTTAATGTGATTTCAGCATGATAAAAGACTGCATGTTTGTCTTTGTAAGCCCCAGACATGTAAACATTACATAACGGGGCAAAGAGAATCTCATCAAGGGATAAAAATAGTTTTGTGTCTGTTATATAATACCAACTATCAACCCAGAATGTGTCATGAGCCCATTTTAGTTTGAAACGTTTGTCTTGGTTTCCATTTACTGTATGGGGTATTGTTGAAACTAATGACCATAGACACAGTTCAATTTGGACTTAATTGGCAAATGATAAGCCTTGTTTATTGGCACTGCTGAAACCTTATATTGCCATCTTTGGCTGTCTGGAGCAATGTTCACAGCCGAAAGATGACAGTACATTATCCAAGTCAAAGTAAAAGCTACAGGATTGTACAACCAAAGGAGCAGCCTCTCAGCGTTGTTCTGGATGAATGCTGTAATAAAAACCAGCAACAACGAGACCAACATGTTTGTATTCTGAGGGGTCGTGAGATCCCTGTAAATTGAGCATGCCAGCTAATGAAGACGTAGATTACCACCTCATTGACCTTTCACGATGAGTTGAGAGACTAAGTTTTGCTGGCTTAACCTTCATGAGGCAAAGTAGTGGCCTTTCATACACAAAATATGAGGCTTCCACATCAGGGAACATTTGGATCCCTGTCAGCAGTCAATGTTCAATGTGATGACAACTATTTCCTAGGGTCATATTAAATTGTCTCTCTCTCTACATATAGATGGCTCTTTAAAAACCTTGCAATGCATCATGTGCAATGTGTCATGAAGAATACTAAAGCAGTTAGTTGCATGTCATGAAAAATGTACAAAAACAACATAGTGGCAATGGTTTATGGTGGAGACTGGTTCATACCAACAGAAAACAAAGTCAGATGTATTGTCAAAAAATCTCATTATGAAAGTGTTCTCTAAATAGGCACCAACATTTTCTCAGAATCAGCAGAAATCCACAGTTCACCGTGTACTGGGCATTAACCTCAAATTGGATTTGATTAATTCATTCTCGAACTGCTGCGATGTCTGAAATTGAGCATTTGATTAGAAAAACAGTATTTTGTGGCTCACAAAATAGAGTCGATAATCCCACATTATTCAGAGTGCTTTCTCTCATGCACATATTTCTTTAAAATCCTATTCTCACATTCCTATTGGCATCAAGGAAAACTAACTACAGTACAGTAGCTGTAACCTATTCCTAGAAAGTCCATAAGCACTTAGTCATTTATCAATTGACAACCCTTTTGTAGGATGTCACTTTTACTGCAAGATTTCATTGGGATTGAACAGTCAAATGTGGGACAAATTGTGAGCCATTCTGTGTAAATGTGGAATTATGGGATAATCTGTCCCAGAACATGGGGGGATTATAACTATATCTCAGTCTAACCTGTCAATGATATAGGACCTCTCAGTCCAAATGCTTACTTCCCTAACCTCAAAATAGGCCGGAGTGATTTATGATGATCTCTGGGTTGGATCTTAGAAGACTTCTTTTTGATTCTGTCAGCTCATATTTGGGAGTTGATGTGACAAAACACGAGCAATCAGTCATAGATGTGCAGGGTATGACTCTCTATGTTAGGCTTTGAGAATAAGACATTCCTTTTGTCTTAAGTTTGTACTCAAGTTTTGTCTTAATAATAATAATTCTATAAACTAACAGTGTGTCAATAAAATAACATAATAAGAAAATCCCCATCCGAATGTGTCAGTTTAAACTAGAGATATCTGCACGGGCTGTGTTTCAATCCGCAGCATCCTCCGATGTCGGTCTTCCGTAGCTGCGCTGGAAGGTGGCCGAGCTATGGTGGTGTTTGTCTGACCATTAAACAACCGAGAAAATCTGTCTTCTCACAAAAACGAACCGTTTGGGCTACAAACTAATACCCCACTATGGAAAGGGGAGATTCTCACAACACAATGGTGTTCTGTTTTGCTCTATGACCCCCACCAGTGTCACGGGACTCGTCTGAAGTTAACCGGTGCCGGTTTATAAAAATGAATGGAAGTATGGAGGTAGTTTTGTGCCAACCCAAAAAAAGGGGTTAAATATGTGTCCAAAAAACAAAAATATTTCCTGAGCTTTCTTATTTCTCCTAGATATAGGAAAGACACTTCAAAACCTTATTCCTTATGATTTATTTTTTGACTGTGTTTTGCCATTTATGAATATGGGCTATAGGAGTAAAGGCCAAATTCGATATTTGATCAAATAATTTTTTATATATATTTTTCATACCTACAGGTGCCCTAAAATTCTAAATCAAATAGCTAAATGATCCTTGGCATGACCATCTTTAAACAATTATATATGATAGTTTAGTAGAACACCCTCCCTCCAAAGGTTTAGACGTTTAGAGGTTTTTAAGGGTGTTATCACACTTGGTCCCTTTCAGCCAATTTTTGTGAACTCAGTTCAGTTCACTTATTTTTGTTGTGCAGTGTGAACACTCCAAAAGGATCTCATACCCCTCAAAAGAGCCCCTGAAGCGATCCGAACTGAGACCATCTCGAGAGGATGTCTGAGTTCGGTTTGCTTGAATTCTGCGGTTCCCTTTTTTAGGGCAATGTGAAAACAAAGCTCCCCAGGTTCACTAGTCATTATTCCCACACACAAACAAGATTACTGCAATACTGTTTCCCCTGCCATAACCCCTCACTCTAGATTACTGCTCTACTGTTTCCCCTGCCATAACCCCTCACTCTAGATTACTGCTCTACTGTTTCCCCTGCCATAACCCCTCACTCTAGATTACTGCTCTACTGTTTCCCCTGCCATAACCCCTCACTCTAGATTACTGCAATACTGTTTCCCCTGCCATAACCCCTCACACTAGATTACTGCAATACTGTTTCCCCTGACATAACCCTTCACTCTAGATTACTGCAATACTGTTTCCCCTGCCATAACCCCTCACTCTAGATTACTGCTCTACTGTTTCCCCTGCCATAACCCCTCACTCTAGATTACTGCAATACTGTTTCCTTTGCCACAACCCCTCACTCTAGATTACTGCAATACTGTTTCCCCTGCCATAACCCCTCACTCTAGATTACTGCTCTACTGTTTCCCCTGCCATAACCCCTCACTCTAGATTACTGCAATACTGTTTCCCCTGCCATAACCCCTCACTCTAGATTACTACAACACTGTTTCCCCTGCCATAACCCCTCACTCTAGATTACTGCAATACTGTTTCCCCTGCCATAACCCCTCACTCTAGATTACTACAACACTGTTTCCCCTGCCATAACCCTTCACTCTAGATTACTGTAACACTGTTTCCCCTGCCATAACCCCTCACTCTAGATTACTGCAATACTGTTTCCCCTGCCATAACCCATCACTCTAGATTACTGCAATACTGTTTCCCCTGCCATAACCCATCACTCTAGATTACTGCAATACTGTTTCCCCTGCCATAACCCCTCACTCTAGATTACTACAACACTGTTTCCCCTGCCATAACCCCTCACTCTAGATTACTGCAATACTGTTTCCCCTGCCATAACCCATCACTCTAGATTACTGCAATACTGTTTCCCCTGCCATAACCTCTCACTCTAGATTACTGCAACACTGTTTCCCCTGCCATAACCCCTCACACTAGATTACTGCTCTACTGTTTCCCCTGCCATAACCCCTCACTCTAGATTACTGCTCTACTGTTTCCCCTGACATAACCCCTCACTCTAGATTACTGCAACACTGTTTCCCATGCCATAACCCCTCACTCTAGATTACTGCTCTACTGTTTCCCCTGACATAACCCCTCACTCTAGATTACTACAACACTGTTTCCCCTGCCATAACCCCTCACTCTAGATTACTGTAACACTGTTTCCCCTGCCATAACCCCTCACTCTAGATTACTGCAATACTGTTTCCCCTGCCATAACCCATCACTCTAGATTACTGCAATACTGTTTCCCCTGCCATAACCCTTCACTCTAGATTACTGTAACACTGTTTCCCCTGCCATAACCCCTCACTCTAGATTACTGCAATACTGTTTCCCCTGCCATAACCCCTCACTCTAGATTACTACAACACTGTTTCCCCTGCCATAACCCTTCACTCTAGATTACTGTAACACTGTTTCCCCTGCCATAACCCCTCACTCTAGATTACTGTAACACTGTTTCCCCTGCCATAACCCCTCACACTAGATTACTGCAATACTGTTTCCCCTGACATAACCATTCACTCTAGATTACTGCAATACTGTTTCCCCTGCCATAACCCCTCACTCTAGATTACTGCTCTACTGTTTCCCCTGCCGTAACCCCTCACTCTAGATTACTGCAATACTGTTTCCCTTGCCACAACCCCTCACTCTAGATTACTGCAATACTGTTTCCCCTGCCATAACCCCTCACTCTAGATTACTGCTCTACTGTTTCCCCTGCCATAACCCCTCACTCTAGATTACTGCAATACTGTTTCCCCTGCCATAACCCCTCACTCTAGATTACTACAACACTGTTTCCCCTGCCATAACCCCTCACTCTAGATTACTGCAATACTGTTTCCCCTGCCATAACCCCTCACTCTAGATTACTACAACACTGTTTCCCCTGCCATAACCCTTCACTCTAGATTACTGTAACACTGTTTCCCCTGCCATAACCCCTCACTCTAGATTACTGCAATACTGTTTCCCCTGCCATAACCCATCACTCTAGATTACTGCAATACTGTTTCCCCTGCCATAACCCATCACTCTAGATTACTGCAATACTGTTTCCCCTGCCATAACCGCTCACTCTAGATTACTACAACACTGTTTCCCCTGCCATAACCCCTCACTCTAGATTACTGCAATACTGTTTCCCCTGCCATAACCCATCACTCTAGATTACTGCAATACTGTTTCCCCTGCCATAACCTCTCACTCTAGATTACTGCAACACCGTTTCCCCTGCCATAACCCCTCACACTAGATTACTGCTCTACTGTTTCCCCTGCCATAACCCCTCACTCTAGATTACTGCTCTACTGTTTCCCCTGACATAACCCCTCACTCTAGATTACTGCAACACTGTTTCCCATGCCATAACCCCTCACTCTAGATTACTGCTCTACTGTTTCCCCTGACATAACCCCTCACTCTAGATTACTACAACACTGTTTCCCCTGCCATAACCCTTCACTCTAGATTACTGTAACACTGTTTCCCCTGCCATAACCCCTCACTCTAGATTACTGCAATACTGTTTCCCCTGCCATAACCCATCACTCTAGATTACTGCAATACTGTTTCCCCTGCCATAACCCTTCACTCTAGATTACTGTAACACTGTTTCCCCTGCCATAACCCCTCACTCTAGATTACTGTAACACTGTTTCCCCTGCCATAACCCCTCACTCTAGATTACTGCTCTACTGTTTCCCCTGACATAACCCCTCACTCTAGATTACTGCAACACTGTTTCCCCTGCCATAACCCCTCACTCTAGATTACTGTACTACTGTTTCCCCTGCCATAACCCCTCACTCTAGATTACTGCTCTACTGTTTCCCCTGACATAACCCCTCACTCTAGATTACTGCAATACTGTTTCCCCTGCCATAACCCCTCACTCTAGATTACTGCAACACTGTTTCCCCTGCCATAACCCCTCACTCTAGATTACTGCAATACTGTTTCCCCTGCCATAACCCCTCACTCTAGATTACTGCAATACTGTTTCCCCTGCCATAACCCCTCACTCTAGATTACTGCAACACTGTTTCCCCTGCCATAACCCCTCACTCTAGATTACTGCAATACTGTTTCCCCTGCCATAACCCATCACTCTAGATTACTGCAATACTGTTTCCCCTGCCATAACCCTTCACTCTAGATTACTGTAACACTGTTTCCCCTGCCATAACCCCTCACTCTAGATTACTGCAATACTGTTTCCCCTGCCATAACCCATCACTCTAGATTACTGCAATACTGTTTCCCCTGCCATAACCCCTCACTCTAGATTACTACAACACTGTTTCCCCTGCCATAACCCTTCACTCTAGATTACTGTAACACTGTTTCCCCTGCCATAACCCCTCACTCTAGATTACTGTAACACTGTTTCCCCTGCCATAACCCCTCACTCTAGATTACTGCTCTACTGTTTCCCCTGACATAACCCCTCACTCTAGATTACTGCAACACTGTTTCCCCTGCCATAACCCCTCACTCTAGATTACTGTACTACTGTTTCCCCTGCCATAACCCCTCACTCTAGATTACTGCTCTACTGTTTCCCCTGACATAACCCCTCACTCTAGATTACTGCAATACTGTTTCCCCTGCCATAACCCCTCACTCTAGATTACTGCAACACTGTTTCCCCTGCCATAACCCCTCACTCTAGATTACTGCAATACTGTTTCCCCTGCCATAACCCCTCACTCTAGATTACTGCAATACTGTTTCCCCTGCCATAACCCCTCACTCTAGATTACTGCAATACTGTTTCCCCTGCCATAACCCATCACTCACATTGGTGCCATAAAATAGATAAGATGATATGTAGGGGCGTATTCATTACACCAATTCTTGATTTTGATTTGATTTCTCTTGCAAAACGTTTCTTAAAAGGAAGCAGACGGAACAAAACAGGGAGGAACCTACCTGAATTTGTCCAATAGAAACTCTCGTTTTAGTTGACCGTTTGGCTAATGATTATACCTCAGGTTCGTGGAAAAAACGTGTACAGTTTTCTTTATACTGATTAGAGATGGTCAAGAACGCACAGAAAGAAAAAATATATTTTTGGAGTTTTTAGTTCCAATTATTTGTTTGCAATATGTGATCTATAGGTGAGAACTTCAGGAGGGTTTGAACAGTGTGAGAAGACAACAGCATATTAGGTGATAATCACAACACAGGGTACAACATACGTTCTATTTCTTAAAGGGCCAGTAGCCTACATTTGATGTACAATTTTCAATTACAGCATTATTTAATCTGCAGTTTTTCTGCTGCTATTTATTGTTACTAATAATAATGTTAATAGTATCTTCAATTTACAATTATTATGCCTAATATTTTAACTAAATGCAATATATTAGCTATTAAAATGTAAGAGGACTGAGATCAGTTATTTTAAAGAGGACTATATGTGAAAACACCCTGAGTTGTACTCACAGTTCTGCATGTTGCTGCCACTAGTACAGTGTTCTGTTAAAAAAACATAAGAACTAAATTATCTTTCTCCCTCTCTCTCTCTTGTAAAGCCTTGCTACAGCATCCATAAACAGAATGTCTAGCTTGTTGTTTTATTTTATTTCCTGATTATGTGAGAACTAGCCTAGATTCTTAGGGGAATCAAACTTGCAGAAGCTTTTAATTATACACTTCAACAGTCTACGATGTATTTTCTGCATAAACACTGGATTTACAATTACTTTGTGGGTCAGTTATATTATTTACCCCAACAGAACAATACAATAATTGTTTCAGCATTGCTCGACTATCTAATAATCCCCCCAAAATCAACTGTTGTATTACAACACGAGCCTAGCTCTAGGTGCCTGTAGTGTTTCATATAATGCAGCATTGATTGTGCACCTCGAACAATGTCCTCCACACTCTGGGAATGATTTTCTTCAATCTGTGAAGTAGTAAGTCACATGACTCAACAAAGTACACGTTCTATCACACAGGAGGTTGGTGGCTCGTAGTAATGGCTGGAGCGGAATTAGTGGAATGGTATCAAATACATCAAACACATGGCTTCCGTGTGTTTGATGCCATTCCATTGCTTCGTTCAGGCCGTTATTATGAACCGTCCTCCCCTCAGCAGCCTCCTGTGTTCTAGCATCTTTTCAGAAGACTCTTATTTCGTTCAAGCATCACAGATCTATTCTATCATTGTCCCCATTATCAAGCAAATGAGCTGGAACTGTCCGCTGTCGGAAAGATCCAAATTTGTCATTCCCGAGGGAGGCGTGGCTTTCTGCAATCAATCAGTCCTGGAAACATTGTTTAAAGAGTAGAAACATCACATGATTGGGTCTAAATAGTAAATTCACAAGAATTTACCAAGACCCTGCAAAGCGTAAACTGTTCCCTCTCTGAAAGGGGACTCATACAACTGCCTTTACAATCACGTTAGTGCAGTGTGGTTGCACAGTCTGAAAGAATTGTTCTTCGCACTGAGCCATTTACTGTCTCTTGAGATGGGTAAAAAAGAGTTCTCACAACAGGAATGCAGGCATTGTTTATTTCGACACCGATGCCCTTTCCCCCCCCCAACTAAACACAGTCACCACTAAAACCGGGGCAGCAACAGACAATGAACACAGTGAGGTTATCCTCTAGGCCTGTGAGCTGAAGCTAAGCACATTACATTGAGTCTCTGTCAAATAGCCGGTTTTGAATCAGGAAACCAATACTTGATCCTGTTCCATCATCTATATCCAGAATGACATTTAGTAGTATGTGCCTCCGTGTAAACTGCCTTCATTATCCCAGCGACCTCTGCTTAGCAATCACTTCAGTAGCTAGTTCTCTACTTTGATCCTTGTTTTGCTTCAGGACTTGGAACACATGGTCTTTTCATGACAAACTGTGTTTCGCCACCTGAAACCCTTTTTACTACTGTGAGCCACTGCTGTCCCTTCTGTCCAGGGTGGATCCATCCTCACATCATCAGAGTAGCACCTGTCCTCGGGCTGGGGAGGAAATGGACATATGTCCCTTTAGTTCTTTCAAGGCACTCTGAGCGTGAACATAGCACCATGGACTATACAGGGCTATGGTGGACCTGAATGAAAACACACCCATTCTTTACAGGGCATGGAAACCACTATCACTCATTCACTGGATCTACTCTTAGTATAGCATAGGTGTTCTGAAGGAGTTGGCATGTTTATCAATCACTAACAGACAAAGAATCTGTACTCATCATTCTGTACCAGTAGTTCCACGAAAGGGACAATCTAGGCTACAGTGCACTGTACTCACAGTACATTGTTGGGTCTCCATGGAGAACTAATGGAATGTATCAGACATATTTGAACAATTGTACTAAAGTCTAGTTGAGAGGAAAACAAAAACCAAACATTGAGCTCATGAACAACCCAAAGCTCCTTACAAGATTTATGTATGTGCCCATAGTACATGAAGCAATAGCCTACTTGGAAATTAAGGATTTGATGTGGCTGCAAAAACTGATGCCGAATCCAACACGAGAATGGCAACCTTATCTAACATAGCCTATATGATATAACTGAGTCTATGTTATTTAATTCATACTTTTTTCCTAATCAATACTATTGAAATTGTGCACAATAATGGTCATTTCCCACCCACACGCAGTCAAGCAGTGTGTAGACACTGCAGAATACAGACATGATATTCTCTCTCATTAGTGTTTTGTCACAGAGGAGCGCCACTGGGATGTGTACAAGGACCTCCCTCATTCCAAAATGACAAAAGCATTCCCCTTTATAGATCTTGGGCATTTTACGGCCACTGGATGAATTTGAATCCCAAACGACTGTCACTGTTCATGAACAGTGAGTGCACTTTATGCCCTGGGGATTTGGGTAATGGTCCTCATTGTGAACCTGATAACATTAGTGCACCCCCTCCCCTGGGTAATTATGCTGTCAACCAAAATTGATTATAAAGTCTGTCGACTCCTGAATGTTTGTATTTCCTCTGTGGCATATAAAATAACTGCATCAGTGTACAGACAATATGAGATGTACTAGGTGTGGTTGAATGTGATTAAAGAGTAAGAGATTATCTTCAACATATGCTTATAACACAACTGTATCACCTTATCGGAAAAGAGAATTGATGTAAGAGAAAATATTGTGAGAGCATGAACTCTTACCCCCTGAATACCAGTTAACTGAATGGGTTAACTATCAAATAAAAAACGTGATTGTCCCCTTAGACAGAATATGGCCAGTCTAACATTTTCGAATGACATAGCTAGATTTCCATCCTCAATAAACTTTTATCACAAAACAGATGAGGTGTGCTGCTAAATGTAGCCTACCTGTCCACTGGGCAAAAAAACGATTGTTTCCACATAATTTCAGCCCAAAAAATGCAATGTGATGAAGTTAAATCAACGTAGAAGACTGATTGGATTTGCAAAAAGCCAAGAACATAAGGGATTTTTTTTTACCCAACTTTTAACCAAAATTCTATGACAGGGTGACAATTTTTGGTTTATTTCACGTTGAAGTCACGTTAGTTGTTAACTCAACCAAATGTAAATAAAAACTAGACGTGAACTGACGTCTGTGCCCCCCACCCCCGTTTAGCAACGGAGGTTGGAATTCCCAGTCAATGAACATTCAGCACCACCGCGTGTAGAGAGCTCCCGAGGTATCGCGACATTGACACATCTGGGTGATCCCGCCCGGTAAACACCGCTCTCTCACCTTATGGCTTGTCATCTCATGACGCCCATTTAGCCTACATGCCTAATCATGCATGCCCTTAGTGACCAAAGTCATTTTGGATATGACAATATGACATTATTTGGCTACGTTCCAATATTTAACTTTATCCAGAGCTCACTGCAGCTGCCCCAATTCGCCTTGAGTGAAATGTATGGACACAATTGGGCTGTCAATGTCATGCTTTAAAGTTGTAAAATTGTCCGAAATTATCATTTATGGGGGTTTGGCCTTGCATCACAGGGTCATACGCCCTGTCTGTCTGAACACACATTTTGAAATGACATTTTGTCAGATTATGGACCAGCAGAAAGTTCCACGTTATTAGCAGAGAGTGGGCTATCACCCTGCACTTACCACATTCTTGGCAGAGCACTTTGCTGACATCCTTTCGGACAGCTCGCCGCGTCTCGACAGGTGGGAAAACGGCGTGGAACACCGAGGTGTCATTCGTGGGTTCCATGAAAAACATGTATCTTGTGTCTTTAGTCAATGTCAAACAGTTATCACCCCGGTTCCAGACAATAGAAACGACAGAATCCTTCTCGAGCCCCCCCGCTTTTACTTCCCATACTTGATGGACCCTTATCCTAACCTGGTATGGTTCCGACTCTGACGTCCTGTTTGGCACGGACTCTGACGACAAATCAACTTCTCCTTTCATTCTCTGGACCGCGCTCTCATTCCGTATACCACCAGCTCTTTGATTGAGTAGCTTTTCCCGCTCTCGTCGGTTGATATCTCTCTTGCGCCCGTCTTCTTGAAGCTTTCCCTCAAACACAACTCTAGACCGGTGCACCAACTCCTGCAGCGGAGCCACGGGAGAGGGGTTATTACAAGTCAGCCCACAGAGCCCTCCATGCGGAGAGATGGAAAAGGACACAAAAATCCCACAAACAACCGAAATAGTGAATGAACTCTGTCCGGTCGCAAGGTATGTCCTCATTGCGACGGAGGTAAGTGGGACTTAAAAGGCTGAATGAGGCGCGCAGGTAAGAAAGGAACATTTGACTAAGCTCTGATGGTGAAAGCAAGTGTGATCCGTCTGAAGCCCGCAGTTGCTGCTACAGTAAACTACAAGATGAGAGGGGCGGAGTTGGTAATGGGAAAGGCTCTTACTGTGCCATGTGTGTGAGAGGATTTCCTCCCTTGA
Source organism: Oncorhynchus kisutch (assembly GCF_002021735.2). NCBI lineage: Eukaryota > Metazoa > Chordata > Actinopteri > Salmoniformes > Salmonidae > Oncorhynchus > Oncorhynchus kisutch. The sequence continues at coordinate 39,199,195 of NC_034196.2, read as the reverse complement.
CACCAATTTCTGCTGTTTGTGCATTAGGCATGCAAGATTTGCACCAAATTAAATGTAGAAGATAACAATCCTGAGGTTGTGATTGTTTGTCTTTATTGGAAATTGATGTGCTTGATTTGATTTGGATTGATATGGCATTCTTAAAATAGACTGATTTTTACAAGCTTATTTTTCTTAGTATGCATTATTATCATGAATCATGAACACAAAATGTGAGATAAATAGGCTACAATCAATTTAAAACACTTCAGACTATGAGGAATAAACCTATTACATTCAAGCCTTTTTGTAGCATAATCACAACTGAGAGTGACTTATGGGTTGTTTTCCTGTGGAACAGCAAGATATGAATTCCCTTTAGAGCAACAACAAAATGGCTACATAAAAACAATTTATTTGGATGAAACCCAATAGTCTGATCCTGGATTACTTGGTGTGAACCCAGGACTGGTCAGTAGCTTATCCAAACTGAGAATGTTGTGGAGAACATTTGCCAACAACGGATTCAAAGTCATTTGCCCCCAATTTACTTACAGTTTCCCTGCTCATATAACAGTCACACAGCAAGACAGATTTGTGTTTTCTAACCATGAGGCTTATTTCATTCAGTGATAACAATTGCAGGCAACAGATTTGCTACACAATATTGTGACTCTCACTGGCAAAGTTAATCACCACCTCCTAAAACCAGTTCATTTGAGCTGCTTGTTTCCACCTCTGTGATGCCCCAGGTCTCCATTTGGTGACTGTTGTCCTATCGGTTGCCTCTAGAATATCATGTTCCCTATCCTGGCTAGCATCTCTAGTCTGTTGTGGTTCCCATCGTTGTGGAGGGGCCTGATGGGTAATGGCACAATCCATGAGCAACACCTGCAGGGGTCTGTCCACTGTGTCCAGGACACACGGCCTGTGGTTAGTCACCCACTTGGCTCATTCCTTGGCATGACAGCCCCAGCCCTATAACATATCCTTGCCACAGCCACAACAGGCCCTGCCTGGACAGCTGCACATGAGAGGGGCGCCTATGGCCTGGAGGCCAGCCTGCCAGGAGCCTGCCTTCCACCTGCTTGAGAGCCATTGCCCAGCTACTTAACCCACCCTGGCCTGCTGCATTGATCTGGCACGTCCCACTGTGGGCACATATGACACATCCAGCACAGCTGTCTCGCTTCTTCGCACAAGTCACTCCTTCTCTATCTCTCGCACACAAATACAAACTCAGATCCTCAAAAACTTAAAGTAGAACGGCAGGGACCTGAACCTTCAAAGTACAGATGGAGAATAATATGTATCTTTGTATAGCCTTCATGAGGATTTATGTCAACGTTGTACATTTATCCTGGTTAGTAGATCATTTCCAAGGCATCCAATTTTGGTTTTGATAGATGCATGTTTCATCAGGATATGAATGAACCCTTGGCCCGGGAATTGAGAGTGAATGGCCAAAACGGCACCCTATTCCCTATCTAGTGCCCTACTTTTGACCAGGGCCCCAGTCTAAAGTAATGCACTATATAGGGAATAGGGTGTTACTTCGGACAGTCACACAAACCAACTACAGTCTCAGGCCTCATCTCTACTCACTGACAGGTTGTCAATGAAGAGGTGTGTCATAATTACCAGGATCAAATTCGTCATGCCAAGCCTGCTGGAGGTACAGCAGTAATCTAAATAGAAGTTCTAGAACTGTACAAAATATGTACAAAAGTTTATGTTGCTGTGTTAGTTCAATGTTGCTGTGTTAGTTTCATGTTGCTGTGTTAGTTCAATGTTGGAGTTACAGTTTCATATTGCTGTGTTAGTTCAATGTTGGAGTTACAGTTTCATATTGCTGTGTTAGTTCAATGTTGCTGTGTTAGTTCAATGTTGCTGTGTTAGTTTCATGTTGCTGTGTTAGTTAAATGTTGGAGTTACAGTTTCATATTGCTGTGTTAGTTCAATGTTGCTGTGTTAGTTCAATGTTGCTGTGTTAGTTCAATGTTGGAGTTACAGTTTCATATTGCTGTGTTAGTTCAATGTTGGAGTTACAGTTTCATGTTGCTGTGTTAGTTCAATGTTGCTGTGTTCAATATTGCTGTGTTAGTTCAATGTTGCTGTGTTAGTTCAATGTTGCTGTGTTAGTTCAATGTTGCTGTGTTAGATCAATCTTGCTGTGTTAGTTAAATGTTGCAGTTACAGTTTCATATTGCTGTGTTAGTTCAATGTTGCTGTGTTAGTTCAATGTTGCTGTGTTAGATAAATGTTGCTGTGTTAGTTAAATGTTGCAGTTACAGTTTCATATTGCTGTGTTAGTTCAATGTTGCAGTTACCGTTTCATGTTGTTGTGTTGGTTCAATGTTGCTGTGTTAGTTCAATGTTGCAGTTACTGTTTCATGTTGCTGTGTTAGTTCAATGTTGCTGTTACCGTTTCATGTTGCTGTGTTAGTTCAATGTTGCAGTTTGTATTTATTTAACCTTTATTTAAATAGGCAAGTAAGTTAAGAACAAATTCTTATTTACAATGATGGCCTACCCCGGCCAAACCCTAACCCGGATGAAGCTAGACCAATTATGCACCACCCTATGGGACTCCCAATCACAGCTGGTTGTTATACAGCCTGGAATCGAACCAGGGTCTGTAGTGACGCCTTTAGCACTGAAATACCGTGCCTTAGACCGCTGCGCCACTCGGGAGTGGAACCCAGTGTGGTCATCTGCTGCAATAGCCCATCCGTGACAAGGATCGACAAGTTGTGCGTTCCAAGATGCTGTTCTGCACAAAACTGTTGTACTGCACCCTTATTTATCTGTTTCTGGCCTGCCTGTTAGCTTGCACGGTTCTTGCCATCCTCCTTTGACCTCTCTCATCAACAAGCCGTTTTCGCCCACAGGACTGCCGCTGACTGGATGTTTTTGTTTGTCACACCGTTCTCTGTAAACCATAGACAGTGTCACGCGTAAAAAGCCGAGTAGGTCAAGCTGTTTCTGAGATACTGGATCCGGCTCGCCTGGCAGCGACGATCATATCACGCTCCAAGTCGCTTAGGTCACTTGTTTTGCCCATTCTAACGTTCAAACGAACAGTAACTGAATGCCTCGATGCCTGTCTGCCTGCTTTATAAAACAAGCCACGGCCACGTGACTCACTGTCTGTAGGAGTGAACCATATTCATGAAAGTGGTGGTGCACCTAATAAACTGGCTGGGGAGTGTACAATTAATCTACACAAAATACTCCTTAATGACAATGCAGAATTTTTTTTGTTTTTGCAAATGTATCAAAAATAAAAAACAGAAATGCATTATTTACATAAGTATTTAGACCCTTTGCTATGAGACTCGAAATTGTAGCTAAGGTGAATCCTCTTTCCATTGATCATCCTTGAGATGTTTCTACAACTTGATTGGAGTCCACCTGTTGGAAAGGCATACACCTGTCTATATAAGGTCCCACAGTTGACAGTGCATGTCAGAGCAAAAACCAAGCCATGAGGTTGAAGGAATTGCCCGTAGAGCTCTGGGACAGGATTGTGTCAAGGCACAGATCTGGGGAAGGGTACCAAAACATTTCTACAACATTCAAGGTCCCCAAGAACACAATGCCTCCATCATTCTTAAATGGAAGAAGATTGGAACCACCAAGACTCTTACTAGAGCTGGCCACCCAGCCAAACTGAGCAATCAGTGGAGAAGGGCCTTAGTCAGGGAGGTGACCAAGAACCCGATGGTCACTCTGACAGAGCTCCAGAGTTTCTCTGTGGAGATGGGAGAACCTTCTAGAAGGACAACCATCTCTGCAGCATTCCACTAATCAGGCCTTTATGGTAGAGTGGCCAGACGGAAGCCGGAAGCCACTCCTCAGTAAAAGGCACATGACAGTCCACTTGGAGTTTGCCAAAAGGCACCTAAAGGACTCTCAGATGATGCGAAACATGATTCTCTGGTCTGATGAAAGCAAGATTGAACTCTTTGGCCTGAAAGCAAAGCATCACGTCTGGAGGAAACCTGGCACCACCCCTACGGTGAAACATGGTGGTGGCAGCATCATACTGTGGGGATATTCTTTAGTGGCAGTGACTGGGAGACTAGTCAGGATCGAGGCAAAGATGAACAGAGAAAAGTACAGAGAGATCCTTGATGAAAACCTGCTCCAGAGTGCTCAGGACCTCAGACTGGGGTGAAGGTTCACCTTCCAACAGGACAATGACCGTAAGCACACTGCCAAGACAACGCAGGAGTGGATTTGGGACAAGTCTCTGAATGGTCTTGAGTGGTCCAGCCAGAGCCCGGACTTGAACTTAATCGAACTTCTCCGAAGAGACCTGAAAATAGCTGTGCAGCGATGCTCCCCATCCAACCTAACAGAGCTTGAGAGGATCTGCAGAGAAGAATGGCACAAACTTCCCAAATACAGGTGGGCCAAGCTTGCAGGGTCATACCCAAGAAGACTCAAGGCTGTAATCACTGCCAAAGGTGCTTCAACAAAGTACTGAGTAAAGGGTCTGAATACTTATGTAAATGTGATATTTTGTTTTTATATACATTTGCAAAATATATATATTTTTTTTAACAGTTTGCTTTGTCATTATGGGGTATTGTGTGTAGATTCATGAGGAAAAAAAACAATTGAATCAATTTTAGAATAAGGCCCTAACCTACATTTTTTTTGAAAAAGTCAAGGGTTCTGAATACTTTCCGAATGCACTATATATTTGGCCTTGTGTTTTAGGTTATTGTCCTGCTGAAAGGTTTTGTCTCCCAGTGTCTGTTGGAAAGCAGACTGAACCAGGTTTTCCTCTGGGATTTTGCCTGTGCTTAGCTCTATTCCGTTTCTTTTTATCCGAAAAAAATTCCCTAGTCCTTGCCGATGACAAGAAAACCCTTAACATGATGCAGCCACAACCATGCTTAAAAATATGAAGAGTGGTACTCAGTATTGTGTTGGATTTGCCACCAACATAACACTTCGTATTCAGGAGATGCAGTAAATTTTTTTGCCACATTTTCTGCAGTTTTAGTTTAGTGCCTTATTGCAAACAGGATGTACAGACATGCTCAAACTTGTTGGTAACCCTTCACAAAAAACAAAGAATACACCATTTTCTCTGAAATAACTTGAAACTGACAAAAGTAATTAACATCCATCATTTTTATTCCATATTTAATAGAAATCAGACTTTTTATTCAACATAATATTGTAAATAATAAAAAACAAATGAAAATGGCATAAACAGAAATGATGGGACCCGTAACCTAATATTTTGTTGCACAACCTTTAGAGGCAATCACTGCAATCAAACGTTTTCTGTAGCTCTCAATGAGACTTCTGCACCTGTTAACAGGTAGTTTGGCCCACTCTTCCTGAGCAAACTGCTCCAGCTGTCTCATGTTTGATGGGTGCCTTCTCCCGACTGCAAGTTTCAGTTCTTTCCATAGGTGTTCGATATGATTTAGAAATGGACGTACCTTCACCTTGGAGTTCAGCTTGTATCTCTTTGGAAGTTGTTTTTGTTTCTTTTTCTACCATTCGCACTATCCTTCTGTTCAATCTGGGGTATAGTTTCCTCTTGCGGCCGTGTCCAAGGAGACTGGCTACAGTTCCATGGACCTTAAACTTCTTAATAATATTTGCAACTGTTGTCACAGGAACATCGAGCTGCTTGGAGGTGGTCTTGTAGCCTTTACCTTTACCATGCTTGTCTATTATTGTCTTTCTGATCTCCTCAGACAAATCTCTCCTTAGCTTTCTCTGGTCCATGTTCAGTGTGGTGCACACAATGATACCAAACAGCACAGTGACTACTTTACTCTGGTCCATGTTCAGTGTGGTGCACACAATGATACCAAACAGCACAGTGACTACTTTACTCTGGTCCAGGTTCAGTGTGGTGCACACAATGATACCAAACAGCACAGTGACTACTTTACTCTGGTCCAGGTTCAGTGTGGTGCACACAATGATACCAAACAGCACAGTGACTACTTTACTCTGGTCCAGGTTCAGTGTGGTGCACACAATGATACCAAACAGCACAGTGACTACTTTACTCTGGTCCAGGTTCAGTGTGGTGCACACAATGATACCAAACAGCACAGTGACTACTTTACTCTGGTCCAGGTTCAGTGTGGTGCACACAATGATACCAAACAGCACAGTGACTACTTTACTCTGGTCCATGTTCAGTGTGGTGCACACAATGATACCAAACAGCTCAGTGACTACTTTACTCTGGTCCATGTTCAGTATGGGGCACACAATGATACCAAACAGCACAGTGACTACTTTACTCCATTTAAATAGGCTGAATGACTGATTACAAGATTGGAGACATGATACTAATTAAAGAAACAAATTAGTTTGAAATATCACTATAATCCAAGTATTTATTATCTTTTCTAAGGGGTACCAACAAATGTGTCCAGGCCATTCTAGAATATCTTTGTAGAATAATTCATTTTTTTTTTCACAGTTTCTTTGCCTTATTCTATGGCATACCAAAGGCATGCAAGTATACATGATAAAATAGCTTTTAATTTCATCACTTTTTTCGAGGAATGAAGCATTATTTCATTGAGCTGTAACGGTACCAACACATTTGAGGAAGTCTGTATGTTCTGGAACGTTTTTATTTTTTTCACTAGTATTGTGGTGTAACTACAATGTTGATCCATCCTCAGTTTTCTCCTATCACAGCTATTCAAGTCTGTAACTGTTTTAGTCCCCATTAGCCTCATGGGGAAATCCCTAAGCGGTTTCATTCCTCTCCGGCAACTGAGTTAGGAAGGACGCCTACATCTTTCTAGTGACCGGGGGTTTAATTTGTATTTATTTATTTTACCAGGTAAGTTGTCCGAGAACACATTCTCATTCACAGCAACAACCTGGGGAACATTTACAGGGGAGAGGACAAAAGAGACAATTGGAAGCTGGGGTTGATTAGGTGGCCATGATGGTATGAGGGCCAGATTGGGAATTTATCCAGAACACCAGGGTTAACACCCCTAATCTTACATTAAGTGCCATGGGATCTTTAGTGACCACAGAGAGTCAGGACAACCGTTTAATGTCCCATCCGAAAGACAGTACCCTGCCCTGGGGAATTGGGATATTTATTTAGACCAGATGAAAGACTGCCGCCTACTGGCCCTCCAACACCACTTCCAGCAGCATCTGGTCTCCCACCCAGGGACCGACCAGAACCAGAGGCACGCCAGCAGTTGCATGCAGGCTGGTATGCTGCTGGCCGGTATGTTGCTGGCCGTTGATACATCATCCAAACTGTAATAAATAACTTGACCATGTGCAAAGGGATATTCAATGTCTGCTTTTTATTTTATCCATCTACCCATAGGTGCCCTTCTTTGCGAGGCATTGGAAAACCTCCCAGGTTTTTGTGGTTGAATCTGTGTTTGAAATTCACTGCTCGACTGATAATTGTATGTGTGGGGTACAGAGATGAGGTAGTCATTCAAAAAGCATGTTAAACACTATTATTGCACACAGAGTGAGTCCATGCAACTTATGTGAACTTATTTAGGAGTTGAAAGCTTATCGACTCAAGACATTGCAGCTTTTCATTTTTAATTCATTAGTAATTATGTCAAAAACTTTGCCATTTTGGGTTATTGTGTGTAGAACATTGACACAAAATCTTAATTAAATCAATGTTTAACACAAAAAAATGTATAAGTCAAGGGGTGTGACTACTTTCTGAAGGCACAGTATAAGTAGCAGTTTTGCTTAAAATTGTAATTTTAAGTTTACTATAAAATAGAGTAGATAGCTACAGTAGATAACATACAGGATGTTGGTTTAGTAAAAACTGCTGTACATACTGTACATTACTTGTTTGTTTAGGTTGGTGTGCCCTCAGGATTTGATTGTGAATAATACAAAGTAATAATAATTCTCAGTACTTTCCTTTAAACGCTGACCAAATCAGGTTAAGGGCCCAGTAAAAAAACATGATATTCCTGTGTTTTATCTACACTGAACAAAAACATAAATGCAACATGTAAAGTGTAGGTCCCATGTTTCATGAGCTGAAATGAAAGATCCCAGTAATGATCCATACACACAAAAAGCTTATTTCTCCCAAATGTTGGCCACAAATTTGCTTACATTTCTCCTTTGCCCAGATAGTCCATCCACCTGACAAGTGTGGCATATCAAAATTCTGATTAAACAGCATGATCATTACACAGGTGCACATTGGACAATAAAGCTGCACTCTAAAATGTGCCGTTGTGTCACACAACACAATACCACAGATGTCTCCAGTTGAGAGACCATGCAATTGCATTTTATCAATGGTAATTTGAGTGCACAGAAATACTGTGATGGGATCCTGAGGGCCATTGTTGCACCATTCACCATCACCTCATGTTTCAGCATGATAATGCACAGCCTCATATCAAAAGGATCTGTACACAATTCCTGGAAGCTGACAATGTCCCAGTTCTTCCATGGCCTGCGTACTAACCAAACATGTCACCCATTTAGCATGTTTGGGATGCTCTGGATAGCGTGTTCCAGTTCCAGCCAATACCCAGAAACTTCCCACAGCCATTGAAGAGGAGTGGGACAACATTCCACAGGCCACAATCAACAGCCTGATCAACTCAATGTGAAGGAGATGTGTCGCGCTGCATGAGGCAAATGGTGGTCACACCAGACACTGACTGGTTTTCTGATCCAAGCCCCTACTTTTTTGTATTCTCCGTCATGTGAAATCCATAGATTAGGGCCTAATGAATGTATTCTCCATCATGTGAAATCCATAGATTAGGGCCTCATCAATGTATTCTCCGTCATGTGAAATCCATAGATTAGGGCCTCATGAATTGATTTCAATTGACTGATTTCCTTATATGAACTGTAACCTAGTAAAATCTTTGAAATTATTGCATTTATATATTTTTGTTCAGTGTATATTTACACACACTGAGGTTGGAATAAAACTGTGAAATTGTTTAAATAATAAGGCCATTTTAGTGTAATGAGCTGTTTGAAAAGACCACCTGAAATTTCAACCTGTTTTGGTGGGATGAAGTTTTGCCCTCCCATGGTGACATCACCATGAAGTGAATTAGTTAATAAACCAATAAGGAAAAGAGTTCCAAACCTCTTTGCCAATGACAGCAAATGTTTAGTTTTCCCCTCCCCACTCAAACCACTCCCAGACAGTCCTAGCTAAATTCTTGCTTAAGAAATTGCTCTTTGCCAAGAAGCAATTTTATTTTTGACAATTTTAATTGAAAACAATCACAGTAAGGTACTTAATTGTTACCAAGAAATTATTTGATAATGAGGTCAAAACTGCTGCATTGGACCTTTAAGTAGCTACCCTGTTAGAGCAAAGCACTGGTCCATCATCAAAATGAAATATACAGTGCCTAGGTTTCTAAAAACCTGTTTTCGGCTTGTCATTATGGGGTGTGTAGATTGATGAGGGGAAAAAATAAAGAATTAATCCATTTTAGAATAAGGCTGTAACAAATCAAAATGTGGAAAAGGTCAAAGGGTCTGTATACTTTCTGAAAGCACTGTATACTTCCAGCCAGGTAAGATGTTTCCTCACTACTGAAAATGTAGTGAAATGCCACAATGTGAACAACAATGATGTTCTTGCACCCCTGTGTGTGTGTGTGTGTGTGTGTACATATTTGGCACACACACACATTTGGTGGAGGGGCTGTAGGCTGATACTGAAAAAGGCCTAGTGTCTTTATTGCAGCGCTGTTAAATTGGTTGCCAAGTTACCCACAGAGACAAATTTAACCAGTTAAGTTCAAAAACTTTCAAAGATAATTCGTAAAAATCTTCACAGATCTTCATTGTAAAGGGTTTAAACACTGTTTCCCATGCTTTTTCAATTAACCATAAACAATTAAGGAACATGCACCAGTGGAACGGTCGTTAAAACACTAACAGCTTACAGACGATAGGCAATTAAAGTCACAGTTACAGTTATGAAACGTAGGACACTAAAGAGGCCTTTCTACTGACTCTAAAAAACACAAAAAGAAAGACAGGGTCCCTGCTCATCTGCGTGAACATGCCTTAGGCATGCTGCAAGGAGGCTTGAGGACAGCAGATGTGGCCAGGGCAATAAATTGCAATGTCCGTACTGAGACAGAGAGGCTGGACTGAGGGCTTGTAGGCCTGTTGTAAGGCAGGTCCTCACCAGACATCACCAGCAAGAACGTCGCTGGACCAGACAGGATGGGAAAAAGTGCTCTTCACTGACGAGTTGCGGTTTTGTCTCACCCGCAGCGATGGTCGGATTCGCTTTTATCGTCGAAATGAGCGCTACACCGAGGCCTGCACTCTGGAGCGGGATCGATTTGGAGGTGGAGGGTCCGTCATGGTCTGGGACAGTGTGTCAACAGCATCATTGGACTGCGCTTGTTGTCATTGCAGGCAATCTCAACGCTGTCCATTACAGGGAAGACATCCTCCTCCCTTATGTGGTACCCTTCCTGCAGGCTCATCCTGACATGACCCTCCAGCATGACAATGCCACCAGCAATACTGCTCGTTCTGTGCGTGATTTCCTGCAAGAGAGGAATGTCAGTGTTCTGCCATGGCCAGCGAAGAGCCCGGACCTCAATCCATTGAGCACGTCTGGGACCTGTTGGATCGGAGGGTGAGGGCTAGGGCCATTCCCCCCAGAAATGTCCATAAATTTATAGGTGCCTTGGTGGAAGAGTGGGGTAACATCTCACAACAAGAACTGGCAAATCTGGGGCAGTCCATTAGGAGATGCACGGCAGTACTTAATGCAGCTGGTGGCCACACCAGATACTGACGGTTACTTTTGATTTTGACCCCCTTTGTTCAGGGAAGAAATCAACTGTGGGAGCAATTATTAGGAAATGGAAGACATACAAGACCACTGATAATCTCCCTCGATCTGGGGCTCCACGCAAGATCTCACCCCGTGGGTCAAAATGATCACAAGAATGGTGAGCAAAAATCCCAGAACCACACGGGGGGGGACCTAGTGAATGACCTGCAGAGAGCTGGGACCAAAGTAACAAAGCCTACCATCAGTAACACACTACGCCGCCAGGGACTCAAATCCTGCAGTGCCAGACGTGTCCCCCTGCTTAAGCCAGTACATGTCTAGGCCCGTCTGAAGTTTGCTAGAGAGCATTTGGATGATCCAGAAGAAGATTGGGAGAATGTCATATGGTCAGATGAAACCAAAATATAACTTTTTGGTAAAAACTCAACTCGTCATGTTTGGAGGACAAAGAATGCTGAGTTGCATCCAAAGAACACCATACCTACTGTGAAGCATGGGGGTGGAAGCATCATGCTTTGGAGCTGTTTTTCTGCAAAGGGACCAGGACAACTAATCTGTGTAAAGGAAAGAATGAATGGGGCAATGTATCGTGAGATTTTGAGTGAAACCTCCTTCCATCAGCAAGGGCATTGAAGATGAAACGTAGCTGGGTCTTTCAGCATGACAATGATCCCAAACACACCGCCTGGGCATTGAAGGAGTGGCTTCGTAAGAAGCATTTCAAGATCCTGGAGTGGCCTAGCCAGTCTCCAGATCTCAACCCCATAGAAAATCTTTGGAGGGAGTTGAAAGTCTCTGTTGCCCAGCAACAGCCCCAAAACATCACTGCTCTAGAGGAGATCTGCATGGAGGAATGGGCCAAAATACCAGCAACAGTGTGTGAAAACCTTGTGAAGACTTACAGAAAACATTTGACCTCTGTCATTGCCAACAAAGGGTATATAACAAAGTATTGAGATAAACTTTTGTTATTGACCAAATACTTATTTTCCACCATAATTTGCAAATCCTAATTTAAAAATCCTACAATGTGATTTTCTGGATTTTCTTTTCTCATTTTGTCTGTCATAGTTGAAGTGTACTTATGATGAAAATTACAGGCCTCTCTCATCTTTTTAAGTGGGAGAACTTGTACAATTGGTGGCTGACTAAATACTTTTTTTGCCCCACTGTACCTGCTGGAACGTGTGCTACGGGTGGGAGTTGTTATCGTGACCAGTGAACTGAGATAAGGCGGAGCTTTACCTAGCAACGAAGAGCTGCTGTCAAAAGGCACGGAAGAGCTGCTGTCAAAACGCACGAAAGTGCTGTTTGAATGAATGCTTACGAGCCTGCTGCTGCCTACCACCGCTCAGTCAGACTGCTCTATCAAATCATCGACTTAATTATAATATAATAACAGAAATACGAGCCTTAGGTCATTAATATGGTCGAATCCGGAAACTATCATTTCGAAAACAAAACTTTTATTATTATCACATATACCCTGACTCTGCCTGCAATGAACGCAAGAGAAGTGACACAATTTCACCTGGGTAATATTGCCTGCTAACCTGGATTTCTTTTACTTCTGTGTATTGATTTTAAGAACGGCATTGATGTTGATGTTCATGGTTAGGTACACATTGGAGCAACGATACGCACCGCATCGATTATATGCAACGCAGGACACGCTAGATAAACTAGTAATATCATCAACCATGTGTAGTTGACTTGTGATTATGATTGATGTTTCTTATAAGATAAGTTTAATGCTAACTAGCGACTTACCTTGGCTTCTTACTGCATTCGCGTAACAGGCAGTCACCCTGTGGAGTGCAATGTAATCAGGTGGTTAGAGCGTTGGACTAGTTAACTGTAAGGTTGCAAGATTGAATCCCCCGAGCTGACAAGGTGAAAATCGGTCGTTCTGCCCCTGAACAAGGAAGTTAACCAACCGTTCCTAGGCCATCATTGAAAATAAGAATGTGTTCTTAACTTACTTGCCTAGTTAAATAAAGATTAAATAAAGGTGTAAAAAAAAAATATATATATATATTTTTTTAAATCGGCCAAATCGGTGTCCAAAAATAACGATTTCCGATTGTTATGAAAACTTGAAATCGTCCCCAATTAATCGGCCATTCCGATTAATCGGTCGACCTCTAGTTGTTACTTACCCTCAACACCTTGGGGTGGCCCGTCAGAAAGTTCAGGACCCAGTTGCACAGGGCGGGATCGAGACCCAGGGTCTCAAGCTTAATGACGAGTTTGGAGGGTACTATCGTGCTAAATGCTGAGCTGTAGTCGATGAACAGCATTCTTATCTAGGTATTCCTCGTCCAGATGGGTTAGGGTAGTGTGATTGCAATTGCGTCGTCTGTGAACCTGTTGGGGCGGTAAGCAAATTGCAGTGGGTCTAGGGTCAGGTAGGGTGGAGGTGATATGGTCCTTGACTAGTCTCTCAAAGCACTTCATGATAACGGAAGTGAGTGCTACGGGGCGATAGTCGTTTAGCTGTTACCTTAGCTTTCTTGGGAACAGGAACAATGGTGGCCCTCTTGAAGCATGTGGGAACGGCAGACTGGGATAGGGATTGATTGAATATGTCCGTAAACACACCAGCCAGCTGGTCTGCGCATGCTCTGAGGACGCGGCTAGGGATGCAGTCATCGCAGCCTTGCGATGGTCAACATGTTTGACTCACGTTGGCTGCGGTGAAGGAGAGTCCGCAGGTTTTGGTAGCGGGCCGTGTCGGTAGCACTGTATTGTCCGCAAAGCGAGCAAAGAAGTTTAGTTTGTCTAGGAGCAAATTTGAAAATACAAATGTCGTTGACAATGGAAACATGTTGGTACCAAGGCAATAGGTAAATTAGCCAAAGTACATGTTAGATCTCTTTAGCAAAGTATGGGTGGCATGAGTAATGTGATGCCATGGATACAATAACAATGAGTTCCATCTCAAAAACTGGAAACATTAACATCGTTCTGGAAGACCTGAACTCTACCCTTTATGACACAAGCAGTATTTATCTGTCCTGAATATGAATATCATGAAGGGGTTTTTTCTACATGTGCACGCTCTCATGGCGTAGACAGCAAGACAAGAATTATGCCGACTAGGAAAACACTAGGATAGCCCGTCCACAAATATCTCAGCGCAGAGGCGAAACTCTTCAAGAGAGTGCTGCGAAAATGTATAGATTATATTAGAGTACACGTGATGTATCCGAGCTCCAACGGCAATTTAGAGTGATTTCCTAGCAAAGGTCCTGCAAATTCATTTCACTGGTCACCTGCTGCTCCCACGTACACCCAGCAGCAGACTCGTGTGGCTGCACTGGTCAGACATCCAGCCCAACTTGAAACAACGGGAGTCATCAATGAGCTTATGTCCCAAATGGCACCCTATTCCCTTTCTAGTGCACTACTTTTGACCAGGGTCCATAAGGTAGTGCACTACTTTTGACCAGGGTCCATAAGGTAGTGCACTACTTTTGACCAGGGTCCATAAGGTAGTGCACTACTTTTGACCAGGGTCCATAAGGTAGTGCACTACTTTTGACCAGGGTCCATAAGGTAGTGCACTACTTTTGACCAGGGTCCATAAGGTAGTTCACTACTTTTGACCAGGGTCCATAAGGTAGTGCACTACTTTTGACCAGGGTCTATAAGGTAGTGCACTACTTTTGACCAGGGTCCATAAGGTAGTGCACTACTTTTGACCATGTTCCATGTACTGTAGCTACAGAGAGAATAGGGTACCATTTAGGACGCAACCGAGAGAGAAGCATTTGTGCTTGGCGCACCCCTTGACGCTAGTTAAAGAACAATCGATCAGTAATTGAAATGCTGTGTTTCAAATCAAATCATATTGGACACATACACATGTTTAGCATATATTAATGCGAGTGTTAGCTAAATGCTTGTGCTTCTAGTTCCGACTGTACTATAGATGTAGCCCGGGTCTCTGATCAAACTCTTAACATGTTTCCCCGTCTCTATAAAACACTATATTGACTGGGCTTTTCCTCTTTTAAGGTTTTATTGATGAGGGCCGGGTTTATAACAAATGCGTAGGGTGTCGGGGGAAGAGTCCTGATCTGCACTTTTATGTTACTTGACAGTATCAGAGCTTCAGCATCAAACTAGCCACGGTATCCGAGACAGTTAACTAATGTAAAGTAATCGCTGACTCTGACACTCTGAGCCAAAGAGGGCAGGCTGTTTAGAATGACCTCAAAGGGGGTTTCACTTTAGCCACAGCACCCAATGGAAATCTATAGTATTGGTACAGGAGATACTTAGATTCAGTCAAGTGTATTTTGGTCAGCATGAGATGCACTTCTGAGATAGCACTATGGCCACAATGGTGAAATTGATTCCTTTCTATATTGTGTTTCCAAGAAGAGGGTGGATTTTATTTTTGTTACCCTCAACAAAAAGTTAAATGCATAATTTACTACAAAAATACATGCTCAAATACAGTTGATATTTAAAAATAAACCATGCATACAGTATATAATCATTTATGTTAGAGCTTGATTGAGAGGACTTTTGTTTAGTTTAGCTAGACATTGCATAGTTGAGCAAATGTAGATGTCATAATAACTGCCGTAGTACTGGCCAATGCACGGATACACATCGTGGCTTTACTGCAAGAATCACTATGAACTGTAATGTCTTTTATCCAGGCAAAATGTGAAGCAAAGTGAACCACTATAATCTGGAAACATTAAGTGATCAGATCTACTCTGAACCTCTCCTGTTTTTAAAAATGGTCAGGTCTCAAACTTTAAAAGAGCCTCCAGAACAGGAAATCAGCATTTGATAGTCTTATAATTGGTACAGTTCTCTTCCCACAAGGATCAAACTGTGACAAATTAAGTTTTGCCAGTTACTCTCCATAGAAAGTGGTGTCTGCAGACACACTAATCTGAACCAGGATTAAAATGTCCACATGGATGTAAAAGCCCTGTATTTGCTAATCTCTTAACCTTAAAATGTAATTATTGAAGGTCTGTACAGGATTTGAATGAATGACAAATACCTTAGCTCAGCAACAAACTGAATGATCTCTGTGAAAAGGTCATTTTTACCAATGATACATTTGTTAATGAGTTGTATATTTTATAACATACTAATAATTATCTTGTCAACTTGGCACAGTTACATTAGATACTTCTCACTTACGGGTACTAATTTAACAAGATGCAACTCATTAAGAAATTAGATTACTCCATGACTCAATCATTCTACCCAATGATTTCCTCTAAAATACTGTACATTCAAGTTGTCTCTTTATTACAAGAGGTTTTACATAATGACATGTTTTACATTAATTAGTCTGCTATGTTACATTGTTAAGTTGGAAATCAACACCTTGTTTGCCATTTTGTAATAAAGAAAATCAGAAACATTTGGTCAGTAAGAATAATTTGTTGGTCACTGGTCAGTTACGAAAAAAGTCCTTTGTTCTTTTTGGTTTTCTTTGTACAGGCCAAAGAACTTGAACCTCTTGGTAGTTCAGCCCAGTCTGGTAGTTTTCTCTTCGCCGGCTGGCTGACATTCTGTGGAGAGATGAACATGCATTGACAACAATGAGTCCACTAAAAACTATCAAAGCTCTACACTGATTGAGAGACCTTTCTATCCCCAGACCCAGTGTTTCACCACCTCCGATCGCCCCCCCCCCAGTGTTTCACCACCTCCGGTCGCCCCCCCCCAGTGTTTCACCACCTCCGGTCGCCCCCCCCCCAGTGTTTCACCACCTCCGGTCGCCCCCCCCCAGTGTTTCACCACCTCCGGTCGCCCCCCCCCCAGTGTTTCACCACCTCCGGTCGCCCCCCCCCCAGTGTTTCACCACCTCCGATCGCCCCCCCCCAGTGTTTCACCACCTCCGGTCGCTCCCCCCAGTGTTTCACCACCTCCGGTCGCCCCCCCCAGTGTTTCACCACCTCCGATCGCCCCCCCCAGTGTTTCACCACCTCCGGTCGCCCGCCCCAGTGTTTCACCACCTCCGGTCGCTCCCCCCAGTGTTTCCCCACCTCCGGTCGCTCCCCCCAGTGTTTCACCACCTCCGGTCGCCCGCCCCAGTGTTTCACCACCTCCGGTCGCCCGCCCCAGTGTTTCACCACCTCCGGTCGCCCGCCCCAGTGTTTCACCACCTCCGGTCGCTCCCCCCAGTGTTTCACCACCTCTGGTCGCTCCCCCCAGTGTTTCCCCACCTCCGGACGCCCCCCCCAGTGTTTCCCCACCTCCGGTCGCCACCCCAGTGTTTCCCCACCTCCGGACGCCCCCCCCAGTGTTTCCCCACCTCCGGACGCCCCCCCCCCAGTGTTTCCCCACCTCCGGACGCCCCCCCCCCCCAGTGTTTCCCCACCTCCGGACGCCCCCCCCAGTGTTTCCCCACCTCCGGTCGCCCCCCCAGTGTTTCCCCACCTCCGGACGCCCCCCCCAGTGTTTCCCCACCTCCGGACGCCCCCCCCCAGTGTTTCCCCACCTCCGGACGCCCCCCCAGTGTTTCCCCACCTCCGGACGCCCCCCCCCCCAGTGTTTCCCCGCGACCGGAGGTGGGGAAAACACGTAAAATCGTTGTTATTGTAAAGACTCCTTTTTCATAAAAAAGACGTGAACCAAACATCCCTATCAAACCAATATACAACCTGACGCCATTGCAACCAGTTTTGCCTGCTGGGTACTCCCTTTCAAGTTCTTATCATCAACCAACTAAATGTGAACTTCACACTTGTTCTGGCAATGTTCTGGTACTGAGAGCTTCACCAGCTGTCATGTAAAATATGGAAAGGTACTTCAGGGAGAAGCCTGCTCCAAAGTTATTACGGAGATCATGTAGGAGAAAGCTCTGGTGGGCCTTTGTTAAATTGAGTGTTTGTCTGCAGAATTGGTCCCAGTTGTCGCATCGAATTCACAGTTCTTTAGTCAAATAAAATCACATTCCATCTTTCACTCCGATTGTTTCCACCTGAATTGAGTTGTATTGGTGCTAAATGGATGGATGATGGATGAATGCAATAACTCTTCCCCCCCCATTTTATTTTTCCATAGAACCGTTGTGTTTCACATTTCCCAGCTTTTATTATTTGTTGTAAGAAATGTCTTCTATAAATCAAATTAGATTTGAAGTAACTTCTAATATGCGTATTTAACACCCATTAAAGGTATGTGCTGTTAACAAAAACAGCTATTTTTTAAATTTATATTTACCTTTATAAGAACAAGTTATTTTATGGTGAGGTTTGTGGTGTCTCCTGAAGCTAGACAGAGATTAGAAAAAGTAGCTCTGGTGAATAGACCACACTGGCTTAGGAGTCTGACCTACAGTACGTGACCTATTGGATGGGTAAATAGAGACGCCATACAGCCAATAACACTGCTCTTACTGAAAAGCTCAGGGGTCCTCAGTGACTCTCTGTGTCTCCTCAAGTCAGAGATACAAAAATGCTTACAAGGCCAGAATGACTTAAGCTACAAAATGAATAGAGGTTGAGGAATGCACACAAACCTCAGACAATAAATCCCCCATCTGTGGCATCTCTGATATATACTATGAAGAGTTCTAAAAACAAAGCTGGCACAGCTGGTCCTGTGATTGAAAACCAACCACAATAAAATAAACAAGCTGGTGTCAAAACAACTGTATAAAGTCTATATGAGAAATAGATCTCTTGGCCACACAGCATGATAAAAACAGGATCAATCTATTTGATAGGCATGTCATAATGAAGTATAGGAAATATGTACCAGCACAAATTTGTAACGTCCAAATGTGCCGAGAGACAATAATGAATTGCTAGACTGCTACAATTGGTTGGACCTGGAGACTAAACTGGACTTCCAGGATCCTCCTTTGGTCTAGTGTCCGCAGTCCATTGTATGTCTATGTGAGTCTCATGCAAGCAGCTGCATCAATACAAGACACACAAGCGTGCTATCCAAAATCGGATTACCATCCATCACAATTCCTCCTAAGCCGTTTATCTGACCCCTCTAAATGTAATTTCCTTGAGGAGAGCATTTATATTTTTTTGTCTCCCTCAATCTCATTGGTGCTAAATCTTTAGTGACCTCACCGCCACCGCTTGGTGAAGGGGAGAACGGATCCGGTTGTTGATCTATTTAGAGGGAGCTCTAATGCACATATTGATCTACAGGTTACCATGAATAGGAGGCAGGCACAGTGAAGCGTGCGGAGAAGGTGGAAAAAAATAAAGCTTTCAAGTACACATTCACATCAACAGTGAATGATTGAGGGTTTTTCTTTGAGAAACACTGATAAAAAAAAAAACTCAAATTGATCATGGTGAAGAAATGCAGTCAGTTGTGGAGAGACAGACATAACTCAACAGTCTGCTGACCACTGCAGCCCGGTCCCAGCTCTTGACCACTGCAGACTGTTCTGTCCACACCTGGTCCCAGCTCTTGACCACTGCAGACCCTCGACACAGCAGGGGTGTCCAGTGGCCTTTAACCCACGAGTCCCACTACGACGCCGGCGCCATTTGGACTTCTAACCCCTTTTAAACATTGTGTGTTTGAGCTAAAGAGGGCTGAGCCAGAGCGGTGTTTATGAGACAAGGGCGGTTCCCGAAGGGGGCCGGGTCTTTTGACAAAAACGTCTGTAAAATCCGATTGGTTTGAGCTACAATCTATTAAAAAGCTATGAAAAGCTGAGACTCACAAACACACATTTTGTTATAAGAGTCATTATGGTAAGGGGTTTAAAAAAGGGAAATCATATATTGTAATAAGTTGCTGTCAAACTCAACACAGTAGTCACTGACTAGTTGGATATTCATTTCCCATAGAGAAAACCATTTCTGTACTTACAGCCTTCTATAAACTCATTTATCAGGTTTTTGCTTTGGTGGACTTTATATATATATTTTTATTGATTTTTGTCCATAAAACTCATGAATGCAACAGTTTATATCAAATAGTGTTGTGTTCTACTTGTAGCCCTGGTTGTCCTGAACAGGACATGGTACAACAATTCATTGTGAGGCTAAATATAAGGACTGGACATGCAGATAAATGAAAGTCAGATAAATGAAAAGCCGATTTTTGCAGGGGTCTCGGGACTGATGGGGTTAAAGGAGGTCAAAGGGCGCTCAAGATGCTCCCGCTGAGCGCTGACTCCAGGTCAGAGGTTAAACGCAAACCAGCTCCAGGCAAAGCCAGGGCACACTCATCTCGTTAGACGGGGGACACCGCGTTTCCATCGATCCTCCCGTGTGGGATTAGCGAGATCCAAGGGTCACGACCCTCTGGAGAACGTCACAAATAAACAAAGCCCTTTGTGGCGAATAACAATTAACTCTGCATTAACCAGAGGGTTTGTGTGTTCGCCTGACTGGGGCGGGTGGACATCCTGCTGTGGGCTCATCTGGCGCAGATCTGTTAATGTTTTGGATTTATGGTGAATTCCTGCATGTCAGAGCACAAGATCACCACCCGTGTCATCAGGGAGATCTCTTAAGTTGCATGCAATCGTCGGTATTAAACAGCTCTCAAACAATCTGCTCTGTTGCGCTGTGAAAACCACAACTGGCAGAGGTCTAAATAAGATGAACCAGTGGCGACCATCTTATCACCACAACTGTGTGACGGTATTTCTAGTCACACTGCCAGACGGACACCAGAATGACCAGTTAGTGGATGCATAACGCATCCTTTCAGTGGGCCAATGACACTACTTCCCTTTCTATTGAGGACCTTTAGCTACAGGAGTGGGTGAGATAGAATTGGGCTTGATGGACGGTATTACCAACGGGATTTATGCTAATGAGTTCAGCTCCATCCAATTACACGTGGAAATGAGGACCTTAGTGTGGACACCCTGGGAAGAGAGATCAACAGTTGAACAAGAGCACTGACGTTGACCTAGAGAGCGCCACACACTGGAAGTACAGACTGGAGTTTTCCCAGGGTTTTGAAAAGGCTTACTGAGTGGTTTCTTTAATGCAAGGAAAGGGATTTTTGGGAGCCAATTATTAAGTTGATGGAAGCCGGATGCTGATGAGAGCAGATATTTAACCTCCTCTGCCTTATTGATGATTAAATCCATAGTTAATGTCTTAAAAAGTGATCCATTGAAAATAATAGGTATTCATCGCCTTTGTTGAAATGTAAGAAATATTTTTTATATCATCACGTACCCGACACATTGACACTTGTTATGTTTGTGAATCAAACGTGTCTATCTTGCTGAAATAATAGGTCTGGTACATCGTTTCATATCGTGAGTGAAATCCACTTTTTCTAGGCTGAAAGTCAATACATTCTACCTGAGGGGAGTCACTGAAGAGTTCATGTGTGTCCTCATCCAGTGGCTCCTGGTTCCAGGATGCCAGCTTCACTGCACTGGTCTGGGGGACAGCCTTGGCGGCTGCAGTAAGAGCCTTAGGTGCAAGGACATACTCTGAGACGGGACCCACTTCCTACCAGGGAGAGAAAAGACATCATCTTTAGTAGGAGACACATTGACTGAGACATACTGCAAATCATGTTAGTCCACAAATGAAGATAGGTTTCCGCAGAGGTGTATTGATGTAAAAAGTACAGGTTAGTTTTAAATCCATTTGTCTTTGTTAGCTGAACATTACCTCAGGCATTGGAAGATCCCTGAACAGGTCATCCTCTTCCATACTCATCTCCATCTCGTCTGGGAGTCCGACTGCTAACCAACCAACCGGTTGGGGTGGGGATAGCTTGATGGGATCTGGCTGGGCTGGGGATAGCTTGATGGGGTCTGGCTGGGCTGGGGATAGCTTGATGGGGGCTGGCTGGGCTGGGGATAGCTCCACTGGGGCTGGCTGGGCTGGGTCTTTTTCTATCCTCACTGGCTTGTGGACGGAAGATTCTCTCACCGGTTTGTCCTGGAAGAAACACACAAATGAAGTGCCTACTTAGTGCTAGTGAATGATGTCACATATGACTTGAGAGCTGGATTCCATTAGGAGCTAGTATTAACAACTGCAACGAAATCCTACCCAAACTGACAGTGTCAAATATCACTATGAGCCACTAACATGGACTCAACAGCAACGAGGGAGATGACTCCCATGTAGAAGTGGGCCAGTGGTGTGAAAAACCTCCCAAGCTGCTTTCACATCTGGAGAGGGCAGTGGGGCTGAGGACAGGGGCCAGGCTGGGTCATGAAGCTTGGCTGGGGCATGGGGCCGGGCTTGTCGTGCTGCGTCAGCCTTTAAGGAAATAGGTCCCCTGTAGTAATCAGTCTGAGAGGAAGGCACCAGATGTCAGCCTTTAAAGCCTGTCCCCTTAATGGGGACTAGAGCAGCCCGAGAGATTGTGCTCTGCACTGACAAGAGTGGCCATAGAGGGAGAGGAGGAGAGAGGGGGAGGAGAAGAGAGAGTGGGGAAAGAGAGAAAGAGGGATAAAGAGAGCGTGTACAGAAAGAGAGAGATAGAGACTATAGTGCACAACTTTAGGGCTGGAGATGTCATTATACCTTCACCTTGAGGGAGTTGTTATCAACCACACTGAGAAATAAACCGTCACACAGGTGTATTTGAAAGGTATACATTAGCTGAGAAGGCTTTGTCACAGGCACAATCTGAATATAAAATGAAATATATCCATGGTGAATTATGTAGTAACACAATGCACACAACGTGAGTCCATGCAACTTGTGACGCACATTCTTTTAACCTGAACTTATTTAGGCTTGTCGTAACAAAGGGGTTGAATACTTATTGACACAAGACATTTCAGCTTTCATTTTATTTGTAAACATTTCTCCAAACATAATTCCACTTTGGCATTATGGGTTATTGTGTGTAGACCACTGGCACAAAATCTCAATTTAATTCATTTAAATTCAGGCTGTAACACAACAAAATGTGGAAAAAGTCAGGGGGTGTGAATACTTTAAGGCACGGTAGATAGATAGTAGCGTCGTTCATCAGTAGTGATATTTACATCAAATGATGGCTCCATTCTGGGCTTGATAAGGATGAATAAACTACCTGACATCAGTGCATTTCTAATCAGAAAGTAGGATCCGTGCTGACTACAGGGGAGCGAGACCCTCATGAGACACTTACACCAGTAATACCCCAATGAAGGAGAAATAAACCAAGGGAATACAGTGGTGTAACGCTTCGATCACGACAGCGTCACTGCATTTTGGTACACCACATGGTCTGGGGCGGTATGTCACAGCATGATTGGACTGCGCTTGTTGTCATTGCAGGCAATTTCAACGCTGTCCATTACAGGGAAGACATCCTCCTCCCTTATGTGGTACCCTTCCTGGAGGCTCATCCTGACATGACCCTCCAGCATGACAATGCCACCAGCCACAATGGCACCAGCCATACTGCTTGTTCTGTGTGTGATTTCCTGCAAGACAGGAATGTCAGTGTTCTGCCATGGCCAGCGAAGAGTCCGGATCTCAATCCCATTGAGCACGTCTGGAACCTGTTAGATCGGAGGGTGAGGGCTAGTGCCATTCCCCCCAGAAATGTCCGGGAACTTGCAGGTGCCTTGGTGGAAGAGTGGGTTAACATCTCACAGCAAGAACTGGCAAATCTGGTGCAGTCCATGATGAGGAGATGCAATGCAGTAATTAATGCAGCTGGTGGCCACACCAGATTCCCGACTGTTACTTTTGATTTTGACTTTTGTTCTGGGACACATTATAATATTATATTTCTGTTAGTCACATGTCTGTGGAACTTGTTCAGTTTGTCTCAGTTATTGAATCTTGTTAAACAAATATTTACACATGTTAAGTTTGCTGAAAATGAACACAGTTGACAGTGAGAGGAAATGTATTTTTTTGATCACAATTTCCTTCCCCCATCTCAAAATGGATGTACCATTATTTCTTTGCTCCCGCATCAGCGATGCAGCGCACCTCATAAAACGGGATTGCTGTCCTTGTAATGAAATCATCAACTTTACCCTGTATATCTAAAAATGACCATAAAACACTGCTTGTTAACTAAAACTATTTCGGATGGTGAACCTGAAACATCTCAATCAAATCTATTGTAATCCCCGTTCAGCAGGTTATAGCCAGGTGAGTTCTCTTTTCTATTCTGGTAAAAACACAATTTCCAACAGCACCTATGTCATGTGATAGTTTTGTGGTCACAACTAATAAAGCCGTATATCGTACAAGCCATTTTAGCATTTGAATGCTGAAGGCAAAGAGCAGATGTGCAAGATCAGGTCACATGTCACATAAGATGTTTTCGGACGGCAGACTGTAATATAAGCAACGACTGTTAGTGAACCGGCGATTCGTAACGTTTGAATTGCTTTCCTGACCAATGCATCCTACATTTGGATCAGTTTGGGGTCCGTGGACCGATGCATCCTACATTTGGATCAGTTTGGGGTCCGTGGACCGATGCATCCTACATTTGGATCAGTTTGGGGTCCGTGGACCGATGCACTAGTATCTTAAACACTTGAATCTGGGACCGATGCGCATTTGTGAATCGTTACATCCCTAGATAAAAGCGTCTGCTAATTGACAGATATTATATAACAAAAATCTTATATTGACCTCGGGTTCTATCCAGGTGAGCTCAGGCTGCTGTAGGCTGGTGGAAACAGCAGGTGGGGCCGTGGGCATCCCCTGTCTCTGCAGCAGCTCCACAGTCAACTGGATGAGGAAGGTGCTGATGTCGTCGGGGACTCTGGCTCGAATGGCCTTGATGTCACTGAGGTCTGGGGAAAGAGGATACGTTAGTCGAGAGCGACACGGTTTGTCAGTGTGGAGAGAGAGGGGGGGTTCTCAATTAGATTTTTTTTTAAATATCAGAATTAGGCTGCCTGTATTAATGTAGCCGAAGCGTCTCAGAGTAAAAGTACAGATCTTGGATCGGTTTGGCCTTTTACATCATATTGAAAAAGAGGGGGAACCTGATCCAAGAAAAGCACTCCTTCTCAGGAGTTTTTTCTGATCTGGGAAAAATGTGCTGGCCCTAAACCATGTCAGGACGTGATAAACAATCTTATCTTGGTAAATAAAGTTGAATGTAGCCTGGGTCAGTCTGTTTCTGCCCCTTCACAATTACAACAATGGAGTTGGCAAGAGCACCCCCCTATCCACATCGACGGGACAGTAGTGGAGAGGGTAGTAAGTTTTAAGTTCCTCGGCGTACACATCACGGACAAACTGAATTGGTCCACCCACACAGACAGCGTTGTGAAGAAGGCGCAGCAGCACCTCTTCAACCTCAGGAGGCTGAAGAAATTTGGCTTGTCACCAAAAACACTCACAAACTTTTACAGATGCACAATCGAGAGCATCCTGTCGGGCTGTATCACCGCCTGGTACGGAAACTGCTCCGCCCACAACCGTAAGGCTCTCCAGAGGGTAGTGAGGTCTGCACAACGCATCACCGGGTGCAAACTACCTGCCCTCCAGGACACCTACACCACCCGATGTCACAGGAAGGCCATAAAGATCATCAAGGACAAGAACCACCCGAGCCACTGCCTGTTCACCCCGCTATCATCCAGAAGGCGAGGTCAGTACAGGTGCATCAAAGCAGGGACCGAGAGACTGAAAAACATCTTCTATCTCAAGGCCATCAGACTGTTAAACAGCCATCACTAACATTGATTGGCTGCTGCCAACATACTGACTCAACTCCAGCCACTTTAATAATGTAAATTGATGTAATAAATGTATCACTGGCCACTTTAAACAATGCTACTTAATATAATGTTTACATACCCTTCATTACTCATCTCATATATATATGTATAGACTGTACTCTATATCATCTACTGCATCTTGCCATCTTTATGTAATACATGCATCACTAGCCACTTTAAACTATGCCACTTTGTTTATATACCCTACATTACTCATCTCATATGTATATACTGTACTCGATACCATCTACTGTATCTTGCCTATGCCGTTCTGTACCATCACTCATTCATATCTTTATGTACATATTCTTTATCCCTTTACACTTAGTTATTACTGCATTGTCGGAACTAGAAGCACAAGCATTTCGCTACACTCGCATTAACATCTTGCTAACCGTGTGTATGTGACAAATAAAATTTGATTTGAGCATAAACAGATCTGGGACCAGGCTACAGAAGGAGACAACAGATCTGGGACCAGGCTAGTGTTTAATGTAGAGTTTTTCTCAACCTAGATGAGACTGAGATCTAATCTAATTTTGAGCGATACAGGAAGTGACATGTCCGTACCAGAGTTGACAGGGTGTGACTGGATGATGCGGATGACAGTAGTTCGTATGGCGGTTGTTAGACCAGCTCTCTCTGTGTCCAGTGGGTGGTTTGCCCTGAAGGCCTGGATCAGCTGAGTTTCTAGCACAGCAACGGGTAAACTGCGCACATCAGACACCTGCCTCTGAACACAACACACACATATCTTTAAGAACAACACATTACATGCCTATAGTGCTCATAATGGACGGTGTCAGTTGAAGAGCACAGTAGGTGGAAATTGAATTCAGGTCTGTGCACCTAAATCGTCCATCGTCCTCAACGTCCAGATATATGCATGTTAGTGGTGGTATGTATATCAAATTTGAATACAGCCCTAAATTGAAAATATATATATTTTTTATTATACCAAACAAGGTAGAGCCGTACTGGCCTGGTTTGACTTCCACCATAGTTGCAGAAACTGTAGGGGGGAAGGCTCATGTAGAAAGATTCTCCCAGCAAGCATAGCATGCTTCTTAATGGTATGACATTGTGAAAAGGATACGATCTCCAATTGAAATAAATAAAACCAGATGGCCATTTCATGTAGCCAGGACTAAACAGGGCTCTCTAACCATGCTCTTGCCCTCCTCCTGGAACAGTCTGTAGGTGATGGCAATACTGTTAGGTAGAGAGGAGGACCTCCCAGTCACCACCCCTCTAACGCTCTCTGGACCTGGGGCTGAAGCCAGAGTCGAGGAGTCCACCTGGACAACAGACAAGAGTTTAAGACATTGTTGAACACCCTGTACAAATACCAGCCAATGTGTTGTTTGCCATGTTGTTGGTAGTAGAATCTGGGAAAACACATTTAGGAACACGTAATGAGGCCAATTGTTATGATCATGTAGGATTAACTTATGGTTTATGATAGTTGAAACATAGCCTATGCCTGTCTCAATTATGGACATGGCTTACCTTCAAGTTGTGAAGCTCACAGAAACTTGCTATGGTTTTGAGGAGGGGTATAAGCATGCTGGACTTTGCCTCAGAAACACCATCCACCTGCTTCAGACTGGACACAGTGCACGGCCTGCAAAACACCAACACCATCATCAACTAGCAAAGAGTACACAGATTTTTTTTACTTTCAAGAATCTAAAATACATTTAGATTTGTTTAACACTTTTTTGGTTACTACATGATTCCATGTGTCATTTCATAGTTTTAATGTCTTCACTACGTTTCTACAATGTAGAAAAAACCTTGAACTAGTAGGTGTCCAAACTTTTGACTGGTACTGTACATGTCCCACTAAATTCAAAACGAATTATGACTACCGACTCCTGAAAAGTGAACAAGACGAAGTGAGTCACCATACATGAAGGCAGACCCCCATCAACCCAATGTACCTCATCTTGGCCATTTCCAGGAGGATTTTGTTGGTGGCCAGTATGGCCGGTGGGATGTCCTTCTCACTGGCCAGTTTCTGTCGTTCAGCAACCAGCTTGGCGTACAACGCCGTCTATGGAACAACAAATTACAGATATTTACAAGAGAGGAACATCAGCAAGAATCAACAAATGATGACGTGTAATGCAATGAGCTATAGGCAGCATACGAGATGCCTGCTTTTCTTTTTAATCCTATCTGAAATTACAGTACACTGACTATGAAACGAGAGGCTCTGCAAGATCACGTTTCACAGCATATATTTCTATGGGAGGCAGCACATTGATGGGAACTTGAATACTTATTATGGACAATGATCTTGTAAGTGTTCTACATATGATTTATTTTGTATTATTTTCTTATGTCTGCCAGTCTTTGTGCAAATGTGATGTGTGTCACTGTACTTTGTCTTGTAATTGATACAATCGAATTACCTTTTGGGAACGATAAAGATTTATTGAATTGACTGGTTTCATCAAATAGAGTGCACCTTAAGAGAGTAGGGATTATTGTTCTGTTGACTCTACCTGCAGTTCAAGCTCTCTGGCGGAGATGGGGGCTGGCTGTGGTTTGGACACCGCTACCTGGGTCAACAACTTGGATGGCGTCCTGTCACTAAAAATATGTGACGAAAAGCCATCAAACCCGAGAATTCACATCTTCCTATAACCTAAGGGCTGGTTTCCAGAACAGAGATCAAGCCTCGTCTTGGAATAAAAAGCATTCATCAATGGAAAAGTTCCATTGAAAGGGTTTTTTCGTCCAAGACTTAACTTGGTATCTGGGAAACCATACACTTTTATTAAAATATTCACCTATTGTGTTGTTTCAGAGGTTTCTCACTACAAAATTGGATCCGAACAAACTAAGTACACATAAACACGCAAATATCATGTCCTCTATTCTCCACATCAACCTCTTCATACCTGCTAGATGACATGTCCAACTTCTGGATAGATTTGCTGTTCACTGGCCTACAACAGACATTTAACCCACTGTTCTGTGGAGAGACAGGAAAAATCACAGTTGACATATTCAACACTTATTGACCGTCAAACATTTTCCATCAATAACATGCACTTCAATAGTGTTGTTGGATGAAAAAGTATTTCAGTTGGCACTTAAGTGTTACAAAAAATGTAAATAGGCCCACCATAAACTAAGTACAACTTATAAAAGGCATAAATAAAGCATACATAAAGGCTTCATAAGCACCACATAAAGGCTTCATAAGCACCACATAAAGGCTTCATAAGCACCACATAAAGGCTTCATAAGCACCACATAAAGGCTTCATAAGCACCACATAAAGGCTTCATAAGCACCACATAAAGGCTTCATAAGCACCACATAAAGGCTTCATAAGCACCACATAAAGGCTTCATAAGCACCACATAAAGGCTTCATAAGCACCACATAAATGCTTCACAAATCTATAAGCGCATTTATCAATTGTGTATAAACATAGTGTGTTATGACATTTGGCAGCTCACCCTACAGTGGGAAGGACCTGTCACCTTTTACACAGAATTTATAGAGTATGACATACGCTTATAGATTTGCGAAGCATTTATGTAGTGCTTATGTAGCCTTTATAAGTTGTACTTTGTTTAAAGTGGGACCAAATGATGAGATCTGTAAAAACACTAGTGGTGGTGGCTAGTCATTCTCTCTGTACCAATCCTCCAGAACATTCACCTGAGAGGTGGTACTGTCTGTCAGGGGCATTAGTGGTGGTGGCTAGTCATTCTCTCTGTATCAATCCTCCAGAACATTCACCTGAGAGGTGGTACTGTCTGTCAGGGGCATTAGTGGTGGTGGCTAGTCATTCTCTCTGTACCAATCCTCCAGAACATTCACCTGAGAGGTGGTACTGTCTGTCAGGGGCACTAGTGGTGGTGGCTAGTCATTCTCTCTGTACCAATCCTCCAGAACATTCACCTGAGAGGTGGTACTGTCTGTCAGGGGCATTAGTGGTGGTGGCTAGACATTCTCTCTGTACCAATCCTCCAGAACATTCACCTGAGAGGTGGTACTGTCTGTCAGGGGCATTAGTGGTGGTGGCTAGTCATTCTCTCTGTACCAATCCTCCAGAACACACTCACCTGAGAGGTGGAATACTGTCTGTCAGGGGCATTAGTGGTGGAGGTTGCAGGGTTCTGCTTTCGTCTGAAATTAGAGGCACACAGAGCTTTTTGTACTGGGTTGAGAAAATTCCCTGTGACTACTCACCAATGATTGAATACCTATTTGTAACATGAAGACACCGAACTATTGGTGAGTGTTCACCAAACAGCCTACACAGTACCAGATGACCAGACGACAGACAAAGGTGACATTTCAATCAAATTAAAACATGTTTAGTGAGCTTTGCATTTTTTGAGGCATTTGATAATTGATCACTCTTCTGTTAGGAGGAAGCAGAACACAGCTCCACAAAATAACACAGCCAATGTGACTTGCTCTAAGAGTAAGCATTTACTAAATGACTGAACTGTAAAAATGTAAAAGAAAGTCAAGGGCAGAACTTGACTGGAAGCCAAAGAAAACACGTGTGTGTGTGTGTGTGTGTGTGTGTGTGCGTGTGCGTGTGCGTGTGTGGAGAGAGCCAGAAAGGCACACTATGAAACAGAGAGGAAAAAGATATGAAAGCCAACACATTGATACATCCAGGAGCCATATCATGGTGGTGATTTGCACCATTTCACACTCATTTAAAAAGGACAGCTGCAGGATGGTGGAGCCAGGGAAGAATATGGAGGCCTTGTCAAGAACAAGGGAGTTTTAAAATAATGCTTTGGCTACACTAACCTCCACTACACAGCTCTCAGTGATGCTGACAAGCTGATGACATTCCAGAGGCATCGCGTCTGCGCCACACACACACACTAATAATCCCAAATAACTTCCCTTTCCCAAAGCCTGGAAAATCTGGAATTACACTAAATATTATAAACATGTCATTATGCAACAGAATATACAAAAGTCGTCTAGAATGAGCTTTTTCTCAAATCTAACAAAAATGTATTTGTCACATGCAACGGGTGTAGACTTAACCGTGACAATAGTAACAAGAGGAATAAAATACACAAGAAAGGAGCTATATTTTGTATTGAACCTTTATTTAACTAGGCAAGTCCGTTAAGAACACATTCTTATTTTCAATGACTCCCAATCCCGGCCGGATGTGATACAGCCTGGATTCGAACCAGGGACTGTAGTGACGCCTCTTGCACTGAGATGCAGTGTCTTAGACCGCTGCCCCACTCGGGAGCCGAGTACGAGTACCAGATCAATGGTTTGGGTAACCATTAATGAACTATTTAGCAGTCTTATGGCTAGGGGGCAGAAGCTGTCTTGGAGCCTGTTTTCCAGCTGTATTTTATGTGAATTTACTGTACAGATTTCAGAGATGTAATATGCCAGGAGATGTAATATGCCAGGAGATGTAATATGCCAGGAGATGTAATATGCCAGGAGATGTAATATGCCAGGAGATGTAATATGCCAGGAGATGTAATATGCCAGGAGATGTAATATGCCAGGAGATGTAATATGCCAGGAGATGTAATATGCCAGGAGATGTAATATGCCAGGAGATGTAATATGCCAGGAGATGTAATATGCCAGGAGATGTAATATGCCAGGAGATGTAATATGCCAGGAGATGTAATATGCCAGGAGATGTAATATGCCAGGAGATGTAATATGCCAGGAGATGTAATATGCCAGGAGATGTAATATGCCAGGAGATGTAATATGCCAGGAGATGTAATATGCCAGGAGATGTAATATGCCAGGAGATGTAATATGCCAGGAGATGTAATATGCCAGGAGATGTAATATGCCAGGAGATGTAATATGCCAGGAGATGTAATATGCCAGGAGATGTAATATGCCAGGAGATGTAATATGCCAGGAGATGTAATATGCCAGGAGATCTGCCCCATTTGGCACCTCAACGGTGTGTTAACTTTGATCTCTTTGATGTTTTTACAAACTGTTTTGTTGATGTGTGGCAACAGCTGGTTGCGCCTATAGCCCTATTCGGTCAGGATTCGTTTTACTGGGGAGGATAGGGACGTACAATTATGTGCACAAGCACAAATCACCACATCCGTCATTTAAGTCCGGTCCAAATATGCCATGTGGGTCATTTTTTACAAAGCAGGAGAATAATAATTCCAAACGGGAAGAACAAAAACAACAGTTTTTCGATTAAATCCAAGGTCCTCTGAATAGAGTCCCATGCGAATCGACATCCCTGTGTATTGAGAGAAATGTCTGCGTTTGTTGCTCGCGGATTGAGCAAGAAAACAATAATTAAGTCAGATACATGTATGCTTATAACAAAGTGCTGCTCAAAGCCTACAGAACCGTGGATATTATAGTTATATAGTATTTGCCCCCCTTTCTAATGGTTCTGCACATTTTTTGATACCGAATGTTATCAGATCAACCAAAACCTAATATCAGATAAAGGCAACAAATCACAACATTTACATACTTATTTAATTTATTTCATAAAGTTATGGAAAACCCAATGCCCCTGTGTGAAAAAAGAATGGCCTCCTTTACACTCAATAACTGGTTGTGCCACCTTGAGCTGCAACGAATGCAACCAAATACTTCCTGTGTCACGCCTTGGTCTTAGTATTTTGTGTTTTCTTTATTATTTGTTCAGGCCAGGGTGTGACATGGGTTATTGTGTTGTCGTATTGGGGGTTTTTGTAGGCATTGGGATTGTGGTTGATTAGGGGTGTGTCGAGTGTAGGCTTGGCTGCCTGAGGCGGTTCTCAATCAGAGTCAGGTGTTTCTCGTTGTCTCTGATTGGGAACCGTATTTAGGTAGCCTGAGTTTCACTTTGTATTTCGTGGGTGATTGTTCCTGTCTCTGTGTAGTGTTCACCAGATAGGCTGTAATAAGTTTCACGTTCCGTTTGTTGTTTTCGTATTTTGTATAGTTATTTCATGTATCGTCACTTTTCATTCATTAAAGACATGAGTAACCACGCTGCATTTCGGTCCGACTCTCTTTCAACAAACGAAGAACGCCGTTACATCCTGTAGTTGTTGACCACTCTCTCACATTGCTGTGGAGGAATTTTGGCCCACTAACAATTCACTTTTTCACACAATTGGGGAAATGGGTGTTGCGTAACATATATGAATACATTTGTAAACTCAGGTTCCCTTTATCTAATACTAGGTTTTAGTTGAAGATCTGATAACATTCAGTATGAAAAATAGAGAAACTCAGAACGGGGGCAAATCCTTTTTCATGGCACCATGTATATACGAAGGGCCAACATGTCTCAACTTTCACGGTGAATGCTTTTGTTTCTACGTTTTGCCGCCAACTAATTGAACATCGACCAAGTTCGCCAGTAAAAAATGATTGAGCCTATTTATTAAAGCAACCGTTGCTGTTTATAAAGCAGCATTACATCGATCTAGACTTTTAGAAATGACTAGTTCACTTTCTGGGGGGGCATTTATGATGTCTTCCACTGTGGATCGCTATAATATCCTAATGATTATGATCCAACTACCTCAATTCAAATATTATGTCGACCAATGGCGTGTTTTCATGTATGACAAGGGAAGCCAAGCTTCCCAAAAACATGTTGACATGAAAATAAAACCATTTTTGGGGGGGGGAGGAATTGTCCTTCAATTTGCATGTGGCTGAATGTATCTCACCAGAGAAAGCATCAGAGAGAGCAAAACAGCGCCCCTCTGTCTCTGTATGTGCAGCCCATCTATCTGATGCTGTCTGGTCAAAGAGAATATGAAAATTTGGCGCTCACATAATTGAATTTAATAGCAAGGGAATTCAGCAAGAATTTGGCTCCCCTTGATAATTTTTTAAATAAAAGCGTTGAGCTAAACTGAGTGACTACCGCAATGAAAAAGTGTTAAGGGAAACCAGTTTGGAATTGGCAATACACCAATCACATTACATCAAAACCAAAACGTCATTGAAATTTAAAAAACGTCCTCTGGTGGCTCTCCTAAATTAGCCATGGACGGAGATAGGGATTTGGACTCTGATCCCAGCCATAAAAATCACACTGTGCATATGTAGCTAGATATGGTAGGCCAATGTTAACTAGCTGGCTCATCGTTGCACATGAAAGTAAGTTAGGCCTAGGACAACAAACTAAAATAATGTAAACTACTATATGTTAGAGTCATAGACCATTTTGGCAACATGAAAGGGAATGGTGGTATTGGCGTTCCTCTAAGAGGATGGTGGTACTGGCGTTCCTCTAAAAGGATGGTGGTACTGGCGTTCCTCTAAGAGGATGGTGGTATTGGCGTTCCTCTAAGAGGATGGTGGTATTGGCGTTCCTCTAAGAGGATGGTGGTACTGGCGTTCCTCTAAGAGGATGGTGGTACTGGCGTTCCTCTAAGAGGGTGGTGGTACTGGCGTTCCTCTAAGAGGTTGGTGGTACTGGCGTTCCTCTAAGAGGATGGTGGTACTGGCGTTCCTCTAAGAGGATGGGGGTACTGGCGTTCCTCTAAGAGGATGGGGGTACTGGCGTTCCTCTAAGAGGATGGGGAAGGGATCAAGCAATATGCTTTGTGGACTTCAGACAGATGTTGCTCTCTGGTCTTGTGATGAAACAAATGTATGTGTGGTTGAATTTATTCTGCCTGTTGTCTTGGCTTTATATAATTACAGTGGCGTATGAACTAGCGGGTTATTGAGCAGAAACAACAATTATCTACAACACAGGTTGTAATATGGCCTTTTTCCCCCCTTGGCTTCACCATTGATTTTACCCACGCACCGCTACCGATTGTGACACTATACCAAAAATTGTGTGGTCTGGTTTAGAAACTTTGGACCCAAACTCAGGTTCTAAGTGTAGCCTGTTATTACCTGGACATGTTTAAATATCTTCATGCCTAGATTTTTATTTTTTTTACTTCCAAGCTTCAATTTATTGAGAAAAAAATTATTATTACAGCAGGCAGTTTGGAAAAGACTAACCCGTCCGAATTTTCCTCTGAAATAATGAACATTCTGGGGTAGGAATAATTACATACCCATCGTTCTCTAGTAATACTAGTCCCGTGTGAATAGGGCATAATATAATTACATAACCAAATGAACACTTTCCCAATCGCTCCTCTGGAAGCTAAGCCAGTCTAGAACAGGGTTATGTTCACAATGCACACATTTTAAGAAAACTGTCTGAAACTGAGTTCGTTTGTCCAATAAGGAATGCTCATTTTCTTTCAAAATGTTTCACTACGGTGTGCCCTAATGAACACGACCCAGATGAGCCTCTCGAAGCCATCCTGATGGAAAGGCATTTGTGTTCTCTCCCTCTCTCTCTAATGAGTGTGTTCTCTCCCTAATGAGTGTGTTCTCTCCCTAATGAGTGTGTTCTCTCCCTCTCTCTCTAATGTGTTCTCTCCCTCTCTCCCGAATGAGTGTGTTCTCTCCCTAATGAGTGTGTTCTCTCCCTAATGAGTGTGTTCTCTCCCCAATGAGTGTGTTCTCTCCCCAATGAGTGTGTTCTCTCCCTAATGAGTGTGTTCTCTCCCTCTCTCTCTAATGAGTGTGTTCTCTCTCTAATGAGTGTGTTCTCTCTCTAATGAGTGTGTTCTCTCTCTAATGAGTGTGTTCTCTCCCTAATGAGTGTGTTCTCTCCCTAATGAGTGTGTTCTCTCCCTAATGAGTGTGTTCTCTCCCTAATGAGTGTGTTCTCTCCCTAATGAGTGTGTTCTCTCCCTCTCTCCCTAATGAGTGTGTTCTCTCCCTCTCTCCCTAATGAGTGTGTTCTCTCTCTCTAATGAGTGTGTTCTCTCTCTCTAATGAGTGTGTTCTCTCCCTAATGAGTGTGTTCTCTCCCTAATGAGTGTGTTCTCTCCCTAATGAGTGTGTTCTCTCCCTAATGAGTGTGTTCTCTCCCTAATGAGTGTGTTCTCTCCCTAATGAGTGTGTTC
This sequence comes from Oncorhynchus kisutch, assembly GCF_002021735.2. Taxonomy (NCBI): domain Eukaryota; kingdom Metazoa; phylum Chordata; class Actinopteri; order Salmoniformes; family Salmonidae; genus Oncorhynchus; species Oncorhynchus kisutch. The sequence continues at coordinate 39,163,824 of NC_034196.2, read as the reverse complement.
TCTCCCCCTCTCCCTAATGAGTGTGTTCTCTCTCTCTAATGAGTGTGTTCTCTCCCTAATGAGGGTGTTCTCTCCCTAATGAGTGTGTTCTCTCCCTAATGAGTGTGTTCTCTCCCTAATGAGTGTGTTCTCTCCCTAATGAGTGTGTTCTCTCTCTCTAATGAGTGTGTTCTCTCCCTAATGAGTGTGTTCTCTCCCTAATGAGTGTGTTCTCTCCCTCTCTCTCTAATGAGTGTGTTCTCTCCCTAATGAGTGTGTTCTCTCCCTAATGAGTGTGTTCTCTCCCTAATGAGTGTGTTCTCTCCCTCTCTCTCTAATGAGTGTGTTCTCTCCCTAATGAGTGTGTTCTCTCCCTAATGAGTGTGTTCTCTCCCTCTCTCTCTAATGAGTGTGTTCTCTCCCTAATGAGTGTGTTCTTTCCCTCTCTCTCTAATGAGTGTGTTCTCTCCCTAATGAGTGTGTTCTCTCTCTAATGAGTGTGTTCTCTCCCTAATGAGTGTGTTCTCTCCCTAATGAGTGTGTTCTCTCCCTAATGAGTGTGTTCTCTCCCTAATGAGTGTGTTCTCTCCCTAATGAGTGTGTTCTCTCCCTCTCTCTCTAATGAGTGTGTTCTCTCCCTAATGAGTGTGTTCTCTCCCTAATGAGTGTGTTCTCTCCCTAATGAGTGTGTTCTCTCCCTAATGAGTGTGTTCTCTCCCTAATGAGTGTGTTCTCTCCCTCTCTCTCTAATGAGTGTGTTCTCTCCCTAATGAGTGTGTTCTCTCCCTAATGAGTGTGTTCTCTCCCTAATGAGTGTGTTCTCTCCCTAATGAGTGTGTTCTCTCCCTAATGAGTGTGTTCTCTCCCTCTCTCTCTAATGAGTGTGTTCTCTCCCTAATGAGTGTGTTCTCTCCCTAATGAGTGTGTTCTCTCCCTAATGAGTGTGTTCTCTCCCTAATGAGTGTGTTCTCTCCCTCTCTCTCTAATGAGTGTGTTCTCTCCCTAATGAGTGTGTTCTCTCTCTAATGAGTGTGTTCTCTCCCTCTCTCTCTAATGAGTGTGTTCTCTCCCTAATGAGTGTGTTCTCTCCCTAATGAGTGTGTTCTCTCCCTAATGAGTGTGTTCTCTCCCTAATGAGTGTGTTCTCTCCCTAATGAGTGTGTTCTCTCCCTCTCTCCCTAATGAGTGTGTTCTCTCCCTAATGAGTGTGTTCTCTCTCTCTAATGAGTGTGTTCTCTCTCTCTAATGAGTGTGTTCTCTCCCTAATGAGTGTGTTCTCTCCCTAATGAGTGTGTTCTCTCTCCCTAATGAGTGTGTTCTCTCTCCCTAATGAGTGTGTTCTCTCCCTAATGAGTGTGTTCTCTCCCTCTCTCCCTAATGAGTGTGTTCTCTCCCTAATGAGTGTGTTCTCTCTCTCTAATGAGTGTGTTCTCTCCCTAATGAGTGTGTTCTCTCTCCCTAATGAGTGTGTTCTCTCCCTAATGAGTGTGTTCTCTCTCCCTAATGAGTGTGTTCTCTCCCTAATGAGTGTGTTCTCTCCCTAATGAGTGTGTTCTCTCCCTCTCTCTCTAATGAGTGTGTTCTCTCCCTAATGAGTGTGTTCTCTCTCTAATGAGTGTGTTCTCTCCCTCTCTCTCTAATGAGTGTGTTCTCTCCCTAATGAGTGTGTTCTCTCCCTAATGAGTGTGTTCTCTCCCTAATGAGTGTGTTCTCTCCCTCTCTCCCTAATGAGTGTGTTCTCTCCCTAATGAGTGTGTTCTCTCTCTCTAATGAGTGTGTTCTCTCTCTCTAATGAGTGTGTTCTCTCCCTAATGAGTGTGTTCTCTCCCTAATGAGTGTGTTCTCTCTCCCTAATGAGTGTGTTCTCTCTCCCTAATGAGTGTGTTCTCTCTCCCTAATGAGTGTGTTCTCTCCCTAATGAGTGTGTTCTCTCTCCCTAATGAGTGTGTTCTCTCTCCCTAATGAGTGTGTTCTCTCTCCCTAATGAGTGTGTTCTCTCCCTAATGAGTGTGTTCTCTCCCTAATGAGTGTGTTCTCTCCCTCTCTCCCTAATGAGTGTGTTCTCTCCCTCTCTCCCTAATGAGTGTGTTCTGTCCCTAATGAGTGTGTTCTCTCCCTCTCTCTCTAATGAGTGTGTTCTCTCCCTAATGAGTGTGTTCTCTCCCTAATGAGTGTGTTCTCTCCCTCTCTCTCTAATGAGTGTGTTCTCTCCCTAATGAGTGTGTTCTCTCCCTCTCTAATGAGTGTGTTCTCTCCCTCTCTAATGAGTGTGTTCTCTCCCTAATGAGTGTGTTCTCTCCCTAATGAGTGTGTTCTCTCCCTCTCTGATGAGTGTATTCTCTCCCTAATGAGTGTGCACACTAAGTAGCAGTAGAATGTGGTAGTGTACTACGTAGTGTATACCTTAGTGCAGACCAGGTGTTGAGGTCAGGGTCACTCGACTGGAGCAGGAGGGTTCTCTGTTTCTCATCCAGGGCTCGGCTCAGCCACCACCTCCCCTTTGAATAAGAATGATATATTGAAATGGAATTGAACCCATCCCTGAATAAGACACATAATAGAGAAAGCTGTAGTAAGTGGTCGCCTAGTGGTCGCCTCGTGGTCGCCTCGTGGTCGCCTCGTGGTCGCCTCGTGGTCGCCTCGTGGTCGCCTCAGGAACAGCCTTACATGCTTACTACACCTGATTTCTATAAGCAGTATGCTTAGAAATATGTTTCAGCCATAAACACATTGACAATTGTTGATTTAAGACAAAACAAACTGTCAAAGACATAATATTTACACTACCACCAGGTATCCAAAATGACTGAGTCCAGTCTGAGAAACGGTCCTGAGACAGTAGTATAGAATATACTGTTGTGTTATGTTGTGGTTTTCAGACCCCTTGACTTTTTCCACGTTATTCTAAAATGTATTACGTTTTTTCCCCCCCTCAATCTGAACACAATACCCCATAATGACAAAGCAAAAACTGAAATGTCAAGTTTACTTAAGTATTCAGACCCTTTACTCAGTACTTTGTTGAAGCATCTTTGGCAGCGATTACAGCCTCGGGTCTTCGCTACAACCTTGGGTATGACACTACAAGCTTGGCACACCTTTATCTGGGGAGTTTGTCCAATTCCTCTCTGCAGATCCTCTCAAGCTCTGTCAGGTTGGATGGGGAGCGTCACGACCCAGCTATTTTCAGGTCTCTCCAGAGATGTTCGATCGGATTCAAGTCCGGGCTCTGGCTGGGCCACTCAAGAACATTCAGAGACTTGTCCCAAAGCCACTCCTGTGTTGTCTTGGCTGTGTGCTTAGGGTCATTGTCCTGTTGGAAGGTGAACCATGGCCCCAGTCCGAGATCCTGAGCAGGTTTTCATCAAGGAACTCTGTACTTTGCTCCGTTCATCTTTCCCTCGATCCTGACTAGTCTCCCAGTCCCTGCCGCTGAAAAACATCCCCACAGTATGATGCTGCCACCACCATGCTTCACCATTGTGATGGTGCCAGGTTTCCTCGAGATGTGACGTGGGCAGTCAGGCCAAAGAGTTCAATCTTGCTTTCCTTTGGTGCCTTTTAGCAAACTCCAAGCGGGCTGTCATGTGCCTTTTAATGAGGAGTGGCTTCCGTCTGGCCTCTCTTCCATAAAGGCCTGATTGGTGGACTGCTGCAGAGATGGTTGTCCTTCTGGAAGGTTCTCCCATCACAGAGGACCTCTAGAGCTCTGTTAGAGTGACCATCGGGTTCTTGTTCACCTCCCTGACCAAGGCTCTTCTCCCCCGATTGCTCAGTTTGGCAGGGCTGCCAGCTCTAGGAAGAGTCTTGGTGGTTCCAAACTTATTCTATTTAAAAAAATATGGAGGCCACTGTGTTCTTGGGGCCCTTCAATGCTGTAGACCTTTTTTGGTACCCTTCCCCATACATGTGCCTCGATACAATCCTGTCTCTGCGCTCTACGAACAATTCCTTCGACCTCACAGCTTGGTGCTTTTTGCTCTGACATGCACTGTTAACTGTGGGAACTTTATAAAGACAGGTGTGTGCCTTTCCAAATCATGTCCAATCAATGTCATTTACCACAGGTGGACTCCAATCAAGTTGTAGAAACATCTCAAGGATGATCAATGGAAACAGGATGCACCTGAGCTCAATTTCGAGTCTCATAGCAAAGGGTCATCAGTCATGTAAATAAGGTATCTGTTTTTTATTTTTAATACATTTGCAAAAATGTCTAAAAACCTGTTTTCACTGTCATAATGGGGTATTGTGTGTAGATTGAGAGAAAAATGTGTTTTAATCCATTTTGGAATAAGGCTGTAACGTAACAAAATATGGAAAAGGGGAAGGGGTCTGAATACTTTCCGAATGCCCTGTATGTAGTGTTATGTTGTAATATATTATGGTTGTGATATATGTTGTGTTGTTGTGATATGTTATGTCGTACCTTGGGGGTGATTTTACAGAGGACACAGAACTTGCTAGTGCCGGTGGCTTCCTTCAGGTATTCCTCATTCACCAGCTCCCGTGCCAGGGCTTTCCAGCAGGGCTCAGAGACACTCTTCCCAGCTCCAAACAGAGGGTGGCACCGGTACTTCTCAGGAACCCTTTGAGAGTACTGGAAGAAGAAGAACAAGGTCAAGTTCATTAGGCACCAAGTAGACTAACGGAAACAGAGTGGGACAACCTGGACACAATCATTTTCTGTTTTCTGTTTTGTTCCAGTATGCCCTAATGAACATGACCCAGCCCAAAACTCTCAAACTCACTGATCCACGGAGGAACAGGATGGGGGCTGAGGAGCCGAATCTCTCCCCCATAGCACTGACGGCTCCCATCAGCTGGAATGCCAACACACCGTAATCCTGACGCCCACCGTCTACTGTGTCATTTACACAGACTCTGTTCACCGCCCTGAAAACACACACATTCCCAATGGATGATCTTAAACAGGGCTGTCCAACCCTCTTCCTGGAGATCTACTGTCCTGTAGGTTTTCAGTCCAACCCTAATTTAGCATATCTGATTCAGCTAGTTGAGGTCTTGTTGAGCAGCTAATTAGTAGAATCAGGTGTGTTAAATTAGGGTTGGACTGAAATCCCATAGGACAGTAGATCTCCGGGAAGAGGGTTGGACTGAAATCCCACAGGACAGTAGATCTCCGGGAAGAGGGTTGGACTGAAATCCCACAGGACAGTAGATCTCCAGGAAGAGGGTTGTGGTGAAAACCTACAGGACAGTAGATCTCCAGGAAGAGGGTTGGAGTGAAAACCTACAGGACAGTAGATCTCCAGGAAAAGGATTGGGCAGCCCTGGTCTAAAAGAACCCAAAGATGGTGGAAACAGAACGCAGTAAACAGTGCATGTCATGTGGAGCTAATATAACACGTGGATGTTATTTTACATAGAACAGAATAGAAAATTGCTGGCAAAACACCCACCCAGATCGGCAGTTGTCACAGCACTGGTCAGTTCCCATGATGCCCGAGGTTACCTTTCGAAGCTGTTTGTCTTCAAAGTGGGAGAGGATCAGCCTAAAGAGAAATGAAATGTGAAGCAATACTTTGAATACAGGTAGCTATTGACACAATATACTATATGTACCTAAAACATGTATCACTCATTACAGAACAAGACTGAGCAGGAACAAGACTTACTTCCTTCTGCACTTGGATGAGTTGAGATACAAGTCCATTTTGCCCATCATTTTGAGCTTGTAGCCCCGGAATTTGTTGTTTGCTACCTGGTTGATGAGAAACCTGTACAGAACAACATCAAAAGACTCAGTTCAGGTCTGGGTTTCACTAATCTGAACTCTGAAGGCTTCATGCCAAGATAGTATTATTTATTTATTATAACTGTCTTGTCTACTATTTAGGAACTTATATATTTTTACATTCTCATAACATAATCACAAAAAAGAGTGACCTGTTTAATTTGAGATCTGCTGGTGCCCACAGGACGTGACAGGCACTTGGAAGTCCATCTCTCCCAGCACGTCCAATCTCCTGGTAGTAAGACTCCATCTCCTTAGGGGCTCCATAATGGATCACCTTCCTGATGTCAGCCTTGTTGATCCCCATTCCAAAAGCAACTGTAGCCACAATACACTGAAAACAATTAACAAAAACATATAAGTATGCTTGCATACAGAGGTGGACAATGTTTTTTATGTGTTTGCGTGCCTGTATAGAATTGGCAAAGAACCACAAACTGATTTATATTTGGAAAGAAGAGACTAATTAAACTAAATGTGGAATATATTTTGCTACTATCAATCTCTACACAGTATAGCAATAAATCTAACCCACCTGGATTTCATTTTAAATATTTGAAACTAGTTTTTGTTTCTTAAAGATTTAAAAGCACACCTGGATTTCATCCCTCATGAAGGTATGCTGGGTCTCCCTCCTCTGCTTGATGCCCAGACCAGCATGGTATACACCACACGTGACACCCAGCGAGGTCAGAGTGGAGGTCACACGCTCAGCCTCTTTCCTCGAGGGGCAGTACACAATAGAAGACCCTTCAAACTCATAACTCCCCCTGAAATAGCCAACAGCAAATGAGACACACAAAAAAGACACAAAAAAAAGCTATTTTGATCTAATTGGTCGAAGCGTTGTGGGAGGATTGTGCCGAGTATCATCTACTGAATACATTTTTATATCCTGCATCTGCTCAGACATTCCATGTCATCTTTTCCTATACAAATAAAACATGGATATTAATATCATTACTATGATAAAAGCTGGCTCCATATTCACCAATATTCCCAAAAGCATATATACATTACATATACTGTATTAAAAACCCACATCATATAACTAGGTCTACTGAAGTATTTTATTAACCTTCATTCAGTATATGGACCTAAATATATGTTGACCTATAAGCAATTAATATATAGGCCTACCCAGTGGTCTTCTTCAGGAAGCCATTCAGGTCCTGAAACACGCCCCCAGACTTGCGTTTGACGTCCAGGTAGAGGTTGGGCCGGTCGAAGGAGGTGCAGGTGACGATGGGGTGCTCCAGGTTCAGACTCTTCACTATGTCCTCCCTGATGGATGGGCTTGCAGTGGCAGTCAGCGCCACGATGGGAACCTGAACACGGAACACAGTCAATGGGAACCTGAACACAGAACACAGTCAAGGGGAACCTGAACACAGTCAAGGGGAACCTGAACACAGAACACAGTCAAGGGGAACCTGAACACAGAACACAGTCAAGGGGAACCTGAACACAGAACACAGTCAAGGGGAACCTGAACACAGAACACAGTCAATGGGAACCTGAACACGGAACAGTCAATGGGAACCTGAACACAGAACACAGTCAAGGGGAACCTGAACACAGAACACAGTCAAGGGGAACCTGAACACAGAACACAGTCAATGGGAACTTGAACACGGAACACAGTCAATGGGAACCTGAACACAGAACACAGTCAAGGGGAACCTGAACAAGGCAACACAGTTAATGGGAAACTGAACACGCAACACAGTCAATGGGAAACTGAACACGCAACACAGTCATTCACAATCCTGGTAAAACTTCACTTGACACCATCGTAAGTCCTGCACATAAGAGTACCATGAGAAGGATGTCAGCGTTTGCCAACTGTCCATGATACATAGAATTATGTAGCTGACCTGTTATGCAACATCTGTTATGTCCTCATTAGGACATGACTACATAAGAATTATGACGGAGGATCTAATTGATAATATATTGTTTAAGATGATGGCTGTCTGATAGAATAGAATAAAACTTTATTGTCCATTCAGGATGGACATTTTTCTTTGGCATCACCAAATGATGTATGCAATGAGAGACTAATATTCTTACGTTAGGTAGACTTCTCTTCAGGTTTCCCAGACTCCTGTATGCACCTCTGAAGTCATGGCCCCACTCAGAGATACAATGAGCCTCATCCACTGCTATCAAAGAGATTCCTGCAGGACAAGCACAGCAGAATGCAGAGATAACTCAGCACAGAATAGTTATTTTTCCCCAAAACATAAAGATCATCTTTAGAGTTAAATTATTGTTTGTCCATTGCCTACCAATGAACTTAAGATAATCTTTGTTCTAAAGATGTTTTTGGGAAACACCATCTGTTAAATGTATAAAAAGACAATGGGATATATCTGTATAAATGTATACTGAGATATATTTAAAAGAAAGTCATGAATTGGGACATAGAGTTCACTCACCTATACTTCTATCGAGCTGTTCGAGTAGAGATATATTGCCTGAGCAGTATTCTGGGGTCATGTATACAACTCTGTATTGCCCCCTAAAGACAGAATAAGGTCATGTTATTTTCTGCCTAGTTGGTACATAAGCAGGCTTTACTTATAACAGAGGTGCAAAACTCAGGCTTTCCAGTTCCACAGTCCTGCTAGATGTTGTTTAGTCTTAAAGTAACTCTATGCAGAAAACGCACCGCTATTTCCTGGATGCTAAAACTAAGTTTGCCTAATTTCAGTTTGTGACAAAATAAGATTGTCTATAATATCATTGTACCATCCAAACCACTGAAATATATTTAATAACCAAAAATATGGTTGTTTCAGCTGGTGTACAAAAAGAGGCAAAAACAAAACTTAAGAACTGGAAGCATAGAAATAGTGCACCTAGAACATATCTACCTCTTACATTTTCTTTCAAGTAGAATGATAGATCTATAACTTACATTTCTATGTGAATTTGAGTCACCCAAGAAGTTACATATTGCCACTTTAATTGATCAATTTACAGTCCATACAGCTGGTAAACTCGGTACATTGTGTGCCTGGGAGCTGACTTATGACATTGGTAGCCTGGTCCCAGATCTGTTTGCTCTGGCCAACTTCATTGCTCATTGTCACTGGCATGACAAGGAGTTGACATGATAGCACAAACAGACCGGCACTCAGGCTACAATGCCCCTTGGCTGTAAAAAGTGTAAATGAGTATATTACACATCATGACAGAACAGAGGAGAGGGTGCAGTAATTTTTAATAGTAAAAAGAAAAATCTTGCACCCCGTCCAATTTTCGGCCTATTTGCGGGTTAGTCTGATGCGGGACTTCTCACATAGTTGGGTGGCACCCACCTACTAAACATCCCTTTAGGCACATATCACATGATTTATTTTTTTTGAAAAGGAGCTTACTGTTTCAAGCCGGCTAAAACATTTTTGGTCTGAGCAGAGCCAAGAAAACAAGCTGGAATGTTGGACATTCTGGAAAATAAATAGAAAATGCTACGTTGTTGCAGGGGAACATCACCATGATCCCACCTGGACAGCATTTTAGCATTCAGGTTGTGGAACGTTGCAGATAGAAACATCATGAATAGAGCTGACATGGTTCCTTATTCTACATGTTAGAGGGGTGTTTGTTCTACATGCTGTTTTTCTATCTGCATGTTGCACAACGTTATGTCCTGCTGAACGCACCCCTGGCTGACTAGGTGTCACCTATAACCCAAAACGACATGTTTCACTCAGAAGAATATCAACATTCAGCTCTAATGGTTACCAGATACTTCTATTCCTGCAAAACATGTCATTTTCACATTTTTCAATATATATGGGGAAAAACAAGCAATCAAACTCATGTGATTATTTCTATTAATGGCGTATGACAGTCAAAATATGTAAAAAGTAGAAGATGACATTGGTAGGTATGGTATTTTTAAAAGGTTACAGGTGCTAAAATGTTGCTACTCACTCGAGCTGGAGCACTTGGTCCTCCATGAGAGCGATGAGAGGACAGATAACAATGCTGACGCCAACACAGTACACTGGGGGGAACTGGAAGCACAGGCTTTTCCCATACCCTTCAGGGAGACATAGACAAACGCTTCAGTTTAGCTAGTAGAATACCAATGGCTGACATCCTCATTGATTTTACATCACGTTGCATATCTCACCTACTAACCCAAGATGTTCCATTACAGAAAATAGTTAGTTGAATAAGTGATAGCATATTTTCCTTAACTATACTGTGATAATCCTCCCACTCTGTCTACAGAATTTCTTTCTCTTTGCTCTTGTTTTCCTTAATATGAAGTTGGTAGGCGGAGCCGGGAGGGTCGTCAGCGAAACACACCCAAGCCCAGGTGTGTCCCGGGGATAAATACACCCCCCCCCCCCCCCATTCATTGAGGAGACTCTCTCCATGCAAACACAATGTATGTTGGTTTGGTTGTGGCATTTTGTGGTGTTTATTTTGGCTCCATATTATTACCATCTTTGCACGCAACTACACACCATTGTTAATTAAAATATAGTTTACTTTAGTTAAGAAATATATTTTTTGTTATCCCTTGATCTCTGCGTTGTCTCCCTTTCTGTTACGAGCCGGTTCGTGACTATACTCATTCAGCCTGTTTCTGTCACATACTAATTAAAGGATGTTGTCATCTGTAACTATAATTCAAAAAGGCACTCGCACATCTGAGCTATCTTTTTTTGCAGGTGCACAGTAGCAGTTGAATAAAATGATTAAAACTATGAAACACTGGTCTTTATTAAGCTTTACGTATCGACCACACAACCTTCCTCAGAGCTTTTGTGAGTTTTTTTGTGTGACTCTTAACTACAAATGTATTTGCAGTACCCTTGAATATCCACAACTAACTTACACTACTTGTCATACAGGTCTGATTAAATGATGTGCATTGAGGAATGTGCATAGAGATTTCAGAGTCATAAAGAAACCATCCACTAGGTGGCAGTGCAATAGCAGTAGTATAAGTGCAAATACATCAGATTTGAACAAAAGGATGAAAGCCCAATCATTTTTTCTTTTTTATGTACATCTTCGGAGAATATTCATTTACGAACTAAACTTTATTATTGGAACTATACGATGCCATCCATATGGATGCTCATATTACCGTGATGACTTAGTCAATCATAATTAACTTAACACGATGCCGAGTGGGGGGTGGAACTTACCTGTTGCCATGACAACAAGGTTATCTCGCCTCTCCTTCAGAACTGAGTGAATTACTTTCCATTGTACTCTGAAACAGAGGGGATTTGTCTTTCATGTACAAATGACAGAAAGGACAAATTATAATATGAACATATGGGGGGGAGGGGGTGACTTACGGCTTGAAGCGACTATGTCCAAAATACATCTTTAGACATTTGATTTGTTCAGGGAGTGGCTCTGGAAGAGATGGATCTGCATGTGGAGAGCGGGAAAGAGGCCTCAATAGACTGACACAGAAATACACTCACATCTGCCTGAGTACATTTGACACTGGAGGTTAACATCTGCCCGAGTACACAAAGCTGGAGATTAATCCTAAACTGCTATTCTAAAACCCTGCTGTTGGCAACGAGCGAAACTCCTAGAGGGAATTGGATTAATAAGTAGTTTGTGGTATATAGCCAATATGCCATGGCTAAGGGCCGTGTCCAGGCACTCCGCGTTGCGTCGTACATAAGAACATTCCTTAGCCGTGGTATATTGGCCATATAACACACCCGGTTGGGCCTTATTGCTTAAATCTATCTTGACGTGTGATTTTGAATAGGTTTCTGTGTTGGTATTGATTTGTAACAGAGTAGATCATGATTTAATTATAATGCTGGCTATATAGGTCATGGGATTCGTGTAAAGGCTCACCACTATTACCACTGCCTACAGCAGAAAATTATAGCTATTATTAGCTCCTTTGATTAAAATGTACCATCACTCTACTTCAATCAACACACAGTAGACTGAGAGCATCCTCCTTTTACACACACAATAGATTCTAATAAGGCTGTCTATTTGTCAGTCAGTCCATTAGTATTTCTCCACAACAATCTTTGAAACCTAAAACAGCTAAGAAATAGCTCCATCAGTACCAAATTCTTCTTCTTCCTCCAGCTCCTCTATGTCATCCTCCTCATTGCCAGGGCCAGAGGGCATTTCCTCAGGTTGGGATTGTTTCTGTTGAGTCAACCTCTCCACTTCCTCCACACACTGAGGTGAGAAACATCCAAACCACATCATCACACAAGGCACTGGTTCTTAACCAATAGCAGACCTGGGGCAAATGCGTATGTCACATATACTTTTGTACACTTGAAAATATAATACGTACTTGATTTAGTTTGGAGCTCGTACTTTCGGGACTAATCCATTGTCAGGTAGTTATTGTAAAATAAAATATGTTCAATAACTTACCTAGTTAAATAAAAGCAGAACATAAATACATCCATTGGTTCAATTGTACAAGGCAAACAAAAAACTAAGCTAACAAACTCATGGTTTTGACATATTTTATCAATCAGGCTAAGAAACTCACGGTTTTGACATATTTTCTACAAAACATACTAATAAACTCACATTTTTGACATATTTTGACCCAGGCCTGCTATAAGAAGGTTAATGAGAGAAATCCACACCTCAGATGTGCTTGAATGTGTAAAACTGGCTTATTGAGAATGGGCATACTGACTGATGAGAAGTTTGGATAACCTCTGTAAGGATAATGTATCGTAAGAGGGGAAATCCATCGTTCTCTCTGACATCTAGACTATTACCTGTAGCATCTCGCTCTCCAGCTCCACTTCGTACAAAAGGTCTGCAGAGTCATCCAGTGCATTTTTCTCCTTCAATAGAAAAGAGAAAAGAGCAAAGCATTAAGAACCTAATATGGTGGGTGAAGTTGATTGGTGAAGATAATGAATGAGGTCTACTGTAGCTCAATTGTTAGAGCAAGGCTCTTGCAACTTGTGCTGGGACGACACCAGTATCACCATACACTCCTTAGTATTGTGGCAAGGAAACAAAACACGAAGCGGATTTAACTTCTTTAGGAAAACAGTCCTGACGTTGGAAACAATCATCATTATATTGTCATCCAGTCCAATTTATTTCCCAAGCTATAGCACACAATATTTTACATACAGCAGGTTTTTAAAGGACCAAAAGAGTTTGGTCTGCTTGTTTTTATTGTTGCTATGGAAGAAATATTGCGATACTTGTATCGCCACAGCCCAACTTACAACGGCAGGATAGTGGGTTTGATTCCCGGCACCACCCGTGCGTAAAATGTATGCAAGCATGACTAAGTCGCTTTGGAAAAAAGCACCTGCTACATATATTGACTAAGTCGCTTTGGAAAAAAGCACCTGCTACATATATTGACTAAGTCGCTTTGGAAAAAAGCACCTGCTACATATATTGACTAAGTCGCTTTGGATAAAAGCACCTGCTAAATATATTGACTAAGTCGCTTTGGATAAAAGTACCTGCTAAATATATTATTATATGTGACTGCTCAGCTCGATCTTATGAAGCAACATTTGAAATTGTGTTTTTTTCCCACATTGGATAAAAGTAGAGACTTGGAGCTAGAAAATGGCACAGTGCAATCCGTTTTATCACCAAAGCCCCATATACTACCCACCATTGCGACCTGTACGCTCTCGTTGGCTGGCCCTCGCTTCATACTCGTCGCCAAACCCACTGGCTCCATGTCATCTACAAGACCCTGCTAGGTAAAGTCCCCCCTTATCTCAGCTCGCTGGTCACCATAGCATCTCCCACCTGTAGCACACGCTCCAGCAGGTATATCTCTCTAGTCACCCCCAAAACCAATTCTTTCTTTGGCCGCCTCTCCTTCCAGTTCTCTGCTGCCAATGACTGGAACGAACTACAAAAATCTCTGAAACTGGAAACACTTATCTCCCTCACTAGCTTTAAGCACCAACTGTCAGAGCAGCTCACAGATTACTACACCTGTACATAGCCCACCTATAATTTAGCCCAAACAACTACCTCTTTCCCAACTGTATTTAATTTTAATTTATTTATTTATTTTGCTCCTTTGCACCCCATTATTTTTTATTTCTACTTTGCACATTCTTCCATTGCAAAACTACCATTCCAGTATTTTACTTGCTATATTGTATTTACTTTGCCATCATGGCCTTTTTTGCCTTTACCTCCCTTCTCACCTCATTTGCTCACATTGTATATAGACTTGTTTATACTGCATTATTGACTGTATGTTTGTTTTTACTCCATGTGTAACTCTGTGTCGTTTTATCTGTCGAACTGCTTTGCTTTATCTTGGCCAGGTTCTCAACTTGCCTACCTGGTTAAATAAAGGTAAAATAAAATAAATAAATAAAAAATGGTATGTCACACACTGGAGTTGAACAATAGGAAAGTAATTCTGCTTTGAAAGTTGATAAACTTGTAACCTAACTTTTGAGAAAATGGCCCTTGAATGTTTTGGTAAACCTACTGGAGAGCTCTTCTTCATCTACACTAGCGTTTCCCAAACTCGGTCCTCTGGAGGGGTGCACTTTTGGTTTTTGCCCTAACACGACACAGCTGATTTAAATAATCAAAGCTTGATGATTAGTTTGTTTTGCTAAGTCAAAAACTAAAACATGCACCACTTGGGGTCCAGAGGACTGAGTTTGGGAAACCCTGGTCTACACTCATTCAGCATAGTTCACACACTCTTAACCCCAGGTCGACACTCATTCAGCATAGTTCACACACTCTTAACCCCTGGTCGACACTCATTCAGCATAGTTCACACACTCTTAACCCCTGGTCTACACTCATTCAGCATAGTTCACATACTCTTAAACCCTGGTCTACACTCATTCAGCATAGTTCACACACTCTTAAACCCATCACTTTAAGGATTCACGTGTGAGGGCATGTACTAAACAACCAAAGATTAAGACTAAAGGCTGGTTTATATTACGGGTGTATTCGTAAATTCAATCTGGAGTGCCAGAGTGCGCACTGGGCACTCGTAAACTCAGAGAGTTGGTAGCTACATCAAGACACATGAGAGAACAGCTCACTCTGACCATTTTACTCGCCATAGCCGAGCTGGTTAGGCTGTTTTTATGTTATCCATAGTGTTGGTGACTAACTGTGCTGCTGGCAACAATTTATTTACGTTTTTCCCCCCTGACGTTTACTGACACCGACCACATTATAATATGCAGACTTAAGACATTCTATTGAAACTAGTGACACAAATACTACCAGTTGTTCAAACCTCCATCCCTTTTGAATAAGGGCTAAATGTATTAGTTGTTCTAGCCCACACCAGTGGAACAATAAATGGCTGCCAACAAACTTTCACGATATTTGCATGAAGGTGGCATAATGCAAAATGAACAGAGGTCAACCAAGGACTCTCTATCCTTAGCTTGTTTCCTAAACAATGACTTCTAATGTAGAATCCTCCACATTAAAACAAATGGATATGGCCTGGTTCCAGATCTGTTAGTTCCGTCTTATTGGTTATTGGCGTGACCATGACCATAGAAATTAGCATTACAGCACAAACAGGTCTGGGATCAGGCTAAATAGATTTGCTCTTCACCTGGAACTCCAAAGTGGACTGCTCCTCCAGATCCTCCTGCTTAGCTTGCCTCTCCAGCATTTGAAGCTCATACTCTGAGATATCCAGGGACATGATGCAGTCTCCTTGATAGTCTATGGGTTTGCTGGCCTCTTCCATGGGTTCAGGAACCTTAAAGAGATCTATGTTAGAGTGATTGAGGTCCTCATCTTCTCTGGGTGAGCCCTGATCCATCTGTGTTCCATTGGTTGTGTCTGTTCCGTCAGGACTGAGGGGCTTGTTCTCTGGGAGGTCATGAGACAAAGGTTCTGGATCTATGGTAGAAGCTGAGGTATTGTTCTTTGACAGCAAATCTCTCAGAGCAGTGAGACTAACATACAGGTCCTCCACTAGCGTTGCAACACTACAATGACAAAAGAAAATAAATAAATACATTTGAGACTGGTTACATTTCTGACCTTGTCTGTACTGTACTTATGAATCAGACAAAAGAGTGAACAACAATCTTGATGTTGGAATAGTAATGTCTGTATACTGGACCTCTGGATGTCATTGACTTCTTCTGGGATGCTGCCAGCTAATTCCTCAATTTCATTGGCCATTTGAGACAGCTTGTCCTTGAGGCCAGACTGAGAATTCACTCCTTTATTGGAGCACAAAGAGACATATATTTTGTTTAAAAATACTGCTATTAACCAACCAGTCTAAGTCGGGGGGGGGGGGGGGGGTTCTACTAACTATACGGAAATATTTTATGAAGGTCATACCAAAGATAATCTATCCTTTTACGACCCCTATTTATAATAAATTATTATTGGGGGGGGGGGGGGGTCCTTACTGCTATTAGCTTATTCACTACATGGAACAGATAGCCCCCCCCCCCAAATAAAACTAAAGGAAGTGTGTTCTGAAGTGTCTCTCCTATATCTGAGAGATATAAAAAAAAAAGATCTGACTCATTTCAGGAAACTAGTTGTATGTCGCGCCTCACTAATTCACAGGAGAGCCATTTGAACGTACATTTTTATCAAAATGATTTTTTTTGCAGAAATGCCTTCTGGAACATGAGAACTTTCATGTGCCTTAATAACAAACGTGCATACCATCTGTAAATATGAATACAATTGTTAAATTACGAGCCTAGTTGGTTTAGTCAGAGAAACAGACAGGAACCTTCAAGCTAGCCATGACTGGCTGAGATAATGGATGTGAGCTGGACATACCAAGAGACAAGTTCGGATTGGTATGCCATGTAGCGCGCTTCTGTCTATAACATGAGCTGCTTAGTATGTGTATAAAAATAAAGAAAAACCCTGGAATGGAATGAAAAATGTGTCCAAACTTTTGAATGGTACTGTACATGTTTGTGAGAATCTCACCTTTGCACAAACCCAAACAGTATGGACAATACAGACAGAAGGCAGATTGGCTATACTGACTTCAGACAAGTCTCCTGACACTTGTGGAGGTTGTAGAGCATAAGACAGAGTTCATGAGATTCTCGTCTTTTCATAGAGGGGTCGTAATAGTTTGTAGGCCAAACCGTTCAGACGCTACCGACAATTTTGTGAGAAGACCAATTTTCAGGATGTCTCACGGTCTGATGAACATCGTTCTAACACCGGTCACCTTTCACCGCAAATGCAGAAGAGCGACACAGGCGGAACCGGTGGATTGAGGCCACAGGCGGAACTGGTGGATTGAGACACAAATATCTTAAACTGACCCAATTACAGGGGCTGAGTCACTGGCTTGCTGGGGCTCTCTCATGCCGTCCCTGGAGGGGGTGCGTCACCTGAGTGGGTTGATTCACTGTTGTGGTCATCCTGTCTGGGTTGGCGCCCCCCCCCTTGGGTTGTGCCGTGGCGGAGATCTTTGTGGGCTATACTCAGCCTTGTCTCAGGATGGTAAGTTGGTGGTTGAAGATATCCCTCTAGTGGTGTGGGGGCTGTGCTTTGGCAAAGTGGGTGGGGTTATATCCTTCCTGTTTGGCCCTGTCCGGGGGTGTCCTCGGATGGGGCCACAGTGTCTCCTGACCCCTCCTGTTTCAGCCTCCAGTATTTATGCTGCAGTAGTTTATGTGTCGGGGGGCTGGGGTCAGTTTGTTATATCTGGAGTACTTCTCCTGTCCTATTCGGTGTCCTGTGTGAATCTAAGTGTGCGTTCTCTAATTCTCTCCTTCTCTCTTTCTTTCTCTCTCTCAGAGGACCTGAGCCCTAGGACCATGCCCCAGGACTACCTGACATGATGACTCCTTGCTGTCCCCAGTCCACCTGGCCATGCTGCTGTTCCAGTTTCAACTGACCTGAGCCCTAGGACCATGCCCCAGGACTACCTGACATGATGACTCCTTGCTGTCCCCAGTCCACCTGGCCATGCTGCTGCTCCAGTTTCAACTGTTCTGCCTTATTATTATTCGACCATGCTGGTCATTTATGAACATTTGAACATCTTGGCCATGTTCTGTTATAATCTCCACCCGGCACAGCCAGAAGAGGACTGGCCACCCCACATAGCCTGGTTCCTCTCTAGGTTTCTTCCTAGGTATTGGCCTTTCTAGGGAGTTTTTCCTAGCCACCGTGCTTCTACACCTGCATTGCTTGCTGTTTGGGGTTTTAGGCTGGGTTTCTGTACAGCACTTTGAGATATCAGCTGATGTACAAAGGGCTATATAAATACATTTGATTTGATTTGATTTGATTTCCATTGGGATTTATTTTTTTTATTTAAAAAATATATATATTTTTCTAATTTTATTTCTGCGGGGGTGTGGACATGGACCTTAGGGGGTTTTAATGAAGGAAACCAATAAAATAACTGGGATTTGAGAAACATAACACATCAAAGAAATCTACACAATACTCACCAGGGTCCATAGTATTCAGTTTGTTGTGAATGATCAGGCCAGCCTAGGCAAGACAAAAAAAAACACAAAAAAAACATGGCTGATAAACCAATACAGAATCTCGCACAACTCTCCCACAAAACCAGTTCTCTATTCTTCCAATTACACAATATGATACAGTAGGTTTTCCCCCACTCACATAAGCATCTGTAGCTGCGTATCTTTTCTGTTCCTGGGAGAGTTCAAAGTCATCCCAATTGCTACAGCGCACATCCTGCTGTTTGAACAGCCTCTTCTTGAACAGGTGCTTGACGAGCCCATCCAGACTCCACCTCTCACCGCATCGCAGCTGGAAATCACAAAGAATTCTAGTCAGTGAGGATATAATACTGCAAGTAGCTTTAGAGCAATCAAACAGTCATTTTGCTATTCCTCATAGCATGTTAGCAGATGCATTTTGGGTGAAATATTCGAGACGGCCAGTATTTTTGCTGTAGTTGGAACGATACCTTTTTAACTTGACATTTTGTTTAGGACTTGACTATATGGTTACACGCCAACAAGTGGAAGTGTTTGATACATTAGCCCACGAGTAAACACATTGGGAGTTGTGTAATAGCTGTAAAATGAGGGTACAATTCTGTGATCTTACTCTTCCATTTGCCAAATCTCCAAGCTCCACGAAATTCTTCAGTTTGACATCAAAGTCAGAGAGTAGCTTCCACATGTCTCCTTCGATGCCCACTCCAACTTTTCGGATTGTCTCATCCTCCAAAAATATCTTCAAGCCAGTTGGAAATCCTGCAAGAAGTCAGAGATATGCAATACAGAAAACCATTGCAGAACAGGTCTAAACGTGTTTCTCATGTGTCGAAATACCGATAAACTATAGGCATAACAGAAGTGATAAGCAGAAAATGATTCATACAATGATAAGTCAATGTTCGAGACATTTCCCCTGTGAACTTTACTTGACATGGGGGAGAGGTGAAAAAGGTAACACTTCTCTACAGAAGCACACAGCTGGACCAAGGCAACTTTCTTCTTCTGGCCTTTGGTGAACGAAGGAGGCCATTCTATGTCAAACCCCACAGCAGAGCCAGGTGAAAGACTAGACCTACGAAGAAAAAAAACAAGAGAGGGACTGATGTGTAAATGAGGTGCAAAATCAAAGTAAAAAAACAATTATTGCCCACTATAATTAATGTACAATGCGGTTGTAACACTTTTGAGATGTTGTTTGCCCCAAAATTTGGATTCAGACATTTATTTTACAGCGGTGAACACATTTTTACAATCAAGACGAACCGACAACGAGTTCCAGATTATAGATACGCCTTCAGAGATGTGATGCATTCTGAGGAAACAGGTAAGCAACTACTCAAAGTGGTGAATAAAGCCACAGCACGCTAAACCTATGACTCCACATGCTAGGCCTACCTGCTTACCACTGTACAACTGACTTAACTGACTGCTCAATCTCTGTGTTATTACATGTATACTGAATGTACTATGAGACTCAGACTGGTGATAGTCTTGATTACCTTAACTCGTCAGACAGAAAAGAGCAGTCATTTTTCTCCTGGCTGAATATGACTGTGCCAGTGAACTCTAGATAAGGAAGGTCATCCTCTATGACATTTCTTTTATAGAGTCCTGTTTGAACCTGTTGAGAAAAACAAAGTGTTACTTATTACCCCCACAGAGAGACTATATTACCAGCTATTCTCCACAGAACTGGGCATATTGGGTTTGCTCTGTGTCTAAGGAAATATGCAAATAAAAGGCCATTCACTATTGTCCATCGTGCACATGTGTTCTTACTCCATGTACAGAAATTTACATTTCCAGTACATATATCACCTATGCAAATGTTGAAGAGTGACAGCATGATGCAGGACTCATCTCATAGATCTCTATACAACACATGGTGTATCAATAAACTGGTTGAATTAAACTCAAGTCGGTATTAATTAAAATGTTCTAACTATAACTAATTAACAATGGTGGTCAAAGGAAATATCACATGCACTAACAATACTGAATATTGAAATGGGTTGAGAGAAACAGTGCAATGGTTTTATTTGCATATGACCCTGCACAGCTCAGGTGGATAGGTAAACATAAGCAAATTAGAGAGTCTCACTGAATTGAAAATTAACCACACCTTGATAGCCAACCTCAGACAGCTGTTGGCAGGCATTTGGAGGCCAGTAGGCCTGTACTACTGGGAATGTCTACACACTGTGCTGGTGATATTTCCATCTGCTAAGAACCAGGAACTACTTCTGGCTTACTAACCATATCAGTTTCGTCGTTCACTATCTTGGACCATACATGTGAGTACTGTTTACTCAACTTCAAATACCTGTTTAAGTGCATCTTTTTCAGTAGTTTCTATCTTCGACATCCACTCAGGTAAATTCCTGTCCGTCATGTTTGAATCTGTCAGAGGGAACGAGTTTTATAAGCGTTAATAATAGTTACAGCATCTACAGTGTAGAATACAACACTGTGGCATGAGTCCTTCCTTGTTTCCAACATTTTCCTATTTTGCAAATACAGTTTAAAAATCAGATTGTATTCCTTAGCAAGCCAAATACACAGCAAAATATGTTGCTGGTGTAAAATAAATCGCTTTACAATGACAGCTGTTTTCATGGCTAGTGTCGCGTTTCCATCTTTATTATAGGCTAACGTTTGCATATCAGTCTGAAATTGTTTAGCATTGGCTAAAACACATGTGCATGCGCTGATACCTGTCATAGCAGATATTTCCAACTTCCCATCGTTAATCCAACAGCTGCCAATTTGTCGGCTAGGTGGCTGTCTGTGTCTGTCTGTCTGGCTGGCTAATGTTCTCTAATGTCACATCAAGGGTTCATGTCAAGAATCCGTGCTAGTTTGCTGAATTCAACGCAAACAAACGTTGTAGTTGACTTGCTTGACTGTTTACTCGTCATGCTATGCTGGCTGCATTAGCTAGATAGCTATGGTTGTCTACGTTCATGTGTTTCCATACTCACTCACGGTGATTAGCTAACTCCAGAGATGGTTCACGTCTATTCTTTGCTAGCTAGTATCTAACGCGTAGTTAACGTTAGCTGCCAAACATGCTAACAACTCGCGCCGTATTCTTCTTCTTCTTGATTTGTAGTCATGTTTTATTCAATATACTCGAGAGTTGCTGCCACGTACTGTTTTGGAAGATGAGTTGCATCTTACGTAACATTACAGCACCTATTTGTATTACTATTTTGGTTACAGTCGCCAACGAATAATAATAATAATATGATCCTACATTTAGCTGCACTTGTGAAACAAAATCGCAGTCATATATCAGTCATCATATCCTAACCCTTTTCTGAGCGTTTTAACAGCGTCATTAAACAGTTCCGGATTTCGGTTAAAAAATTAAAAAATCTAACCTGATGAATAAATAATTATATAATGGTTTATTTTAAGGATGTATGTTAAGACAACATTAATTTCGTTATTATTACAAATGATAAACTGGGTGGTTTGAGCCCTGAATGCTGATTAGCTGACAGCCGTGGTATATCAAACCATATACCATAGTTATGACAAAACATGTATTTTAACTGCTCTAATTACATTAGTAGCCAGTTTATAATAGCAATAATGCATATCAGGGGTTTGTGGTATATTGCCAATATACCATACCCCCTCGAACCTTATTGCTTAAATATACCACGGCTTTCAGCTATTCAGCATTCAAACCACCCAGTTATTAATTAAACAATAAGGCACGAGGGGCGTGTGGTATATGGCCAATATACCACAGCTAAGGGCTGTTCTTAGGCACAATGTAATGTGGAGGTATATTGGCCATATACCACAAACACCTGAGGTGTGTTATTGCTATTATAAACTGGCTACCAGCGTAATTAGAGCAGCTCAAATAAATGTTTTGTCTTACCAGTGGTATACGGTATGATATAATACGGCTGTCAGCCAATCAGTATTCAGGGCTCAAACCACCCAGTTTATAACAGACCGTTGGTAACCCGTTTATAATAGCGATAAGGCAACTCGGGGGTTTGTGGTATATGGCCTCTGCGTTGTGTCGTGCATATGGACAGCCCTTAGCCGTGGTATATTGGCCATATAACACACCCCCTCTGGCCTTATTGCTTAATTATAGCATACAATCACTCCTGGAGTTATTTAAGCCATAAGGCCTGAGGGGGTGTGTTATATGGCCAATACCATGGCTAAGGGCTGTTCATATGCACGAAGCAACACAGAGTGCCTGGATACAGCCCTTAGCCGTGAGGCGGCAGGTAGCTTGGCGGGTAGGAGCATTGGGCCAGCAACCTTTCGAATCCCTGAGTTGACAAGGTAAAAATCTGTCATTCTTCTCCTGAGCTGTTCCCTGGGTGCCAAATACATGGATGTCGATTAAGGCAGCCGTCTGCACCTCTCTGATTCAGGGGGGTTGGGCTAAATGCAGAAGAGACATTTCAGTTGAATGAATTCAGTTGTACAACTGACTAGGTATCCCCCTTTCCCTATATTGGACATATACCACAAACCCACAAGGGGCTTTATCGCTATTAGAAACTAGTTACCAATGTAATTAGAGCAGTAAAAAACATCTAGATTTTGTCATACCAGTGGTATATTGGTATGATATACCACAGCTGTCAGCCAATCAGCATTCAGGGCTAGAACCACCGGTTTATAATTAAGCAATAAGGCCCAAGGGGTTGTTGTATATGGCCAATATACCATGGCTAAGGGCTGTTCTTATAAACGACGCAACGCAGAGAGCCTGGATACAGCCCTTAGCTGTGGTATATTGGCAATGTACCACAAACACCCAAGGTGCCTTATTGCTATTATAAACAGGTTACTAACATAATTAGAGCAGTAAAAATAAATGTTCTGTCATACCCGTGGTATACGGTCTGATATACCATGGCTGTCAGCCAATCAGCATTCAGGGCTTCGAACCTAATCAGCTTATAATGCATTCACGCGGCGTTGTGGCTAAGAACAGCCATTAGCCATGGTATACAGGCCATATACCACACCCCATCGAGCCTTATTTCTTAATTATACAAAGGGTGGGTCTAATTCTGAATTGTGATTGGTTAAAACCACATTCCAGCCAGCGTCTATTCCACAAGTTACCACCGGCTAAATCTATGACTTTAAAATGCCTATTTACTCTGTTCCATCTGACTGCTCAATCCACTGTCTCATCAGCCCAGCCAGGCAATTTCTAAACTTGATCTCCACTATAAAAAGCGTCTAGACATTATCTCACATTTCTTTTAGACTAACATTTAGTTTCCAACAGCGGAGATTTGTATAAACATTGCTATCTGTCTCTGACATTTGCAAAATTGTTTCAATATTCAAATGAGATCTCCAGCTTTTCCCATAGTAGCCACGCACGCCTCCAACTCAATCATCAAGTTTGCGGACGACACAACAGTGGTAGGCTTGATTACCAACAACGACGAGACGGCCTACAGGGAGGAGGTGAGGGCCCTCGGAGTGTGGTGTCAGGAAAATAACCTCACACTCAACGTCAACAAAACTAAGGAGATGATTGTGGACTTCAGGAAACAGCAGAGGGAACACCTCCCTATCCACATCGATGGAACAGTAGTGGAGAGGGTAGCAAGTTTTAAGTTCCTTGGCATACACATCACAGACAAACTGAATTGGTCCACTCACACAGACAGCATCGTGAAGAAGGCGCAGCAGCGCCTCTTCAACCTCAGGAGGCTGAAGAAATTCGGCTTGTCACCAAAAGCACTCACAAACCTCTACAGATGCACAATCGAGAGCATCCTGGCGGGCTGTATCACCGCCTGGTATGGCAACTGCACCGCCCTCAACCGTAAGGCTCTCCAGAGGGTAGTGAGGTCTGCACAACGCATCACCGGGGGCAAACTACCTGCCCTCCAGGACACCTACACCACCCGATGCTACAGGAAGGCCATAAAGATCATCAAGGACATCAACCACCCGAGCCACTGCCTGTTCACCCCGCTGTCATCCAGAAGGCGAGGTCAGTACAGGTGCATCAAAGCTGGGACCGAGAGACTGAAAAACAGCTTCTATCTCAAGGCCATCAGACTGTTAAACAGCCACCACTAACATTGAGTGGCTGCTGCCAACACACTGTCAATGACACTGACTCAACTCCAGCCACTTTAATAATGGGAATTGATGGGAAATGATGTAAATATATCACTAGCCACTTTAAACAATGCTACCTTATATAATGTTACTTACCCTACATTATTCATCTCATATGCATACGTATATACTGTACTCTATATCATCGACTGCATCCTTATGTAATACATGTATCACTAGCCACTTTAACTATGCCACTTTGTTTACATACTCATCTCATATGTTATACTGTACTCGATTTCATCTACTGTATCTTGCCTATGCTGCTCTGTACCATCACTCATTCATATATCCTTATGTACATATTCCTTATCCCCTTACACTGTGTATAAGACAGTAGTTTTTTTGGAATTGTTAGCTAGATTACTTGTTCGTTATTACTGCATTGTCGGAACTAGAAGCACAAGCATTTCGCTACACTCGCAATAACATCTGCTAACCATGTGTATGTGACAAATAAAATTTGATTTGATTTGATAGTAATGAACGTGTCGGGGGTCGGGACGAGACAGACAGGCAGGCAGCTTTTCTCAGCCAGTCGACATCATTAATCAGCTGGCATCCTTTTTATGGATATATACAAGGAAATGTACATTTTAAAAAGGTCAAACGAAACTAATTGCAGCTAGTTTGCAGTCTTTTTTCGCTCCTCTGAACAACAGTGTCCTGACAAGTGAGCACATTTTCTATCCCAGGCAAGATTGCCCATCTTCAGCTCATTGTTATGGATGTATCCAAATAAATGTCACTAGAAACAGCTAAAACCAATGCAAATGCAGCTACTTTGCTGTTATTCTGGCTGCACTTTTTGATGTGACTGTAAGTTAGCCGTAGTTCGCTGGCTAGCTATCAACCAAGGGATAAGAACATTAGGATAAGAACATTTAGCACGAACAAATGGGTCGCGTCTCTAGCAACCGAACTGATAGAACGAACGACCAGCCGGCTTGGGTAGCATCCCTAGATTTGTGTCGGGACTATATCTTGTGGAAGGAAGAAATATTATGAATAAATTAATCAAAATAACATTTCAACCAATATTTGAATATTTTGGTAACCCATTGTATAAAAGTCATAATGCCATCGAAGCCGATGTTTGGAGGATATAACAACACCTGTGCCAATATGTCCTCCAAACACCGGCTTCTCTGGCATTATCACTTAATAAGAAACTGTGTGGTTCGAGCCCTGAATGCTGATTTGCTGACAGCTGTGGTATATCAAAACGTATACTACGGGTATAACAAAACATTTACTTTTACTGCAGTAATTACGTTCGGAACCAGTTTATAATAGCAATAAGGCACCTCTGGGGTTTGTGGTATATGGCCAATATACCACGGCGAAGGGATGTATCCAGGCACTCTGCGTTGCATTGTGAGCAACACTAAGGTAACCTGCCTAAATGATTACCGACCCGCATCACTCACGTCTATAGCCATGAAATGCTTTGAAAGGCTGGTCATGGCTCACATCAACACCATTATCTCAGAAACCCTAGACCCACTCCAATTTGCATACCACACCAACAGATCCACAGATGATGCCATCACTATTGCACTCCACACTGCCCTTTCTCACCTGGACAAAAGGAACACCTATGTGAGAATGCTGTTCATTGACTACAGCTCAGTGTTCAACACCATAGTACCCTCAAAGCTCATCACTAAGCTAAGGACCCTGGGACTAAACACTTCCCTCTGCAACTGGATCCTGGACTTCCTGACGGGCCAACCCCAGGTGGTAAGGTTAGGTAACAACACATCCGCCATGCTGGTCCTCAACACAGGGGCCTTTCAGGGGTGCGTGCTCAGTCCCCTCCTGTACTCCCTGTTCACTCATGACTACACGGCCAGGCACGACTCCAACACCATCATTAAGTTTGCTGATGACACAACAGTGGTAGGCCTGATCACTAACAACGATGAGACAGCCTATAGGGAGGAGGTCAGAGACCTGACCGTGTGGTGCAAGGACAACAACCTCTCCCTCAACGTGATCAAGACAAAGGAGATGATTGTGGACTACAGGAAAAGGATGACCAAGCACTCTCCCATTCCCATCGACAGGGCTGTAGTGGAGCAGGTTGAGAGCTTCAAGTTCCTTGGCGTCCACATCGCCAACAAACTAACATGGTCCCAAACACACCAAGACAGTTGTGAAGAGGGCACGACAAAACCCATTCCCCCTCAGAAGACTGAAAAGATTTGGTATGGGTCCTCAGATCCTCAAAAGGTTTTACAGCTGTACCATCGAGAGCATCCTGACGTGTTGCATCACTGCCTGGTATGGCAACTGCTCGGCCTCCGACCGCAAGGCATTGCAGAGGATAGTGCATATGGCTCAGTACATCACCGGTGCCAAGCTGCCTGCCATCCAGGACCTCTATACCAGGCGGTGTCCGAAGAAGGCCCTAAAAATTGTCAAAGACTCCAGCCATCCTAGTCATAGACTGTTCTCTCTGCTACCTCACGGCAAGCGGTACGGGAGCACCAAGTCTAAGTCCAAGTGGCCTCTAAACAGCTTCTACTCCCAAGCCATAAGACTCCTAAACCGCTAATCAAATAGCTACCCAGGCTATTTGCATTGCCCCCCCCACACACACACACACACACTGCTGCTACTCTCTGTTATTATCTATGCATAGTCACTTTAATAACTACATATTACCCCAATTACCTCGACACCGGTGCCCCCGCACATTGACTCTGTACCGGTACCCGCTGTATATAGCTCCACTATTGTTATTTACTGCTGCTCTTTAATTATTTGTTATTCTTATCTCTTACTTTTTTTCCCTTAACTGCATTGTTGGTTGAGGGCTTGTAACTAAGCATTTCACTGTAAATTACATTTGATTTGACTAAGAACAGCCCTTAGCCGTGGTATATTGGCCATATACCACACCCCCTCATTCCTTATTGCTTAATTATACCATGGTATTGATGAATACTTGTTTCTGATTTGCTTGAAGGAAATTTTGTTATGTATCATTTCACTATAATAGACGGTACATTTACATGGTAGAATTCAATGGCTAAAGTTCATTCTTACATGTTCTATGTTTGTGCTACTATTGAAAGCGGAAGTCGAATTGAAAACATTATTGGCATTGTTGAATTATGTGGCTCAGTTGGTAGCGCATGGCACTTGCAAAACCAGCGGTGTATGTTTGATTCCCACAGGGACCATTACAACAAATATGAAAATATACAGTGCCAGTCAAACATTTGGACACACCTACTCATTCCATGGGTTTTCTTTATTTTTACTATTTTCTACATTGTAGATTAGATATGGGAAAAGAAAATACAAAGAAACATTTTTATTTTATTTTTGTTGTACCATTATCTTTGAAATGCAAGAGAAAGGACACACATTCAGCTAGGAAGCTGTTTACATGGTGTCCACAAGAGGGCAACAGTGTATGTGCAAATGTTCACACTGATAACTTCAAGAACGAGCAAGCTACATGACATCTTTTATGTTTATTTATTTATTTATTTTATTTAACCAGGTAGGCTAGTTGAGAACAAGTTCTCATTTGCAACTGCGACCTGGCCAAGATAAAGTAAAGCAGTTCGACACACACAACAACACAGAGTTACACATGGAATAAACAAACATACAGTAGAAAGTCTATATACAGCATGTGCAAATGAGGTAGGATAAGGGAGGTAAGGCAATAAATAGGCCATGGTGGCAAAGTAACTACAATATAGCAATTAAACAATGGAATCATAGCTGTGCAGAAGATGAATGTGCAAGTAGAGATACTGGGGTGCAAAGGAGCAAGATAATTAAATACAGTATGGGGATGAGGTAGTTGGATGGGCTAGTTACAGATGGGCTATGTACAGGTGCAGTGATCTGTGAGCTGCTCTGACAGCTGGTGCTTAAAGCTAGTGAGAGAGATATGAGTCTCCAGCATTTAGGATGAATTCACCCAGGTGTTCTTCATGATTTTCCCAAATGTACCCAAGTGGCCGAATTGGTAAATTGATACATTTTCAAGAACATAATTATAGAAAACATACAAAAATGCTATGCTAATAAAAAATATAAGTTTACACACTCCCAGGAATTTCATACATGATGGATCATTAGCTTCCCTACATAAAATGTACTAACAGGAGACGCGACAAGAATGCTGATCCAATGTCTCCAAACACAGAAGTGAAATATTCAAGGGCCAAGTTAGCAGCCAACACTGATTTAATGTCATAAGTGAACACACCACAAACCACACACAAAGTAAAAAAATATATATAAATAAATAAATGTACACACTATTTACAATTACACTATTTAGAACACCCTCTACACAAGATTGTGCTACTGGTCCCAAGTCTCTTTCTGCTGTAAAGCATTTACCATCCTCTTCTTGTAGGCTGGCTGGGTATTCACACCTCTAGATGGCTGAGCGGGGGTTTGTTGTGGAGCCAGAGAGAGCAGCAGTCAGACTAAGTGGGGGATGAAGGACTTGAATGTGGTCTCTTTGAAGTCAGTCAGAATATAAAGATATTTTTTAATCGGTAAGAACTCAAGTTTATTACTTATTTTATTGAACCTTTGTTTTAGCAATAAATCAAATAAACAACATCACATCTATTATATAGAGTGGAGAACACTGTGGTGAAGTGTGTGTACCATTTTTTTTTTTACAATGACGGCCTACCGGGGAACAGTGGGTTAACTGCCTTGTTCGGGAGCAGAACGACAGATTTTTACGTTGTCAGCTCGGGGATTCGATCCAGCAACCTTTCGGTAACTAACCTCTAGGCTACCTGCAGACCCATTAAATGACACCAATAAGAAGACACTTGCTTGGCCCAAGAAACACGAGCAATGGACATTAGACAGGTGTAAATCTGTCATTTTTGTTCCAGACGCAGAGTAGGTGAACGGATGATCTCCGCAGGTGGTTCCCACCGAGAAGCATGGAGGAGGATTTGTGATGGTGTAGGGGTGCTTTGGGATGAGTTGGGTTGAGTTGGGCGACAGAGTGAAGGAAAAGCAGCCAACAAGTGCTCAGCATATGTGGGAACTCCTTCAACACTGTTGGAAAAGCATTCCAGGTGAAGTTGGTTAAGAGAATGCCAAGAGTGTGCAAAGCTGTCATCAAAGCAAAGGGTGGCTACTTTGTTTAACACTTTTTTTAGTTACTACATGATTCCATATGTGTTATTTATAGTTTTTTAAAAATAGTTTTATTCTACAATGTAGAAAACAGTCCAAATAAAGAAAACCCCTTGAATGAGTAGGTGTGTCCAAACTTTTGACTGGTGCTGTATTCACTCACTACTGCGAGTCGCTCTGGATAAGAGCATCTGCTAAATATAAAATTGATTCGATTTGTCATAATGGCAAGTTAGTACTGATTGTTTTGTGAGATAAACTAGCAAGTCTGTTTGTTTGGTTACCACGGAAACTACTCTAGCTATCTAGTAAACGTGCTAGCTACTTCAGTGGATGCAGAACACATTTCTACCAGTAAATCAATACATTTCATGCGGCAAATATGTTAAATTATAGCCATGGCATAAATAATCAACCCGGGGCTCTATGCGTTCGCTAGAAAATAATGCAACTCTATGGATTGTGTGTTCCATGACGCGCATTTTCCATAGAACACATCGTTGATTATCTCTTACCTATTTTATCATCTGTTCGAAACCAGTTGCGTGGTTGAATTCAGAATGTTCTTTTTTTAAGTCGCGGGGAAAAACTGGATGGAACATTTTGCATATAACGCGTTTAAACATCACTTTATTCCGGTAGCCATTACGATATTTTCTCAATCAATGATCATGTTTTTCCCTGATTCACGTAAAAAAAAAATAGGTAGGCCTTTATATGTTGCAGCATCTATATCGATGGTGACGGCTAACGTTATTGCAGCTATTCTATCCTACATTATAAAGGCAGTTATTTGCAGTAAATTCACTTGCTGTGTCAAATAAAATTGTTCATCTCAAACTAGGTTGTCTGTCGCTTTATCTGTGGGATTTCACCGCTGGAGAGGAAGGGAGAGTTGGATGCCCAGTAAGCAAAATAACGTATAAAATACGTATTTTCCAGACGTTGAAGTTAGGTTCATTTTAGGTTCTGAATGAAAGGAGCACAAGTTCTACAGCTGCACCATTGAGAGCATATTGACTGGCTGCGTCACTGTTTGGCATGGCAACGGCTTGGAATCTGACCGTAAGGCGCTACAGAGGGAAGTGTGTGTGACCCAGTACATCACTGGGACCAAGCTCCTTGCCATCTAGAACCTCTATACCAGGTGGTGTCAAAGACTCCAGCCACCCAAGTCATATACTGTTCTCTCTGCTACCGCACAGCAAGCAGGACCAATAGGCTCCTGAACAGCTTCTACCCCCAAGCCATAAATCTGCTTACATTTAATCAAATGGCTAACGGATTATTTGCATTGACCCCCTTTTTTTTTTTTTACATATATATACAGTACAGTACCAGTCAAAAGTTTGGACACACCTACTCATTCCAGGGTTTTTCTTTATTTTTACTATTTTCTACATTGTAGAATAATAGTGAATACATCAAAACTATGAAATAGTGTTTTGACAAGGTTGTATACAGAGATAGCCCTATTTGGTAAAAGACCAAGTCCATATTATGGCAAGAACAGCTCAAATAAGCAAAGAGAAACGACAGTCCATCATTACTTTAAGGCATGAAGGTCAGTCAATCAGTCAAGAACTTTTAACATTTCTTCAAGTGGGTCACAAAAAACATCAAGCGCTATGATGAAACTGGCTCTCATGAGGACTTCCACAGGAAAGGAGGACGCAGAGATACTTCTTCTGCAGGGGATAAGTTTATTAGAGTTACCAGCCTCAGAAATTGCAGATCAAATAAATGCTTCACAGAGTTCAAGTAACAGACACATCTCAACATCAACTGTTCAGAGGAGACTGCGTGAATCAGGCCTTCATGGTCGAATTGCCGCAAAGAAACCACTACTAAAGGACACCCGTAAGAAGAGACTTGCTTGGGCCAAGAAACACGAGCAATGGACATTAGACCGGTGGGAATCTGTCTTTTGATCTGATCAGTCCAAATTTGAGATTTATGGTTCAACCGCCATGTCTTTGTGAGACGCAGAGTAGGTAAACTGATGATCTCCGCATGTGTGGTTCCCACCGTGAAGCATGGAGGAGGAGGTGTGGGTGCTTTGCTGGTGACACTGTCGGTTGTTTTATTTCGAATTCAAGGTGCCCTTGACCAGCATGACTACCACAGCATTCTGCAGCGATACGCCATCCCATCTGGTTTGCGCTTAGTCCCACTATCATTTGTTTTTCAAAACGACAAAGACCCAACACAACTCCAGGCTGTGTAAGGACTATTTGACCAAGAAGGAGAGTGATGGAGTGCTGCATGATATCATCTGGCCTCCACAATCACCCAATGTCAACCCAATTGAGATGTTTTCAATCAATCAAATACACGTGTTTAACAGATGTTATTCTTGGTGTATCAAAATGCTTGTGTTTCTAGCTCCAACAGTGCAATAATATCTAACAAGTAATATTTAACAATACACACAATCTAAAGTAAAGGAATGTAATTAATATGAATATTTGGATGAGCAATGTCAGAGAGGCATAGACTAAGACAAAGTAGAATAGGATAGAATACAGTATATGCATATGAGTAATGCAAAATATGTCAACATTATTAAAGTGACTAGTGTTCCATTACTAAAGTGGCCAGTGATTTCAAGTCTATGTATATAGGGCAGCAGCCTCTAATGGCTCTTTAACAGTCTGATGGCCTTGAGATAGAAGCTGTTTTTCAGTTTCTCGGCCCCAGCTTTGATGCACCTGTACTGACCTCGCTTTCTGGATGATAGCGGGGTGAACAGGCAGTGGCTCGGGTGGTTGTTGTCCTTGATGATATTTGAGGCTTTCCTGTGACATTTGGTGCTGTATGTGTACTGGAGGGCAGTCTGTTTGCCGGTGATGCGTTGGGCAGACTGCACCACCCTCTGGAGAGCCCTGCGGTTGCGGGAGGTGCAGTTGCCGTACCAGGCGGTGATACAGCCCGACAGGATGTTTTCAATTATACATCTGTAAAGGTTTGTGAGGGTTTTAAGTGCCAAGACCAATTTCTTCTGCCTCCTGAGGTTGAAGAGGGGCTTTTGTTCCTTCTTCACCACACTGTCTGTGTGGGTGGATCATTTCAGTTTGTCAGTGATGTGTATGCCGACGAACTTGAAGCTTTCCACCTTTTCCACTGCCGTCCCGTTGATGTGGATGGGGGGGTGCTCCCTCTGCTGTTCCCTGAAGGTTTGGGATGAGTTGGACTGCAGGGTGAAGGAAAAGCAGCCAACAAGTGCTCAGCATATGCTGGGATCTGCTCCAAGACTATTGGAGCTGGTTGACAGAATGCAAAGAGCGTGCAAAGCTTTCATCAAGGCAAAGGGTGGCTACTTTGAAGAATCTAAAATATATTTTGACTTGTTTAACACTGTTTTTGGTTACTACATGATTCCATATGTGTTATTTCATAGTTCTGATGTATTCACTATTACTCTACAATGTAGGGGAAAAAATTAAATAAAGAAAAACCCTTGAATGAGAAGATGTGTCCATACTTTTGACTGGTACTTTTTGTTAGATATTACTGCAATGTCTGAACTAGATGCACAAGGATTTCGCTACACTCGCATTAACATCTGTTAACTATGTGTATGTGAACAATACAATTTGATTCGATTTTGATTTTTACTATATATATATATATAAAGACCAGCATCCCTAGAAGGCCAGCATCCCAGAGTCGCCTCTTCACTGTTGACTATAGAGATTGGTGTTTTGCGGGTACTATTTAATGAAGCTGGACAGTTTTATTGCTTCTTTAATTAGAACAACAGTTTTCAGCTGTGAAAATAATTGCAAAAGGGTTTTCTAATGACCAATAAGCCTTTTAAAATGATAAAACTTGGATTAGCTAACACAACGTGCCATTGGAACACAGGAGTGATGGTTGCTGATAATGGGCCTCTGTGCGCCTATGTAGATATTTCATTAAAAATCAGCTGTTTCCAGCTACAATAGTCATTTACAACATGAACAATGTCTACACTGTATTTCTGAACAATTTGATGTTATTTTAATGGACAAAATTTTTGGCTTTTCTTTCAAAAACATGTATATACTGTATTATATATCATCTACTGCATCTTTATGTAATACATGTATCACTAGCCACTTTAAACTATGTCACTTTGTTTACATACCCTACATTACTCATCTCATATGTATATACTGTACTCGATACCATCTACTGCATCTTGCCTATGCCATTCTGTACCATCACTCATTCATATATCTTTATGTACATATTCTTTATCCCTTTATACTTGTGTGTATAAGGTAGTAGTTGTGGAATTGTTAGGTTAGATTACTCGTTGGTTATTACTGCATTGTCGGAACTAGAAGCACAAGCATTTCGCTACACTCGCATAAACATCTGCTAACCATGTGTATGTGACAAATAAATTTGATTTTTTTATTGCACAGACTCTTCCACTGGCTCTATTCACACTCACTGGACTCTACCCACACATTTACACATACTACACTGACACTCCAACACACACACACACACACACACACACACACACACACACACACACACACACACACACACGCATATTGACGCAACACATACACTCACACATAGACACACTTTCACACTCTTCACATATGCTGCTGCTACTGTTTATGATCTACCCTGATTGTCTAGTCACTTTTACCCCTACCAACATGTACTGCACATATAATGTAGATTACCTCAACTACCTCGTACCCCTGCACATTGACTCGGTACCGGTAGTCCTTGTATATAGCCTTGTTATTACCTCAACTACCTCGTACCTCTGCACATTGACTCGGTACCGGTAGTCCTTGTATATAGCCTTGTTATTACCTCAACTACCTCGTACAACTGCACATTGACTCGGTACCGGTAATCCTTGTATATAGCCTTGTTATTACCTCAACTACCTCGTACCCCTGCACATTGACTCGGTACCGGTAGTCCTTGTATATAGCCTTGTTATTACCTCAACTACCTCGTACCCCTGCACATTGACTCGGTACCGGTAGTCCTTGTATATAGCCTTGTTATTACCTCAACTACCTCGTACCCCTGCACATTGACTCGGTACCGGTAGTCCTTGTATATAGCCTTGTTATTACCTCAACTACCTCGTACCCCTGCACATTGACTCGGTACCGGTAGTCCTTGTATATAGCCTTGTTATTACCTCAACTACCTCGTACCCCTGCACATTGACTCGGTACCGGTAGTCCTTGTATATAGCCTTGTTATTACCTCAACTACCTCGTACCCTTGCACATTGACTCGGTACCGGTAGTCCTTGTTTATAGCCTTGTTATTACCTCAACTACCTCGTACCCCTGCACATTGACTCGGTACCGGTAGTCCTTGTATATAGCCTTGTTATTACCTCAACTACCTCGTACCCTTGCACATTGACTCGGTACCGGTAGTCCTTGTTTATAGCCTTGTTATTACCTCAACTACCTCGTACCCCTGCACATTGACTCGGTACCGGTAGTCCTTGTATATAGCCTTGTTATTACCTCAACTACCTCGTACCCTTGCACATTGACTCGGTACCGGTAGTCCTTGTTTATAGCCTTGTTATTACCTCAACTACCTCGTACCCCTGCACATTGACTCGGTACCGGTAGTCCTTGTTTATAGCCTTGTTATTGTCATTTTATTGTGTTACTATTTCCTTTTTTTACATTTTGCAAATGTTTCATATTTTTTAATTCTGCATTGTTGGGAAATGGCTGGTAAGTAAGTATTGCACTGTAAAGTCTACACCTGTTGTATTCAGAGCATGTGACAAATAACATTTTGATTTGATTGGAAAATATGTATTTTCCAGATGTTGAAATCAGGTTAATTTTCGGCTCTGAATGAAAGTTGAAAAGACATAATTTACAGATGTTGAAAATAAGTGCCTACTGAATTACCAAAATGTAAATATAAAAATAATCACTTGCAAAACATGCTTGATATAATTCTAATGAGCTCCGCCCTCAAACAAGTTCATATTTGATCAGAGGACCAGACCAAAGCTGAACTAATCATAGATGTCTAGGATGTTTCACAAGTTTGAACAGCACAGTACAATATGCCACAGTTCAGCACAGTACAGAATGGTACAGGACAGTACTTTTATTCAGTAGAGTACAGTACAGTTTAGTTCAGTAGAGTACATTAGAGTAAAGTGGTGTACAATACAGTACATTATACTGTACTGTACCATACTCTACTTTTCTTTAGTGACTCGACCAAATCTGAACCAATCATAGATGTCCATGTTTGGGCCAAATCAAGGCCGGTCACGACTGGACCAAATCCGAACCAATTATAGACGTCTAGGTGTGTGCCAAATGTGGTCCGGACGTTGAAATCAGGGTCGGTCCTGACCTCACCAAAAACATCACAAAAAAAATGGCTGATCCGGACAGGACCAAAAAAAGACGTCCAACAGACGTTGGCGTTGGTCCGTGCTTGGTGGGTGGGTTCATTGGGCTCATCAAGCCGCTGCTACCGAAGCAAGAGACCCTGGATTGGACGATTTCTCCTTTCATTTCAGTAGGCTAGCAGCTTTCATAGCCTCTTAGCAGACGGGGGAGAAGTGTCAGATGCAGGGAAAGGGGTAGCTAGGTAACCCGGCTTGCCAAGGTTTACGATGGAAACGGCACCAAACGTTACGCTTGACCTTTAATCAGGACACAGAAACTCGATCTGCTGACGATTCCTGCCTAGTATCTGCCATTTTTACGTCATTCGAGGCATTTTTCAAACGTGTTAGGCTACTATAGCCACAAGCTGGCAGGCTAGCTAGCTAAATTAATATGCTTAACGTTACCTGAAAGACAGCATGTTGGCTATTAATGGATAAGCAAATTTTCGTGTGCTAACTGTGGTGGAAACTAAATAATTATGGCTGATACATGTTCAAGAGGGATGGAAAGAGGCAGAGGAAGGATTACATCAGATTCTATGACGAGAGGCGCATATCCTCAACAGTATGTTCACCCTGGCACACAGCAGCAGGGCATAGACATTCAGGAGCTTGCCTCTAAACGTGTCGATATCCAGAAGAAACGGTTTTATTTGGACGTAAAACAAAGTGCAAGGGGCAGATTCCTAAAAATTGCAGAGGTTTGGATTGGAAGAGGCCGCCATGATAACATCAGGAAGAGCAAATTAACGCTGTCCATGTCAATGGCACCCGATCTACGATATTGCCTGGGGGACTTCATCGATTATTACGCTCACATTGGGTTGCGAGGTGGCCTGGTACCACGGCCAGAAGAGCAGAGCAATGGCCAGGGCCGCCCCCAAGATTCCCGCAGAAGACAGCAAGATCACCACGCAGCATCAGTATCTCCCACCGGCTCTGCGGTGTCGGAGGAGCATACTCATCGCGTCCTGAAGAGTGAATTCATTGAGAGAGACAATAGAAAGTACTATCTGGATCTGAAAGAGAACCAGCGAGGCAGGTTCCTCCGCATCAGACAGACTGTCAGCAGAGGACATGGCACCATGGGTTACTACGGCCAGGGCATCGAGCAGACCATAGTGTTGCCGGCTCAAGGGCTAATCGAATTCAGAGATGCACTGTCGCAGCTTATTGAAGACTACGGCGATGGTGATGCCACGGATGAGCGTGGAAGAGGCAATAGGAACCACGAAGAATCCCCCGAGCTTCCCGAGGCAGAATCCTTTCGAGTGGACAATAAGAGGTTTTATTTCGACGTTGGTTCCAACCGCTACGGTGTGTTTTTGAAGATTAGCGAGGTACGACAGCCATACAGGAACACCATAACAGTCCCCATGAAAGCCTGGGCCAGATTTGGAGAGAATTTCATAAGGTATGAGGGAGAAATGCGGCGAATTTTCACCTGTCACGAGAAGAGGACAGAGACTCGCGAGGACGGTGAAGACCAAGAGGATTGACAATGGCATACTGTGGTTGTTAGAGGTTTCTAGTGATGGTGGGTTAAAACGGAAAAGGGAAAAGGTAAACGTGACAATATCCTAGTTTATAAGAAAAAGTATTCTCAATGTACCTCTATAATACTGTACTGTATGACTATTGTCAACTAGCACTTTTACATTTTTCATGGTTATTGTGTTTCATTCGTATATTTAGATTATGGCATCCGTTTTGAAATCGGTGCAGGAGGACGGTTTGCCTATTCTTGCACAATGAAAACTAATATACAAAATGCTAGATGATAATATAGCTAGGTCATTTATATGAAGCGTAGAAAAATGTTTCGTTGTGGTCGACTGTCCATTTCAAGAATTGCAGTGTGTGTGTGAATGTACGTGCGTGTGCGCATGTGCTTGTTTGAGTGAAGAAGAAAAAAGGTGAGCCCCATATACCTCAGGGTGAGACATGATAGTGTACAACTTCCGGTATCCCACCAGCATTGGCAGTGGGGTGTATTGTAAGATTTACAGCTGAAGGCTAGACATGATATTGTTGTTTAAACATCAACAATCATTTGCTCTGTGTAGTTAGTATTTAATGATTGAGGATTTAATCTTTAGTATAGAATAAACAAGGATGAAGGATTTGGGGTATTGTTATCCGTGTGGTTTTGGCACTAACCAAATATAATAATAATAATAATAATAATAATAGTACTTGATAGAAATGCACGCTACCACTAGCCTGAACTCCAGAACCTGTTTTGCTAACATTCCACTCCATGTACTCTGTGTCATGCCAAACATGAAATGACATAGCAAAGAGTGGAATGATAACTCAAACAGACTGGTACCCATGCTACACTACTATGAGAATATGTATCTATAAACAATGTCTGTCTGCAAAATAACCATCTAATGCCTATATGAAAGATATGATTCATGGGCTTAGATATGATATACAAAGTGGGAGATGTCAATCAAGAAACTGTTGATTAGCAGTGATGCTGTAATTTCTTAGTTATAACGGTAGTGTTACATCATCTCATATACATTCACACACAGCTTTGACAGAAAGAGGCTATTATTCATGCAATCTACTTTTTATCGCACCACCGAGCACAGTAGATGTTCATTCCATGTTTTTGGGATGCATCCCAAATGGCACCCTATTCCCTGTATAGTGCCCTACTTTTGACCAGGGGCCCATAGGGAGCTGGTCAAACGTAGTGCACTATAAAGGGAAAACTGTGTCAGTTGGAACGGAGTCTTGGTGTAGCCTTAAAACTGCTCATGTTCCAGAATTTCAGTAAAAATTCTGATGCCTTCACAAATCTTGCAATGATACTTGAAACATTGAGATCAAGCCCATGCAGCTATAAATACACCCCAGATACCCTTACTACTAACAGGTGCAACTTAGTCTGTGTGTCCCCAAAATTATCATTATCACATTGTGTATTTTAAAAGTTATTTAATGCATTTGACTGTCACTTATTAACATATTAACAAATTAATTTTAAGTGAAAACCAAATTTCTCACTTGGATTTTTTGATGATCTGCTATACAATATTTTTAGTGTCAAGTCATGCTGAGAAAAGCTCCTAACACAGATCATCTTTATTGATATAGGCTTTGTTGCCTATGTGTTAATTAAGCAATAAGGCACGAGGGGGTGTGGTATATGGCAAATATACCATGGCTAAGGGCTGTTCTTAGGCACGACGGATCGCAGAGTGCCTGGACACAGCCCATAGCCATGGTATATTGGCCATATACAACAAAACCCCGAGGTGCCTTATTGCTATTATAAACTGGTTACCAACTTAATTAGAGCAGTAAAAATAAATGTTTTGTCATACCCGTACGTATACGGTCTGATATACCATGGCTGTCAGCCAATCAGCATTCAGGGCTCGAACCACCCAGTTTATAATGAGTTAGGCAGCAGACAGTTTATCCCTTGTCACAGGTACCTCGGAGATCTTTAAATGACAGGTGATATTCTGTCTTCCTCCACATCTAAATTGTTTCCACATTTTAGACCTCTGGAGCTTTTATGATACATTTTTTTACTAGGTCTGGGAATTGCCAGGGACCTCACGATATTATCACAATACATAGGTGCCGATACGATATGTATTGTGATTCTCACGATTCTATATGTATTGCGATTCGATATTGCGATTTGATGTTCCAAATGTATTGCTCACCATATGTCTGCTGCAGAGAGACAAGAGAGAGTCATGAGTAAACAAGTTTTGATCAGGGTAATAAAATGGCTGAAAACAGGTTGGCTCAGTATTTAAGAAGATGGAGAACAAGCTATAGGAGGAAAGATACCAGAGTTTTGGCGCAGGTACAGCCAACTAGCGCTAACTAATGCTATCTACAGTAGCAAAAAAAGATCTATAATATTGTCAAAAAATAATATTGCGATATGTAACTCGATTTTTTAAATGTTTATTAATATTATTTTTAATCCATTAATAATTTTCACCATTTAGGGTCTGTGTCCACGAAACCGCTCCATAGACTTAATGCCAGATATGGTAATGGGGCTGATATGGTCAGTGATATGATATATCATATGCTGATGACCTAGCTAATCCACATAGGATACACCTCATTGGTCTGAACACCTCTTCACATGTCTGCTAGACAAATGATCTTGCAGTACTGGTAAGGGCTTAACAATTGTTTGTACTAGTTGTAACCAACATTCTGTGCTGAAACTCCTATTTTACGTTTCCCTTGCATCTGGTGATAAAGGATGTATGAAATAGGCGTTCATATTTCTTCATTGTTTTCCTTTTGGCTGCAACTCCCTAGCAACTACGCCCCATTGCACAGAGTCTATAAAACAGTGGTTCTTCTGCAGAGCTTAAATGGACAAATGTAATTTTCTTTACATTTTGTCCCGCATGGAAGATCCATTGGAGAGAACAACCTAATAGAAAAGTCAGAATGCATCATGCTACTGTCGCATAAGTTCCCACAGTCTGTGTTAAGGCATATTGTGGTTTCAAATGAATGCCGTTGACTGAATCTTGAATCTCAAGGAAAGAGGTACTTTGTATATTATGAAAAAGGGATAGGTCAATAACAAAAAAAAGACAAGGTTAAAAATCGTTGTCTCTAAAACCAAACTTTAATATTATGATTTTTGATATCTTAAAGACCGGTATTTATTTTTAATTCTTAGTGGTAGCAATCCGAACCATAGTGCATGAAAAGCGGAAGAATAGTCTGGTTATTCATTGTTTTTCTGTTATCTAATGTGTGGTATGGAAATTCCACTTGAATGATTGCATTCATCTATTCCAACGTTAAAAGTTTTACAACTTATTATAGAAAAATAATTCGAAGCACAACTTTACGACAACATTTGTTTGGATTCTCATACTTAATCAAAATGTGGAATATATTAAATTTGTTCCCATATGCTTTAATTTATATCTACATTTTAGAGTGCAGATGCCCCGTGATGTGTTTGAGATTATACGGCTGATCACAGTATTTTTGGGGGGGCAAAGTAAGAGAAAACTTGGCCTAGGCTATAAACAATGGCTTTTTTCCTCTCTTGGAGATGGAGAGAGAATATGAGTGGGGATGCACAGTTTATTTCCTCTTTAAAACACAAGCCTCCCAAAGAAAGCACTTTAAAAAAACAAAAAAGCAGCACTTCCCTCTGCTGTTTATTACTTAATTTACATGGAGGGATCAGATGATCCATGCATTGGTTTAACTTTGATGTGACAATCATGCACTTAAATTACCACACCATAAGGCTAATCTTCTGCTAGATGGTGATATCGCCTATTTTAATCTAAAAAAAGCTGCACTTAAAGATAAACTGACCCAGATAGTGGCCATGAAGTTATTAGCCCGCCCTTCTGCTCCTAGTCTTGTTTTACCTGAACCCACTGTGACCCCTTTTAAATAAGGTCTTACAGTGTAATAGCATTGTTTTGTCTACTTGGATTGGGTTGTTGTTAAAGTAAGGGCAGCTAGCAATGGCAATGTCCAATGGGGTTGATATCTACCTTCAATTCTCAAAAGTTCTCACAATTTAGTAAATATAGTTGAGCTTTCTCTGTTTTCTTGTGAAATTATACAAAATGAAATGTCCATACCTTTCTGACTCCTGTAGGCGTATGGTTAAGACAAACTTTCTTTGAGTGTAACTTGTCTTGTTTGATTGTCAAGTTTAAGGATTAAATCCAAGTTGTAGTGGTGTCGTGATGATAAGAACATTAAATTAATTTACAGCTCCTTATGGTTGCAGCAAAGGTTATCATTTCCAATGCAAAGTACTCAATTGTTGTACATTTGGAGCTAATCACTTATAGAAAAAATATGTTGTTTTGACAGAACCACAAATGCTCCAGATCTTGCTGCAAAAATTTCCCCTGAACCATTTCACGTGGGTGGAACTATCAACCCAACATGATCAAACAAGCACTTTAGATTACGTGCACACAGGTTTCCTCTTCCTTATTATTCTACCAAACAAAAATATATGAAATTAAGTCAATGATAAATTCTATGGAATTAAAGATGAAAGATATATTATACTGTTCTATTCCATTATATTTGTCTGGTATATTATGTAATGCTTTCTGTAGTTATTATTATTATTTTTGCAATCTATTAAGGACGTTGTATTTCACAATTGACTCCACAGAAAATACAGTGACGTACCGGTATTATCCAAGAAAGACACGCTTAGAAGGAATTCAATTGACTATTCCGTATTTGTAGCTTGCCTGAAAGCCATACTAGATCATGTGTCGGCCTGATATCCAACTAGACTTGGGCAGGTGTTTGAATGGTCAAAAAGTCTTTGTAAGAGCAAGCAAGGTCATCATTGAAGGTTGAGTTGGTCTCTTATAAATCACTTGAATGAATTAAATTTGGACTGTTATCATCCAAACAAAAGGTTTTACAACCTTTTAGCCTTAAAACTTCTTTACAATTTGGTGGTATTGTTTTGATTAGGATTATCATTTTTATTCGTTTTTAGAACAAATGGAAAAGATTACCTGTCAATCTTGTGAAAGAAATAAGAGGGATATGTTTATTGCAACAGATTTCTATTGCACAAAACACCAATGATGTTCAAGCATGTTTAGGAGATTATCATTTCAAAAGCATAGGCCTACTTAGTACTTGAGTTCCACAAAACACTAATAACCACCTAACTGCAGTAGTGACAATGAAGAGAAAAGGAGTCCCGGCTTCACTTGGGAAAAGTGATGGCGTATTTACATATGTTTCTAATTTATTGTTGTGTAGGTAGCGTGCTGTGAAAAAGTCTGGCTATTGAAGAAGCTTTGTTGGTTTGTTTCTTTTGGCTTTTGTGTTTATCATGGCATTACTGCAGTGGGATTTTTCGAAATATAACTGTCTATGGTAATGATATAAAAAATGAAATAGTGAAGCAAAAATGTTTAGTGTATCTTTGGATAAATGTTATGTACAACATTAGCGTGTCCTATAGAATATTATATGACTCAAAACAAGAAAGCAATTGTTTAGTATTCTAGAACTTTCTTTAACCTGTGTACTGTAATACTTCATGTTTTACATGTATGGTACCGTATGAATATCCATTTATTGCCTTGTAATGTTTGTAAAAGATTGCAACGTTTAGAAAAAACCTATCTGAGAAAAAACACGTTTAAAAAAAAAGTTTATGCATGCCAACAGTTGGGTCCTAAACTGAAAACGGGGGGGGGGGGGGGGGGGGGGAATTTACTATAAAAAATGGTGCTATATGATAAGATATAAAGGTGCTCATATGAAACCAAACTGCATGCATGCAAAGAGGACATTTCAAAAGTAGGATAAAAAAAACTTGAAGTTCGACATGTTGTGCACTCACAAGATGTCTTCCCAGAACACACATGGTAAAGTGCAACTGTAAATAGCCTACTGTCAGTGGAAGCCTCGTCATCAATTAGGACATGTACTACCAACACTTTGCCACCAGAGTGTCATTTGTACTGGCCCCAGGGAGAGTCTGTCATTACTACACAATTTAGCAAATTGTGTTTGCTATAAGCAAAAGACATCCCTACAGCTAGACAGATGGGAGACAGAGACCTGTATCTCCTACCGCTTTCAAAGCAGTTAGTACCAAGGTGACAAGATACTTTAGCCAAAGGAAATAGTGATCGGATCAGTGATGCCTATTTACAGTTACCCTGCCTCTGTGAGTATGCTCCAAAAGATCTATAGACAATCTAATGATATTTTTAATTTTTTTATGCTAATGATTCAAATGTTTGTCTTTGAATAGCTTTTACATGTAGCAGGGTCCGGGAGAGGGTAAAGCTGAAGAGAATGCAGTCTTCAAAGGGTTATGATCAGTGATTTATATAAACACTACATGACTGATAGGGGCGTTATGTTGAAGCCACCGTGCCTCCATCTTGGCACTCCCCCACCATTGGAAGCTATTAATTTATAAATATCTACATTTGTTTTTGCCACATATATTCTATTACAGACACCTTAATGCATACTTTTAAATTATATAATGTGAGCTAAACATAAAGTAAAAAATATATAGCATTTTCCTTAAAGTATAGTTTTTTGAGATTAGTAATGTTACTGTCCCCACTACAACAACAAAATACTTAAATACATGCAATTTTGTCCTAGAAACATTGTAGGATTCCATTCATTCCTATGGAGGACAGCGCCTACTGGGGAGTGTCAATATGGCCGATACATAGCGTCAACAATCCAGGGTTTATATACATCATTGGTTATGATGCGGTCCTGGAAAATGAAGCAGATTCTCATGGCAACAGATGTATTGCTTTGAAGGGTATAGATGAACATGTGGATGTTTTACAGTTGTATTAACCATCAATCCTTTTATTTTAGTGTTCAATAAAATTTTCACCAGATTAATCCAGTTGTGAAGTATGTTTCCTGTGCTCGATTTTCAAGTTTGGTACCACTTTGGAATACATGTCCCTAAAACATACCCTGCTGGAAAATCCAGCTCAACCTGGAGACCAGTTAAACCAGTTTGGCTAGCTCTA
This sequence comes from Oncorhynchus kisutch, assembly GCF_002021735.2. Taxonomy (NCBI): domain Eukaryota; kingdom Metazoa; phylum Chordata; class Actinopteri; order Salmoniformes; family Salmonidae; genus Oncorhynchus; species Oncorhynchus kisutch. The sequence continues at coordinate 39,119,427 of NC_034196.2, read as the reverse complement.
GGTAGGTTTTTGAGACATGGTAACTGGTAGCTGATTGACCTGCCCCTTCCAGAAAAAACACATGAATGTCACCTGGCCACGTGTGAACTGTTCCAAAAATACATGCTTTCATGTGAAGTTAATGTAATAACATGAGGCAACATGTAAAGCAACATGTGATAACATAAAACTACACACATGTGATCATGTAAAATTTCACATGAAATCATGCGTTTTTTTCTGTAAGGGGCTAAAACCAGCCAGACTATCTACTAGCTAAAACCAGCCAGACTATCTACTAGCTAAAACCAGCCAGACTATCTACTACCTAAAACCAGCCAGACTATACTAGCTAAAACCAGCCAGACTATACTAGCTAAAACCAGCCAGACTATCTACTAGCTAAAACCAGCCAGACTATCTACTAGCTAAAACCAGCTCGACCATCTACTAGCTAAAACCAGCCAGACTATCTACTAGCTAAAACCAGCCAGACTATCTACTAGCTAAAACCAGCTCGACCATCTACTAGCTAAAACCAGCCAGACTATCTACTAGCTAAAACCAGCCAGACTATCTACTAGCTAAAACCAGCCAGACTATCTACTAGCTAAAACCAGCCAGACTATCTACCAGACCAGACCAGCCAGAACAACTTTGCTGTTGGGAGCTGTTCAATCACCTTGCACCAGCTTCAGTGCACGACTAAGGTGGTATTCTGAGCCGGAAGCAGTCAGTCGTTGCGTAGCAACCAATGGTCTGGTCTTTGTCTGCTCTTTGGATAACGCTGCAATCTTTGACATCATTAATAACTTTACCATGCCGAGTGGCGCTGCGGTCTAACTGCATCGAGATTGGCTAGAGGCGTCACTACAGAACCGGGTTCAATCCTGGGCTGTATTACAACCGGCCTTGATCGGCAGTCACATAGGGCGTCGCACAATTGGCCCAGCGTCGTCCGGGTTACGGGAGGGTTTGGTAGGCCGCCATTGTAAATAAGTATTTGTTCTTAACTGACTTGCCTAGTTAAATAAAGGTTAAATAAATACAAATAAATAAATAGATGCCCTTCTTTGCGAGGCATTAGGAAAACCTCCCTGTACTTTATGGTTGCATCTGTTTGAAATGCACTGCTCGACTGAGGGACCTTACAGATAAAGTATGGGGAACAGAGCAGTGGAGGCTGCTGAGGGGAGGACGGCTCATATTAATAGCTGGAACTGAGCGAATGGAATTAAACACATTAATAAACACAACAAAATGTGGAAAAGGTCAAGGGTTGTGAATACTTTCTGAAGCCACTGTATGTATATGTATTTAAGTAGTTGCCATATGGCCAAAACAAAAGGGAAAAAAATATGTATTCTAAAATTGATGTAAACAAAACATATAGTTGCAATAGACTGTCTAAACAATTAAAAATGTTATGTGGCCACCTTCGATTTATTGAAAAAAATCATATTTAATTAACCATGTCATGCATTATAGCCTTGAATTTGTCCTCTGGTGTGGCATTATAATTCATTCTAATATATAGGTTTATTAATTCCCCAATAGACAAAAATATTATTTTGACTAATTATTAGTTTCTTCTGTTGTTAAAACAGTAATTATATTCTAGAATTTAAATTGAAAAACACAATTTCCTCATCTAATGACCATAACCAAGTTTGAATTAGATTCACAGATAAAAATCTAGATAGAAAGCAATTTGTTTAATTGTGTATTATGACGATGTTACCTGCCTCATGTTACCTGCCTTAACATTTTGTTCCTTTTAAAATGTTTATTTGTTGGCCTCACCTCGTGGACAATACACAACATACAACAAAGCTGCCAATCTGTTCCAACTATGTGCTCCAGCAATGTCTTCTGTACTTCCCCGTTGCAAGAGAACCCTTCCTGTCCAATGGTGCTCAAATGCTTGCTCGTTGTTTGATCACAGAATTGTGTCACACCATTTGGACATTGGTTTTGAGGACAAAGTTTAATTTTTGAAATATCAGAAATGGACTTGGGAACTATTGTTTCTTGAAAGAGACTTCTGTGTCATAAGTACAAGAGTAGGTGAAGGGAATTGTATTCATGTTTTTATTAATTTATGTTAATTTAATTTCAAAGTTCCACAATCGTCCATGGGACAGACACAACATTGGACAATTAGCACATTTGGCTCAGAATTGTGAGAGAAAAAAACACAAACACTGGATGAATTAACTCATGAGCTCTTCCAAGATTTAAAAAAAAACAAAGCTTTTAGTAATGTCACAATTGTAACCATTTTAAATTAAGTTATATTGTGTTTGCCATTATGTCAACCACCCATTCACATGGTAATCCATAGGTCTACCTAGTACCCACACTAATGTGTACCTATCCACACTAATTACATGTACCTGCCTTCAGAAAGTCTTCAAAAACCTTTACTTATTTTGTTGTGTTACAGGCTAAATTCCAAATGGATTAAATCTGTTTTCTCTCACCCATCTACACACAATATATCCCTTAATAACAAACTCAAAATATGATTTGAGAAATTTTTGCTAATTTATTGAAAAATAAATCTCTTATTTACATAAGAATGCACAACCTTGAGTCAATACATGTTAGAATCACATTTGTCAGCGATTACAGCTGTGAGTTTTTCTGAGTAAGTCTCTAAGAGCTTTGCATTATATAATATTTGCACATTATTCTTAAAAAATTATTCAAGCTCTGTCAAGTTGGTTGTCGATTTGCTAGACAGCCATTTTCAAGTCATGCCATAGATTATCAAGCCGATTTTACATCAAAACTGTAACTAGGTCATACAGGAACATTCAATGTCATCTTGGTAAGCAACTCCAGTGTATATTTGACCTTGTGTTTTAGGTTCCAGTATTTGTTGGAAAGCAGACTGAACCAAGTTTTCTTCTAGGATTTTGCCTGTGCTTATCTCTATTCTGTTTGTTTTCATTCCCCCAAAAACTCCCTAGTCCTTGCAGATGACAAGCATACCCATAACATGATGCAGCCACCACCACGCTAGAAAGTATCAAGAGTGGTACTCAATGATGTGTTGGATTTGTCCCTAACATAACGCTTTGTATTCAGGACATAAAGTTAATTTCTTTGTCACATTTTTTGCAGTTTTACTTTAGTGCCTTATTGAAAACAGGATGCATGTTTTGGAATATTTGTATTCTTTTCACTCTGTCATTTAGGTTAGTATTGTAAACTCTGTAACTGTTTTATAGTCACCACTGGCCTCATGGTGAAATCCCTGAGAGGTTTCCTTCCTCTCCGGCAACTGAGTTATAAAGGACACATGTATCTTTGTAGTGACTGGGTGTATTGATACACTATCATAAGTGTAATTAATAACTTCACCATGCTCAAAGGGATATTCAATATCTGCTTAAAAAATACATATTTATAACAATAGGTGCCCTTCAACGTGAGGCATTTGAAAACCTCCTAGGTCTTTGTGGTTGAATCTGTGTTTGAAATGTGCTCGACTGAGGGACCTTACAGATAAAGTGTAGGGTGCAAAGGGGTAGAGAGATGAAGTAGCCATTAAAAAATCATGTTAAACACTATTAATGCACACAGAGTGAGTTCATGAAACTTATTATGTGACTTGTAAAGCACATTTTTACACTTATTTATTTAGGATTTCCGTAACAAAGGGGTTGAATACTTATTGACTCAAGACATTTCAGCTTGACATTTTTTTACCAATTTCTAAAAATATTATTCCAATTTGACATTATGGGGATATTGTGTGTAGGCCAGAGACACAAAATCTCAATTGAATCCATTTTAAAATTCAGTCTGTAACACAACAAAATGTGGATAAAGTCAAGCGGAGGGAATCCTTTCTGTAGGCCCTGTAACCACCATGTAAATACACAAAAGGTCACACTATAAAGAGAGGCCTCAGTTTTGGTGCTTTTTATCACTGTGCGCCCATAATTATATCACATACGCCCATCTCTAGTCAGTGTTGAGGAAGCTACTCTGAAAAAAGAGTTAACCAAGCAACCGATTACTTCACACTGGAAGACGTTAAGCTACACTAAAGCTAGAGTTTATTTAACTAAACTTACTTTGAAAAGGTAGTTCACTACCTCCAAACTACTTTGTGAAAAATTATCATATCTAAACCTGATATGTTATCGACTACAAATTTCAAGAACAGATCACTCTGGAATCAGATGTTAGCAGAATGTACAATTTAGGTTAAACGCAAAACCTATTTTTCAAGGGAGAATTAGGCCTGATGCCGAAAAATAAAGACAATTCTTGCCTATTTCATCCATTATTTTATTTTAGCTATAAAAGTAGAGTGTAGTTCCAGTAGTCAGCTACACCGCTACATGGCTACAAAATAATGAGCTACTGAAAAAACTACCAACATTTGAATTGAGTTCAACTAACACCAAGCTACTGTAAAATGTAGTTAAATTACCAGCTGAATTACATGCAGTTTGCCAACACTGTCTGTAGTTGACTATTATAACTGTTGTAATTAGCATACCACCCATGATGTTAGTGTATGTGTGTAGGTCAGTGTGCTGCAGTGCTTATCCTTCAGATCAGTACATTTTCCATGATTCAACATGTTGTTCAATATAGGGGAACTATTATAAAACGATGAACAGCTATATAACAACAATTAAAGGGCAATTGATTGTGTATTCAGTCCAAACAAAATCTGTCAGCTGTATATGAACAGGATTGGAAAATGATGTCTTCATTTTGTTGTCTTTCAGTAGAATATATTAGTCTTTGTGGTAAGAACCTATATATGCAGCTATAGGAGGTGTGAGCTGTAGCAGTGGCGGGGACTTCCTGAGCCTTTGCAACTGAGCATGTGACTTTGAGGTCAAGCCATTTCCTCCTGCAGTAACCCTTCGCAGAGTGTCCCCTTAAATTGCAAGTACAAATTGTATGACACTCACATTTGAGTGACAAATGCATCTGAGACAAGCTTGAAGATTTTTATCCACAATTCTGAGTATGGTAAGAGAACAGCATGTCTTCACTGCTTCAGTCATTTCCTGCTTATTTTGTTAAGATCTTTTTCATCTTTAGTGTATCTTCATTAAAAGATTAAACATGATGTATGATGGTCTAACAAAAACATCAAGGTTTTACTGATGCACACTCTGCAGTCAGTATAAGTACAGGTCTACAGTTTGTCTTGAGATGGGGTGATTTATGATTTATGGAGAGGTGCTTAACTAACATGTGACAAAAATGTGACAAAAATTAGAGCATTTGGAAGGAAAGGGCACAACGCTCACTCAAAACGTGATGTTTTATTTTCTAACTCAAGTTTAAAACATAAAACAAATGTTTAAAACACGAATTAGAAAATAAAACATCAGGTTTTTAATTGTGAAGCGAGAGTCGTGCCTTTTCCTTCCAAGTAATTTCAAATCAAGTTGTTTACGTAGCATGTCACAAGTACAATCGATGTCGACTAACAGTGAAATGCTTACGGCCCTTCCCAAAAATGAAGAGAAAAATAATAGAAAAATAATAATAAATACACAATGAGTAACGATAACTTGGCTATATACACGGGGTACCAGTACCGAGTTGATGTGCAGGTGTATGAGGTCATTGAGGTAGATATAAACATAATAGGTGACTAGGCGACAGCATAGATAATAGTAGCAGCAGTAGATGATAGTAACAGAAGATAAACTGTAAAAGCTGTGTATGTGATGAATCAAAAGAGTTGGTGCAAAAAGGGCTCAATAAAGATAGTGCAGGTAGTCTGGGTGAAACAGTTTCATGCCCGTTTCAACCAGCCTCATAGATGAAGCTGTTGGAATGCATGCCTCAAAGTTCATGGTCGAAAAGTATTCAGGAAGAACCAGTGTAAAAAAAACCTGCTAAACTTGTTTGCCATCAAACTTGTTTGCCGTCTGATTGTCAAAGAACAGTCTGTGCAGTACTTGTTTCATACACATGGAACCAGTCCTGTGAGGCTGAGCTCACTTTCGACATTTCCAGTAAAAAAAAAGACTGCTTACTTCTTCATTTTAGCGTTGGATGGCTGTTTTGACTGGATTACCTACTTCTTCATATTTTTTGAAGAATTGTTTACTTTGTTTATAATATCTAATTAAAAGGTAACACACTTTTTTTTGTGATTTCTGTTTTTGAGTGGTTCCTTGCATCAGAGGCTCACACGCAGGTCGATATCACTGTTCCATTTCCAGAGATATTTTGGTTTTGGAGCAGATTTTGGTGATAGCGGATTTGTTGCTCAATACATAGAAGCAAACCTTTGATTTGACTTTACGGAAAAACCACATGAATTTCACATGTGAACACGTGAAGTGTTCCAAAAACATGTTTTCGTGGGATCTTATGTGAAGGTAATGTGATAACATGTAAAGCAACATGTGAAATCATATGAAGTTTTCCAAAAACACATGTTTTCACATGACTTCAAGTGTGAAATTTCATGTGAAAGCATGTGATTTTCCATTTGTGAAGTCATGTGGTTTTTCTGTAAGTGTAGTTTACGATCTGTCTGCATTAACCAATTTGGCTTATTTCCACAGTTATAGACAGTGTTGTACAACCTTTGGCCTCAAGTTGAATCTGTCAAGTTGAATCTGTTTTGCTCCAAATACTTGTCTGTATATGGTCACGTGGGTCACATGATGTTAAAACAAGCAAATGGGGGCTGAGAGACTTATCAGAAGGGAAGGTTAAAGGTCAACTGAGACAACACAGTGACTTTGGATACACCATACATGTTCCAGGAATGGGTAGACATTATTGAGACCGGGTGAGATATTAGAACTACACATATTTACATTCAGATTCTGATCCGCTCAAGCATGTGCCAGTAACTTTGCCCTCGACAAGGAAGAAAAACGAATGATTTCCGTGAGCTAAGCGAGATCATCGAACAATCTGAGAGATAAGGTTGCCGTTTTGGGCACCTTGTTATTCTGCTGTGAATCCAGTACTTTGTAAATCAATACAGTATACTATATCTCGATGAATGAGGGTAAATACCACCACTGAACACGATTGGATATGCAAACCGTAAGTATACCTGAGCATTGGCACCAATTTTTATTTGGAAATGGGGAAGAAGGTTGACTTAACAACATACTAATTGGCAGTTTTTTGAATGCTTGCACAATCAAGTTCTCATGTTACTCAGAAATGGGGAAGTGTGTCTCATACAAAAACATGCCATGACAGCATTCCAGATTGAGAAAATACAAAATGGTGTTTAACAGTTTTTGTAGTGAGAAGAAGTTGTCCGGTCCTCTTGGCTGTGATCTGATGTGTGGACTTTTAACAGGGTGATGTTCTGGATTAGGGCAGCACCATGGAGACACTCGGTAGCAAGAGAGAGATGGCACTTCCATCCCGAAGCTCTTCCCAGGCAATAGGAGCTCTGACCCTGAGCTCTTCCCAGGTAATAGGAGCTCCAACCGTGAGCTCTTCCCAGGTAATAGGAGCTCTGACCGTGAGCCCTTCCCAGGCAATAGGAGCTCTGACCCTGAGCTCTTCCCAGGCAATGGGAACTCAGACCCTGACGTCTTCCCAGGCAATAGGAGCTCAAACCGTGAGCTCTTCCCAGGCAATAGGAGCTCCGCCCCTGAGGAATTTCACCATTCCCAGGAGGAAGAGGGGAGATGGAAAAGGTATGAGAAACATATAATCACATTCAGAACCCATGTCAATATAATCTGGATAATATAATCTGATAGCTCATAAAGTCAGTGCCACGCTCTACAATGCTTTTAGCACTTGAAAAAGTGTGATATAAATTCAATTTATTATCAACAATAACAATAATGCTAAAACTATTGATTTGTGAATTAAAGTTCAGAGTGTTTTGCCATGTATTTTTGTTGGATGGTTGAATTACATTGTATCCTGTCCGTGTGCATCTCTTTTTGACCAGCTCTTTTGGATGTCTGCCTCAAAGAGAGCAGGGACTATAGTCTGATACAGACAACTCTGAATGAGTCCCGATTGGACATGGGCAAAGAGATATCCTTCAGCTGGCAGTGGGATGATGTCACGCTAATACACAACGAGGAGCTGCTGCGAGAGTTCTTTGAAAAAAGGTGACAATCAACATGTTGTTCAATGGCATTAGTGCATATCTTCACAAGAACTGCATGCATGTGCTATATGCATATACAACTCTGTACTGAAACATGATATGAATATGTACATCAGTGGAAGCTGCTGAGGAGAGGAAGGCTCATAATAATGGCTGGAATGGAATCAATGGAATGGTATCAAACATATGTTTTCCAGCAACATCTGTCTATCTAATATCCTTTTATATTGCTTTGTTATCATCCTCTAAAGAGGGTGTTGTTATCCCCTATCAGGTAAAGAGGGTGTTGTTATCCCCTATCAGGTAAAGAGGGTGTTGTTATCCCCTATCAGGTAAAGAGGGTGTTGTTATCCCCTATCAGGTAAAGAGGGTGTTGTTATTCCCTATCAAGTAAAGAGGGTGTTGTTATCCCCTATCAGGTAAAGAGGGTGTTGTTATCCCCTATCAAGTAAAGAGAGTGTTGTTATCCCCTATCAAGTAAAGAGGGTGTTGTTATTCCCTATCAAGTAAAGAGGGTGTTGTTATCCTCTATCAAGTAAAGAGGGTGTTGTTATCCCCTATCAAGTAAAGAGGGTGTTGTTATTCCCTATCAAGTAAAGAGGGTGTTGTTATCCCCTATCGAGTAAAGAGGGTGTTGTTATCCCCTATCAGGTAAAGAGGGTGTTGTTATCCCCTATCAAGTAAAGATGGTTGTTATCCCCTATCAAGTAGAGGATGTTGTAATCCCCTATCAAGTAAAGATGGTTGTAATCCCCTATCAAGTAAAGAGGGTGTTGTTATCCCCTATCAAGTAAAGATGGTTGTAATGCCCTATCAAGTAAAGATGGTTGTAATCCCCTATCAAGTAAAGAGGGTGTTGTTATCCCCTATCAAGTAAAGAGGGTGTTGTTATCCCCTATCAGGTAAAGAGGATGTTGTTATCCCCTATCAAGTAGAGGGTGTTGTTATCCCCTATCAAGTAAAGAGGGTGTTGTTATCCCCTATCAAGTAGAGGGTGTTGTTATCCCCTATCAAGTAGAGGGTGTTGTTATCCCCTATCCACTAAAGAGGGTGTTGTTATCCCCTATCAGGTAAAGAGGGTGTTGTTATCCCCTATCGAGTAAAGAGGGTGTTGTTATCCCCTATCAAGTAGAGGGTGTTGTTATCCCCTATCAAGTAAAGAGGGTGTTGTTATCCCCTATCAAGTAAAGAGGGTGTTGTTATCCCCTATCAAGTAAAGAGGGTGTTGTTATCCCCTATCAAGTAAAGAGGGTGTTGTTATCCCCTATCAAGTAGAGGGTGTTGTTATCCCCTATCAGGTAAAGAGGGTGTTGTTATCCCCTATCAGGTAAAGAGGGTGTTGTTATCCCCTATCAGGTAAAGAGGGTGTTGTTATCCCCTATCAAGTAAAGAGGGTGTTGTTATCCCCTATCAAGTAAAGATGGTTGTTATCCCCTATCAGGTAAAGAGGGTGTTGTTATCCCCTATCAGGTAAAGAGGGTGTTGTTATCCCCTATCAGGTAAAGAGGGTGTTGTTATCCCCTATCAGGTAAAGAGGGTGTTGTTATCCCCTATCAAGTAAAGAGGGTGTTGTTATCCCCTATCAAGTAAAGAGGGTGTTGTTATCCCCTATCAAGTAAAGATGGTTGTTATCCCCTATCAAGTAGAGGGTGTTGTTATCCCCTATCAGGTAAAGAGGGTGTTGTTATCCCCTATCGAGTGTTCTCTTTGAAGTTGAAGTATGCCTGTGTGTGGAAATTGCACATTCATACTTTCCTAGTTTTACCAATTATCTTTTTATGCCTACTTTGCGGGATCTCTAAATTGCCTAATGAGGGAATCACTAATATATGTAGAGTCGGTGTTATATTTAATTTCACAACACTGTGTGATACATCTAACCCTGTCGACCAGTCATTTGCTTTCATGTTCCTATTATCTCAGATCTGAAATGCGTTTAAAGGATAGACACGTCAGAGAAATGGAGGAGAGGTTCTGTTTTTTAGTCACCTCTGACCAAAAAGCTAAGCAAATGTATCAACACGGACTGAAGGTTGAGAACACAGATCAACACTCTCTGGGAAACCCGTCATATGGAGTCTATTTGCACAGGCACGCTGATGTGGCCCTGAAAAATATCAGCGGCAACACCCCTGCTGGAAAAATCCTCATCATTTTCAAGGTTAGATGGTAATAGTCGTCAATATGATAATTGTTATTATTTCTATTCATTAAGCAAGTAAAACATATGTTTTTGCTTTTCTTCCCATAGGTTCTCTTTGGCAAGGTGAAAAAAGTACCTCCATGTTATGGAAGGAACAGCACACATGATCCAACGGTGAATTACGATTGTCACGTGTCCAAAGACCCCGCTGTCCCGAGGGACAGCTTGTCTCAGCAAGTTTTGAGCTCGTCAGTAAGTTTTGTGGCCTGGCTGGTCTAGTGGTAATGCCGCAGCCTCCAGCACAAATATCTACGGTGTCTGCATTAGTTCAAATCCCACTTGCTGCTCTTTGACACAACCTCTGTCTATCTTTCCCCACTGTCATTCTCTCTTTTATATAATATAAACTATATATTCAGAAGTATGTGGACACACCTTCAAATGAGTGGATTTGGCTATTTCAGCAACATTGTATAAAATCGCATACACAGCCAAGCAATCTCCATAGACAAACATTGGCAGTAGAACAGCCTCAGCCGCGAAGTGGTAGACCACACAAGCTCACAGAACGGGACCGCTAAGTGCTGATGCGTGAAGCGCATAAAAATTGTCTGTTCTCGATTGCAACCCTGAATACCGAGTTCCAAACTGCCTCTGGAAGCAACGTCAGCACAAGAACTGTTCGTCAGGCGCTTCCTGAAATGGGTTTCCATGGCCGAGCAGCCGCACATAAGCCTAAGATCACCATGCGCAATGCCAAGCATCAGACAGAGTGGGATAAAGCTTCCCGCCATTGGACTCTGGAGCAGTGGAAACGCATTCTTTGGAGTGATGAATCACGCTTCACCATCTGGCAGTCTGACGGACGAATCTGGGTTTGGCGGATGCCAGGAGAACGCTACCTGCCCGAATGCATAGTGCCAACTGTAAAGTTTGGTGGAGGAGGAATAATGGTCCGGGGCTGTCTTTCATGGTTCAGGCTCGGCCTCTTAGTTCCAGTGAAGGGGAATCTTAAACGCTACAGCATACAATGACATTCTAGATGATTATGTGCTTTTGGAGAAGGCCCTTTCCTGTTTCAGCATGACAATGCCCCCGTGCAGAAAGCGAGGTCCATACAGAAATGGTTTGTCGAGATGGATGTGGAAGAATTTGACTGGCCTGCACAGAGCCCTGACCTCAACCCCATCGAACACCTTTGGGAGGAATTGGAACGCTGGCTGTGAGCCAGGCCTAATCAACCAACACCAGTGCCTGACCTCACTAATGCTCTTGTGGCTGAATGGAAGCAAGTCCCTGCAGCAATGTTCCAACATCTAGTGGAAAGCCTTCCCAGAAGAGTGGAGGCTGTTATAGAGCAAAGGGAGGACCAACTCCATATTAATGCCCATGATTTTGGAATGAGATGTTCGATGGAGCAGGTGTCCACATACCTTTGGTCATGTAGTGTAAATACACACGTACAGTGGGGCAAAAAAGTATTTAGTCAGCCACCAATTGTGCAAGTTCTCCCACTTAAAAAGATGAGAGAGGCCTGTAATTTTCATCATAGGTACACTTCAACTATGACAGACAAAATGAGAAAAAAAATCCAGAAAATCACATTGTAGGATTTTTAATGAATTTATTTGCAAATTACGGTGGAAAATAAGTATTTGGTCAATAACAAAAGTTTATCTCAATACTTTGTTATATACCCTTAGTTGGCAATGACAGAGGTCAAACATTTTCTGTATGTCTTCACAAGGTTTTCACACAATGTTGCTGGTATTTTGGCCCATTCCTCCATGCAGATATCCTCTAGAGCAGTGATGTTTTGGGGCTGTTGCTGGGCAACTCCCTCCAAAGATTTTCTATGAGGTTGAGATCTGGAGACTGGCTAGGCCACTCCAGGACCTTAAAATGCTTCTTAAGAAGACACTCCTTCGTTGCCCGGGCGGTGTGTTTGGGATCATTGTCATGCTTAAAGACCCAGCCACGTTTCATCTTCAATGCCCTTGCTGATGGAAGGAGGTTTTCACTCAAAATCTCACGATACATGGCCCCATTCATTCTTTCCTTTACATGGATCAGTCGTCCTGGTCCCATTGCAGAAAAACAACCCCAAAGCATGATGTTTCCACCCCCATGCTTCACAGTAGGTATGGTGTTCTTTGGATGCAACTCAGCATTCTTTGTCCTATGTTCTATTTTGGTTTCATCTGACCATATGACATTCTCCCAATCTTCTTCTGGATCATCCAAATGCTCTCTAGCAAACTTCAGACGGGCCTGAACATGTACTGGTTTAAGCAGGGGGACATGTCTGGCACTGCAGGATTTGAGTCCCTGGCGGCGTAGTGTGTTACTGATGGTAGGCTTTGTTACTTTGGTCCCAGCTCCCTGCAGGTCATTCACTAGGTCCCCTCGTGTGGTTCTGGGATTTTTGCTCATCGTTCTTGTGATCATTTTGATCCCACGAGGTGAGATCTTGCGTGGAGCCCCAGATCGAGGGAGATTATCAGTGGTCTTGTATGTCTTCCATTTCCTAATAATTGCTCCCACAGTTGATTTCTTCAAACCAAACTGCTTACCTATTGCAGATTCAGTCTTCCCAGCCTGGTGCAGGTCTACAATTTTGTTTCTGGTGTCCTTTGACAGCTCTTTGGTCTTGGCCATAGTGGAGTTTGGAGTGTGACTGTTTGAGGTTGTGGACAGGTGTATTTTATACTGATAACAAGTTCAAACAGGTGCCATTAATACAGGTAACGAGTGGAGGACAGAGGAGCCTCTTAAAGAAGAAGTTACAGGTCTGTGAGAGCTAGAAATCTTGCTTGTTTGTAGGTGACCAAATACTTATTTTCCACCATAATTTGCAAATAAATTCATTAAAAATCCTACAATGTGATTTTCTGGATTTTTTCTCTTCTCATTTTGTCTGTCATAGTTGAAGTGTACCTATGAAAGGAAATTACAGGCCTCTCTCATCCTTTTAAGTGGGAGAACTTGCACAATTTGTGGCTGACTAAAAACTTTTTTGCCCCACTGTATATACAGTGCCAGTCAAAAGTTCTTACTATTTTCTACATTGTAGAATCATAGTGAAGACATCAAAACTATGAAATAACACATATGGGATCATGTAGTAACCAAAAAAAGTGTTAAACAAATCTAAATATATTTTAGATTTTAGATTCTTCAAAGTAGCCACTTTGCCTTGATGACAGCTTTGCACACTCTTGGCATTCTCTCAACCAGCTTCACCTGGAATGCTTTTCAAACAGTCTTGAAGGAGTTCTTATATATGCTGAGCACTTGTTGGCTGCTTTTCCTTCAATCTGCAGTCCAACTCATCCCAAACCATCCCAAACCAGCTACACTAGCAATAACATCTGCTAAACACGTGTATTTGATTGATTGAAACCATCTCAATTGGGTTGAGGTCGGGTGATTGTGGAGGCCAGGTCATCTGATGCAGCACTCCATCACTCTCCTTCTTGGTCAAACAGCCCTTACACAGCCTGGAGGTGTGTTGGGTCATAGACCTGTTGAAAAACAAATGATTGTCCCACTAGGTGCAAACCAGATGGGATGGCAAATCACTGCAGAATGCTGTGCTAGCGATGCTGGTTAAGTGTGCCTTGAATTCTAAATAAATCACAGACAATGTCACCAGCAAAACCCCCTCACGCCATCACACCTCCTCCTCCATGCTTCACGGTGGGAACCACACATGCGGAGATCACCCGCTCACATACTTTGCGTCTCACAAAGACACGGCGGTTGAAACCAAAAATCTCAAATTTGGACTGATAAGACCAAAGGACATATTTCCACCGGGCTAATGTCCATTGCTAGTGTTTCTTGGCCCAAGTAAGTCTCTTCTTCTTATTGGTGTCCTTTAGTAGTGGGTTCCTTGCAGCAATTCGACCATGAAGGTCTGATTAATACACTCTCCTCTGGCTATCTTCTGTATACCATCCGTACCTTGTCACAACACAACTGATTGGCTCAAACGCATTAAGTAGGAAAGAAATTCCACAAATTAACTTTTAACAAGGCACACCTGTTAATTGAAATACATTCCAGGTGACTACCTCATGAAGCTGGTTGAGAGAATGCCAAGAGTTTGCAAAACTGTCATCAAAGCAAAGGGTGGCTTCTTTGAAGAATCTCAAATATAAAATATATTTTGATTTGTTTAACACTTTTTTGGTTAATACATGATTCTATATGTGTTATTCCATAGTTCTGTTGTCTTCACTATTATTCTACAATGTAGAAAATAGTACAAATAAAGAAAAAACATTGAAGGAGTAGGAGTGGCCAATATATATATATATGTATATGTATGTATATATATGTATATATTGGCCACTCCTACTCCTTCAATGGTTTTTCTTTATTTTTGTATATGTATATATATATATATATATATATATATGTATATGTATGTATGTATGTGAGTTAGTGTACAAATCATTAGGAATTATCTTCCTAATATTGAGTTTCACCCCCTGTCGAAAAAGCATTCAGCAGGGATGCTGGCCCATGTTGACTCCAATGCTTCCCACAGTTGTGTGAAGTTGGCTGGATGTCCTTTGGGTGGTGGATCATTCTTGATACACAAGAAACTGTTGAGCATTAAAAACCCAGCAGCGTTGCAGTTCTTGACACACTCAAACCAGTGCGCATGGCACCTACTACCATACCCTGTTCAAAGGAACTTCAATCTTTTGTCTTGGCCATTCACCCTCTGAAAGGCACACAATACATGTCTCAACTATCTCCTTCTTTAACCTGTCTCCTCCTCTTCATCTACACTAATTTACGTGGATTTAACAGGTGCAATCAATAAGGGATCATAACTTTCACCTGGATTCACCTGGTTGGTCTATGTCATGGAAAGAGCAGATGTTCCTAATGTTTTGTACACTCTGTGTGTGTATATACAATATATAAATATATTTGAAAGTTCACTCCTTTAGAGAGAGCTGCTCTGAGGCATGACTTGATATGTGACCATATGACCATGACTTGACACATTCTCTGTTTACAGGTGTTCCTGTTTGACTACAACGAAAACCAGGAGCTAAAACAGAGACCAAGGCAATGTTTGCCATATGCTATGGTTTCATTGGTTCCTTCTGTAAATTCTTCTCCGACTAGCACTCTAGTTCCATCTGTAAAACTGGGGCCAAAAACAAAGGGTATGGAATTACAATAACCAGATTGTGTTTAAATGACTAGATTTATTCCAGCATATTCATCATCAGCTGATGATCCATGTTTTATATTTAATATACACAAACTATAGCCTATGTAGTATTAATAATGGCTTTGTTTCATCTTTCCCAGATTCAGCGGCATGTTTGGAGACCTGCACCGTGGCTCAAAGAGTGGGTAGAGGTCAGAATGCGACCGTGACATTCAAACATTTTGGGACAACTGAAAGTCCATTGCCTGGATACAGATCTCAGGGATTTGGAACAAACCCCCCATTCCAAAGAGGTGATCAACAGAACTTCCAAAACATTACATCAATCGCAAACCAATTGTATCACAACGGAAGTGACCAACCCCCACCGCCTCCATTACACATTAGTCCCTGCGACCAGCCCCCACCACCTCCACCGCCCTTGAGTCCCTGCGACCAGCCCCCAGCGCCCATTAGTCCCTGCGACCAACCTCCAACACCTTTTAGTCCCTGCGACCAACCTCCAACACCTTTTAGTTCCTGTGTCCAGCCCCCATCACCTTTTAGTTCCTGTGTCCAGCCCCCATCACCTTTTAGTTCCTGTGTCCAGCCCCCATCACCTTTTAGTTCCTGTGTCCAGCCCCCATCACCTTTTAGTTCCTGTGTCCAGCCCCCATCACCTTTTAGTTCCTGTGTCCAGCCCCCATCACCTTTTAGTTCCTGTGTCCAGCCCCCATCACCTTTTAGTTCCTGTGTCCAGCCCCCATCACCCTTTAGTTCCTGTGCCCAACTTCTACCACCTTTTAGTTCCTGTGTCCAGCCCCCATCACCCTTTAGTCCCTGTGCCCAACTTCTACCACCTTTTAGTTCCTGTGTGCAACCCACACCGTCTCCATCACCCTTTAGTCCCTGCGACCAGCCCCCACCACCCTTTAGTTCCTGGGCTCCTCCTTTACCACCACCATTCACTGGTTCAATTACCTTCTTGGAAGACAATGGACTGGTTACTGATCCTATACATTTACAGATCCCAAGCCATGCTGGAACAGCTCAATTTGACCATAATAAACCCCACTTATGTAAACAAGTTCAGTCTTGTCAACAAG
This sequence comes from Oncorhynchus kisutch, assembly GCF_002021735.2. Classification (NCBI taxonomy): domain Eukaryota; kingdom Metazoa; phylum Chordata; class Actinopteri; order Salmoniformes; family Salmonidae; genus Oncorhynchus; species Oncorhynchus kisutch. The sequence goes on along the minus strand of NC_034196.2, from coordinate 39,102,928 downwards.
TTTCGAACACCCTGTCCACGAACCAGGATAACTTATGGCGACAGTCTATATCTGCAACAGGTGCATTGGAACCAGTCTCTACTATAGTTTATTCTTCACGTGTGATTAAGGATCCCAGATTGTCGGCACGAGAAACTAACAACATGCAGAGATCGATTTCAATGGAGTCAGAGAGCGGTCAACAAACAAGTACCTCTGTCTGCATATTGACCGTGAAGCCAGAGCATAAGAATCTCCAAAATGTACCAAAACAGGAGAAAAATCTCAGGGAAACTGGAAAAAAGAATGATCCAAAACCATGCCAGCCTGATACACCAATAGATTGTTCTACTGCTACTTTGGTGAATATTTCAGCTCCATCCTCTGTGATACCTACAACTGAGAATCAGCCATCGTCTAGAATGCTTAAAATGAAGTTCCAGAAGTATTCTCCATATTTTCATCTGACCAAAGAGGAGAGGAAGGCAAAAATTGGTTCTCTACAACATCTGTCATTTGATGAGAAAAATACATTATTAGAGAGAACCAATTTTTATGCGACCTATTTTCAGAAGTCCAGGTGTCTACTCAATCAAAATGACAAGGTCACCGCAGTCGACCCTGGGCGGCTATGTAAACCAGGAAGTATAAAAAGATGCTTGTCCAGCACAGACTCAGTTGAGATGTGCAACAGTCCTCAAAAGACTCATGAGGACAGTGGTGCATACTTGCAGCAGCAGGTGAGACAACATAATCTGCCCCAGTACACCACAAATGGTGATCAGAGTTCAAAACCTATCCCAGAAATTTCAGCCCATAATCCATCAATTGTTTGTGGGGCTGTGGAGGAAATTGTGGCCCTCCAATTTGAGAGGAACACAGGCAATATGGAACCAGAGGACATGAACCTTTGCAGCCCAGAATCCACTACTACATGTCTCACAGAAACGGAAGAGGATGTGCACAAAGTTACTGTGGAACCACAAGATGAAATGGCAATGAAAAATGACTCACCGATGGCATTCCTTCCCCAGACTGTCAACCAAACTGCAACCTCTGAAAGCCGGCAGGAAACAGAGGTGAGGTCCAATCTTAACTCAGCAACAGAGGAAAAACCTCAGGATGCTCTAAATGAAAACTCTAATGCAAGCAAGCAGAACACAGAGGCAAGCTCCAAACCAAATTCCATAAGATATGAAAAAAATCTAAACATTGTATCTGAAATCGCTGAGGGAAACAGACAGAGCAGAGAACTGAAGTGTGAACCAATCTTAGCAGAGAAAAACAAAACAAATGCTGTAAGTTCAGTGGATGACACAATGGCGAACGAAAATCCCTCAGAAACAAGGTGTCCAGTCATTTATGAGAGCCATACTGATATCATGGATGCTTGTGAAGAGGTTTGTGGTACGGAAACATCAGAGGAAGTTATGAGTGTCAAGGTCTTCTGTCCTGGAGTCATGTCAAGGCAAAATCATGAAAGGCTTTTGCAGAAAGACAGAGAATGTTATGGAATTGGCCAACATCAACAAAATGAATCCAATACATTTTCTACCTGTGGTGACTTAGCTGATAATACTGAAGAATGTCAGGCTGATGATTCAAAAGCCAAAGATACAGTCTACAGTTTCCTGTATAACAGGCTGCAACTCAGTGAGCTCTTTCTTTCACCTAATCAGCATGGATCATGCTCAATTTCTGGTAAACATTACCTTAAACCAAAATGCAAAGACAGTCCTATGGACACCAATAAATCACTCCTTCCGTCCTGCAACCCAAACCAAGTAGACATCGGAGAGGGATGTAACCTTCGCATCACAATAAATGCTGATAGAGAATTGTCCGCTGTCACGGAATCACCCTCTCTGTCCAAGAGATTTTCAGTGTCAGAATGTCCTCAAGGAACTCAAGCCTCACCAACTGTACAGGAAAATGAAAAGTTTAGCAACAACAGCATTATCAGTGAAAACACACCCATTGACGGTGTTCTGAAAACATCCACCTACTACACCACCTTCAACAGAGCACATGCCCACAATGCCAAATTAATCAAAATGATGGCAGAGAAATACAAAGGGAAGGAAAATGCTTCAGTGAGGATAATGAGAAATCATCAACATTCAAGAGTGAAGAAGAAATTGATCGTTGAAAAATCCACCACTGACATTCCATACTCAGAAATATCAAGATCATCCCATAAAGCCATTACAGGCCATATGCAGATGCCATTTATGCAGAGGGAGAAAGACTGTTTGAATGTTTCTCACAAAAACTTGAAACGCAAAAACTTTTTCCCCAATAAGGTCACAAGAAATGCCAGAGAGAACAAACACAAATCATGTTTTACATTTAAATCAAAGGTTGCAGCTCACAAAATTTCTGTGTCAGATGACTTAAAGACCTCAACGCGAGTTCCCATAACATCAAAAAAAAGCACTATCCTGAAGATGATAATAGATTTTAGGAGAAAAAAACGTTGGGGGACATTCAATCACAACAGAATGTACAGTCAAAGGAATGTGTGTAATGCTCCTGCAATGTATATTACTTCCAGCCCAACGTCAGATGATAATAAACATCTGAGAGGTAATCGTTTCGAGAAGAAACATCTGAAGACACCAACGAGAGAGTTAGAAACTAATATGTCTATGAGAGATGGAAATGAAAAGGTCAACGAGGAAAAGCAGATAGCTGATGCTGTTGACACAACCTTAACTTCGTCGACCATAGATATAGTCAATGAAGAGGTTGCAAAATCTAATTATGGGAGCACTGCAAGCAACTTTGTGGAAGACATTCAACACATTGAGGAAGCAAAGGATCTATCTAAAAGCAGAACTTGCAATGACGGCAAGCCACATGACACAGAAACATCTCAGGAAACCCAGAGCAATTGCACTTCCCTTCAGAACAAATTACCTCCACCGAAATGCACCAATATCGTGGCTATAAGTCAAGACAATGAGGGAATGACTGAGTTCAAAAAACATGAGGTGGATCTTCTGAAAGAAAAGGCATTACAAGCTCATACACACTCTATAAAAGAGTTGGAAGAGGCCAACAGTGATATGGCGCCTGCTAAAGAGATCATTTCAGCTTCTGAGAACATGGAGTTTCCCTTAGATGCTGCCATCAAGATTCTTTGTGGCAGTGAGTTAAATTCAAACACACCCAAACCACAGGAAGAGATAGCTCGGGTGTTGCAGCACAAGTATGGTCCAATGGAGACAGAGAAAGCAGACACATCAGATAGAACACATTACTGCAACCCACTGGAACAAGAAGACACACCCTCCAAGGAAGTGAAACTCATCAATAGATTAAGAGATTACTTGACAAATTTTGAGTACATAGTTAGGAAACCCGAGCCAAAAACATCAGATACACTCTGTGAAACTGAGACGAATTTGCCACAGATTTGTGAAACTATCCAGAATAATGTCAATGACCATAAGGAGAAACCAGTTCATCTGGTTGTCCTTGACAGGGTGGAGTTGCGCAATCTGAGACCTAATGCAATTCCTTTCCCAATAAAGATATGTACTCCGATTATCAACACAAACAATGACCTGATTCATAGTAAAGAACAGGAACACAAGGAGAAAACAAGAGGGAATAAAACGAATTATTACAGAATTCCTTGCATTAGCCCTGATAGTACTTCCATGTTGGTAGTCCCTGAAAAGTACACTCAAACTCCTATGGACAAGAAAACAACTGAAGCAGAAATCTCCACAAGTGTGCCTGACATTAACCATGGGATTACAATTGCAGAAAATTGTGCCTCAAGAGAACAGCAAAGACAGACAAATTGCACTATTGATGCAAACAACATGATCATGCTCAAAGCACTAGCAGAAATAGAACCAGAGAATTCCGAATTTTGTAAAACAAAAGAAAACACCAACCAGAAGCCAACAAGCCACATTGTAAGGGTGAACACTAAGACTTTTCATAGAAACTTCAGTGTGGCTGATATCTCAAATGCACTAAAGCATGGAGACAAAGTAACTTCCTTGGCCGAACTTTGCCCGTTGCGAACTGAATGCAAAGTCATGATGCAGTACTTCATCTTAAACTTTGAGGAAAAACAGAATGTTGAGGTCAATAGTACTATCGTCTCAAGAGATCAGATTTTAGAGCGATATCTGGACCGTCCTCCTGTACCAATGGAACTGAAGTACGAAGCGTTGAATTCTTTCCTGGAACTGCAGATAATGATGGAGGCCTGGCAATTTGTAGATAACAAGATGCGATTTTTGAGTGGACAATCTACATTTAGGAGTCTGCTGTGGTACGATCCCACTCTGTATGGGGAACTCTTTAAAGGGAAGGTGGGATTACAGCAGCAGTCCTCTTTATATTCATCTTTCCAACAAAGCCTCATCAACGAAGGACCAATTGCATTGCAGAGGTACCATTTAGCTGTCTCTACATTGAATGAACAGCTGAAAAGGGCCCCAGAAATGTCTTATTACATGTATCTCAAAAGCAAAAGAGAGAGGCTGGAGATTGAGGCTGCATTACGAAATCCCTCAGACATAGAGAGTTTCTTCCTCTCTGTACCACTGTCTTGCATGGTCAATTTTGGCGACAGTGTGGAAAGTTTACAGAGGGTCCAGAGGCTTGTGACGACTTTCACAGAGACTCCTGCAGACAAATTAGAAGACGGATTCGATGTTGGAAAGGCTGAGCACCTTGCCATGGTGTTCCGATTTCTTCAGGAGAAAATCTACTATTTGAAAGCTTGCAGCAACACGATGGTCAGCAAGACGTCTTGGTTTGGCATGGAACACATCCTGTATGACGCTTCGAAGATGCTGGTGTGGAGGGACACGAAACAGACAGGGTCAGATGAGCTGCAGGCGAAATACAAGAAAGCAAATCCACAAATTGTCTTTGGGGTGACAGAATCTGGTGTCTCACTGTTGCATACAAGCGTGTCCAAGAGGACCCAGCTCATGGTTAAGACTGGGACCACAGCACAGAGATTCAGAGGTCGGAGTCGGGGGAGGCCGCCTATGGAAAACACTCGCTGTGCTGAGGTTTGTTGATATATTCCCATTTTTGGGGGGTAGAAATTACACATGTATGATATCAAATAATTGAAATTGCCTTTAGTAACATGTTTCCCATGGTGAGATTTTTAAACTAGTAAAAAGAGATCAATTAGACTGTGCTTTTATTGCTTAATGGTTTATTTTCCAGAAGAAATATCCTCAACATGGGTCTTTGCCGATAATAGACCTCACAAAATCGTAAGTAAATTACCATTTAGGTTTGTGTCAATAAGCCAAGGAAGGGGATCACTGTTATGTCCCTTGTGTATCAGAAGCAAAACATGAATTAACACAGTAGCAATTGATATGTAATTCCTACCATATTAAAGATAGCTAAATAATGGTTTGGAGGAGGGAAAATATAAACATCTATCATCTAACTTGTTTTTCCTCTCCAACTCAAGCCCTAACAGGGATAACCCAGATGTATACCACTGGGCCACACCCCCAAGCAACCCTGCAGCCCATTTCCAGGCTTGGTCACACCAAGAAAGCCTTGTCAAGAGCCAGGTAGTAAACTGGGGTGAAAGGTCACATGATACGCAAGCCATGGAGAGGAATATCCCTGCATCTTCCTTATCCCGACCTGTGCCAACATACCCTGAAATCAGGGCATGTCTAAGGACTAGTAAAAGTGGGACAGCGCCAAACTCACAGATCCAGTTACCTGCCTCAATGGGAGGGGTGGGAAGTAAATCAGATGGGAGGCAGCAGTGGTCCGTGAGCTGGGTTCCCCATAACCCCCAGAACATCACAGGAAGTGATCTGAGGCCAATGCATCCTCTGTGGATTGGTGTTGGGGAAAATGGTCATCCCCCCATTGGGGAGCCTGTCCTCTTAGAGCAAACTAATCCGTCTTCCTGGTCTAGTCTGCCTTCTTCTCCTCCATCTGTACCAGCAGGAAATACAGCACAACAATCTCTGCACTCCCTCCCAGCTCTCGCTACCACAACAAATAATTTCCCTCCCATATGTGAGCCCCTTCCTATAAATTACCCATTTTTCCTCCTGAATGGTCAGACCTATTCCACTGCTAATCCTGAATTGTCCACAGCAACTCTTGATAACAGAGGGAGATTTCCTCCCTATGTAGAGTAGTGCTGCTTCTTTATCAACTTTTATGGAACAGGTTAATAAAGCAAATAAGGACCTTTTGAATATAAGGAAGTGCTGGTGTTTCCGTGTTTTAAATACTGAACTGGATCAGGAAACAAATATCAGTCAAAAAAGAAGGAACTCAAAGGGGAGTTGGAAACAAAAGGATTTTAGTTAATTTATTTCATGTTGAATTCACTATTTTAAGTTAATTTAATTCGTTTCATGTTTGGTGTACTTTTTTGTTGTTGTTGTAACTATTTTTTTGGTATATAATCTCAAACACGTTGTCAATTGCTGATAAGCAATATCTGATTGAAAGTGTCCTATTTTCTGACCAAAATGAATTGTATAAAGTGTTGTTAACTTATTCCTCAAAGTGGATTGTATTGCTATTTTGTAATATCGAATTGTAAATAATATTATTTAAGTGTTTGGTTGAATTTTAAAGACCGCTTTTGGTTATTAGCTTGTTTGCTTTACTCAGGATTTTTGTGCTTGTCATGTTTTGGCTACTGCTTGAGGCTTTGTTTTGTACTTAAGTGTCGCATTGGCAAACTTAACCCTTAATAACTATTTCCCCAGCAGATTTTTTTTTGTGTGGGTTTACTGACAAATAAAATATATTTGTACAAATCCATTAAATGTGGCTGCCATTTGTGCATCACAGCAACACCAACCTCAAAATAAGTATTATTTTTTAAATATAATGTTGTTAAACAAAACCTTTTAATATACTTCATTTGAAAGGTGCAATTATCTGTAATCTGTAATTGTTTTAACCAACTTTCTATTTTGTCATTTTTTTCAGAGGGGGGTTACAAAAACAATTAAAGAAATCCATAGAAAGATAACCCCAACCCATTCCCTCCCTCAGTCCCCATCATATTCTGTTCCAGTTAAAGGGTTGCTCAGATTCAATAGTTCTGTGGACCATACTTTTTAAATAATGGCTAACTCAGAATATATTATAGAGATCAGTCCTTTCGGGAACCCAGATAATTTATTTTTTAAATCCCATCATTGGAAGGTTCGGTAGTTGTTTCTCAAGGGACTCCATAGGCCAGCGTAGCTGACCGAAGTTGTAAATATAGAAAAAAGGACTTGCCTGGTAATGTGCATGTATCATTCTGAACTAAATGTTTTTTAATCTAATGGTCTCTCTCTTGCCTTATACAGAGGTGTGAAAACTGACGGAACCAGCAGCATCCCAAAAATAAAAAACTCTTCCTGTGTGGTTGACAGATGGGACTTTATGAAACACTGGTTAAAAAATGTAGAACCAAATACAGCCCACATCTAGCTCTGCTGACTACTTTACCTGCACCATTGACAGCGCCAAATTTTGAGTCACATCGGTGCCTTGACCTGGATCTCTGCAAGGAGGTCAGAGGGGGCAAAGTGTAACAGAGGTTGGGTAACCACACTTGTGTAATAATCTTGCCTAAGACCTGAAAAGTTGCATTAATGCAGTGGCTCCCTGAGCCATTGGCTATAGACTTCTGCTTGGCTAATGCACTCTTCTGCCACGCAAAATAACCACTTGGCCCAGGACAGGTTTTAACCCTGGTAATAAGAATTTGGTGGGTGCTTGTATTTGTCCTGTTGTGTGTAATGGGAATGTGTTTTTGCATATCCCAACTCCCCTGAGACAACAATGGACCTTGTCAGCTCCGGGAGTTGAACCAGAGACTTTACAATTACTGGCCCAATGCTCTAAACATCAACGGTACAAGCTTAATCTATTCTCCATACTCCATATCATGCATCTCTCTTCTATTTTCTGTTTCTCATATTATATCATTCCTATTGCAGTATTTTTGGCGGTATCTGTCTGGCGAATCATCTTGTCCTCAAGGCGGCGCACACGCTTTAACCGCCTCCCATCTTTCTAGAAATACCAATGTGATGACGTTTGTCCGAGCGGCCATTACACAGCGAGTTTCCTTTGGAAGGTCGGGGGCGACAGGGAACTAGCGACCGAAAGACACCGCTCGCAGTGCCGAGAAAACAGGGACGTCCCTGCCGCACCATATGGTTTATACGTGGGCCATAATAATAACGGAAACATTGGCGTTTTATTGACGGTACCCATAATAATCACAGATTGGCTCGTTGATTATAGTTATATAGGTAACGTTAAGAGTGCTGCGCAGCGTCCTACAAACCCGTCTGTCGTCTTGAGTTGCGTCGAATTTGAGCGAAATAACGGTTGTTTCATTACTTCACCATAACCTGTTTGTTTTTAGCTATCTAAACCGTTTTCAAAATGGACGATAAAGTATTTACGAAGGAATTGGATCAGTGGGTCGAGCAACTGAATGAATGCAAGCAATTGTCGGAGAATCAAGTGCGAACGCTATGCGAAAAGGTAAGAACGAACACCCGACTGAAGACATGTCAGCTAGCGATGTTCTCTCTAAGTTACTTTTAGTTAACTTCTCACCGGTAACATGTTTACGTGAAGGCCGCTGAAATCTAGCCAGCAAGTTAGCGTCGACGACTAATCAATGTATCCTCTACATTCCGTGGTGATTAATTAGTAACTAACTAGGCAAATACACAATTTTGATCCGAAGTCTTTAAGATCCATTTCCACATCTCGTTAATCGCTAATGTGACTTAGGTAACTTTTATATATGTCTAACTAATAACTGGTACCATTAAAAAGCTAACGTTATTTGGATGGCTGACTAACGTTAATAACTTTAACGACTTACACAACATGTTGATTTCTCAACTATCTAGGTTTATAATTTATTTGCCTATGTTATAGAAAACATGTAACGTTAACTAGTTATTGTTGCCAATAATGTTGCCCGTGCTAACGTAGCTAGCTAACTAGCAGCGCGTTAGTGGTAATGTTAGCTACGTGCCACCATTAACGTTAGCTAACGTTCCACCATTAACGTTAGCTAACGTGCCACCATTAACGTTAGCTAACCAGTGTGTAACTCCGCTTGTTGACGTTACTGCTAACTAGTTAGTTGGTTAGCTAAAACATTTTCTGCAAATAGTGTCTGGAAATGCATAGCTATTTAATTCGATCTAATTGAAGCAAATATTACTGCCTTGTACTTAAGTTAGGACTAAAAACAGTATGTTAGCTATAAACTTTAGCTCTGTCATAGGGTTGATAGTTAAGGCGACCACCGAGTAGCTAACCGTACCCAAATGCTTCAAATATTTAACTCTGGGATGAAGGTCCTTGGCTCAATGATCCTCCCCGCACTTATGGTTGCAAGTTAGTGCAGTTTTTTTTTCTTGTTATGCCAGTCACTAAATTAGCTCATGCCAGCTAACGTTTTTTTAGGTTGGTAAATTAGTCTAGCGGCCAGCTATCAACATTTTAGTGGTCATGGTCAAATTACCAACATGATTTTGTAAGTCAGTCTCACTCAGATACCACCCTATGGAAAAATGTGTAGAATTGCAGGTGGATATGTAGACCCTCAAGCAACTGTGGCCCCTCACGAGTTCAGATTTTTTTGTTTCCCATCCCTGATCGAACTGGCTTGCAATCTGACTATCCCCACATGATGTCGTTGATGTTGCTAGATATGCAGGCCCTGGGGAAATGGAAGGTTCCATTTAGGATGGAACCATTTGAGATCACAATCGCAACAATTATATTTTTCCTCACACAGTGCAGAACATGAGTCTGGCTGATTTTCAAATGCAACAAACATCTCACTGTTTCGTTGGAGAACCCTTTGCACCAAACACATGTGAATTGCAGACTGTAAAATAATTTCCCTGCTTGACGATCCATACTTTGCATTGTATAGTTGAAATACAGTATGTGCAACAAGCTTAATTTAATTTAATGCACCACCTACCCAGTCCATTTTCATTGATCATTCATATTCTTGTTGAGATGATGTTATGACACAATTGCATGTGGATGTTTTCTTTAGCCAGAGGGAAAGTTTTGCTGATGATTTTACATCGTCATCTTCATATTAAAGAGGGATAGGGCTGCAGAGAAGTCTCCATGGAGACACACTCGTATTGTTTCCATGGTGACAATGGGGTGGCTTTCACAGCAAATTTGGGCAGGGGAAGCTACGACACCCTTGAAGTTAAAGAAATGAGGCAGCTTTCCTATCTAGTGTTTTGATGTATCGTACATTATTTAAAGAACACATACAATACTTGTCTTTCACTCATGAATAATTGTTAACATTTTTATTTAACCTTTATTTAACCAGGCCAGTTGAGAACAAGTTCTCATTTACAACTGCGACCTGGCCAAGACAAAGCAAAGCAGTGTGACAAAAATGACAGAGTTACACATGGGATAAACAAACGTACAGTCAATAACACAATAGAAAAGTCTGTATACAGTGTGTGTGTACATGTGGATACACCAGTCACTGATGTTTTCTGTAATGCACTTGTTTTGTTCCCCTCTCCAGGCTAAAGAGATCCTTACCAAGGAGTCCAATGTGCAGGAGGTGCGCTGTCCCGTCACGGTGTGCGGAGATGTGCATGGCCAGTTCCACGACCTCATGGAGCTGTTCAGAATCGGGGGCAAGTCACCCGACACCAACTACCTGTTCATGGGGGACTATGTAGACAGAGGCTACTACTCGGTGGAAACGGTCTCACTGCTGGTCGCACTTAAGGCAAGTGAATTCTGAACTTGATGAGTGGGCTGAAACCACAGTATTTCAGTTGCTGGTATAAGGTTTGCCTTGCCATAATAAATGACTGAAAAAGAGATGGGACCCAGATAAATACATCTACAGTATATTTTACCTACAGTATATTTTTTGCCCAGCACCAGTTTTTCTTAAAACCAGGGACATGTCATTCTCATATGCTCAATATACTTTGAACTCCCAGCTGTGTCCTGAAGAAAGTCAAGGACCAATCAAGTTTTACTACCTCTGAGGATGTAGGCTAGCTCTTGAAGTGTGTGGGAGCTGGTGGTATTCAGGAGTCAATGTATGCAAACTGAAGTAGGTTGCCGAAGTGTTTTTATTTTTTTGTAGACTCAATGTATTCCAGGGCTCAGCTGGTAATGCTTACAAGCTAGAAGTGGGACAGTTTACAGTCATAACTGATGTGTCACTCCCCGCATGGCTTTTAACATAGTGGGTCGAATTGGATTCATTGAGCTCATCGTCAGCTGTGACTTTCGAGGTCTCTGTGGGACATCTTATCTACGGACAACAGATATATTGGAGTAACCTATTTATAAATTATAGGCTATAACAGGAACACTTATTAGTCAAGTGTTGGGTAAAATACATGATTTTTAAATGGCGTTAAGTAGAAGAGTAGTAGTTTTGAATACAATGCAGTTTAGTTTTCAAATAGTGGCACTGTGCCGCTGTCATGTACTTTACAAAGGAACTCTGGCATTTTTTCATCAAGTTATTTAGGCCTGGCACTTTTGGAGCCAGGCTCAATTACGACTGTCTCGCTCCCCAGGTCCGGTACCCAAAACGCATCACGATACTGCGGGGGAACCACGAGAGCAGACAGATCACACAGGTGTACGGCTTCTACGACGAATGCTTGAGGAAGTACGGCAACGCCAACGTGTGGAAATACTTCACAGACCTGTTTGATTATCTTCCCCTGACGGCCCTGGTTGACGAACAGGTAACACAAGTGCTTTAAAAGTGCAGGACGTGGCCTTACTTTATGTAATGGGGTGCACTCTATTCCCTTAACGTGAACTACTTTTGACCAAGCCTCTGGCATTTGGGGGACACAGATTGAAGGTTGTGAATAAGTTCAAAGGAAGCCTAGCTACCCAATTACACTACAGTTTAAAAGTTTGGGGTCTCTTAGAAATGTCCTTGATTTTTTAAAGAAAAGCACTTTTTTTTTTTTGTCCATTTAAAATAACATCAAATTGATCAGAAATAGTGTAGACTGTTAATATTGTAAATGACTATTGTAACTGGAAACAGCTGATTTTTAATGAAATATCTATATAGGCGCACAGAGGCCCATTATCAGCAACCATCACTCCTGTGTTCCAATGGCACGTTGTGTTAGCTAATCCAAGTTTTATCATTTTAAAAGGCTTATTGGTCATTAGAAAACCCTTTTGCAATTATTTTCACAGCTGAAAACTGTTGTTCAAATTTAGTAAGCAATAAAACTGGACTTCTTTCGACTAGTTGAATATCTGGAGCATCGGCATTTGTGGGTTTGATTACAGGTTCAAAATGGCCAGAAACAAAGCACATCATTCTAACAAAACTCGTCATTCTATTCTTCTGAAAAATGAGGGTTATTCCATGCGAGAAATTACCAAGAAACTGAAGAGCTCATACAACGCTGTGTACTACTCCCTTCACAGAACAGCGCAAACTGGCTCTAACCAGAACAGAAAGAGAAGTGGGAGGCCCCGGTGCACAACTGAGCAAGAGGACAAGTACATTAGTGTCTAGTTTGACAAACAGAAGTTCTCAACTGGCAGCTTCATTAAATATTACCCGCAAAACACCAGTCTCAACGTCAAGTGACGAGGCGACTCCGGGATGTTGGCCTTCTAGGCAGCGTTCCTATGTCCAGTGTTTTTTTTTCTTTTTTTTCCCCATCTTAATCTTTTATTTTTATTGGCCAGTCTGAGATGTGGCTTTTTCTTTGCAACTCGGCCAACCAAAAAACAACGACTTAAGTAAGAATACTTTCAAGTTTTACTTAAGCACTTTACACCACTGCTCAATTGAGAGAATTTCCACACTGCCACGTAGGGCTCCACGATATGGGCAATCTAGGACTTATTTTTAACAAAATGTTGCAATTGCGATTTGACTTGCGAATTAGAACACAACTGTTGGAATCATGGAAATAGAATGACTTCTAATTCTATAGTTAGAATTTATAGTGGGAACTTTGAATACAGTATTTTGAGATTACAATGAATTAAAATGCCAAGGAGTTATTGTGACAGGGTAGGAACTAAAGTGTTTCCTAGGGGACCCTATAAGCTTTGGCTACATTGCATGTTTTTCTCTTGGCTACTTCATGCAGCTAAAATATTCTTGCTTTGCATATTCCTCTTTAATTTAGAAGATACTGGTGCACAAACAACAGGCTGGTTTAAGTCTACACCATCACTGGTATTATCAGTACATTTATTAGCTAGCTATCTATTAGCATTAGCGGCTAACAATGAGCATCGCAGCTGACTTTTAAAGCAACTTGCTAAGAAAAGACAAACTTGCTGATGTAAGAAACACAAACTAATAGTGTAATTATAGAACGCTTGTGGATTTATATTAAGAAGCAAAGTGAAATCAGCATTGTTGTCATCAACATTGTTTCATGTGCTGCATTGACCATGCAGACTGAACGCAAGTGTCTCGTGGTTGAGGAACATCAAATGCTCTCCTTGAATGACAGGGTGTGTGGCTAGGTCTGTGTGGAAAGTGACATTACACATGGCGTATCACATTTAACAAACCAAATATTCAAATACTGGTATAGAAGGTAAAAACCTAAACTGGGCCCTGCATCAATACTGGTATATCATAAAATACGGTATACCGCCCAGCCCTACGCCTATGTAGATATTCCATTAAATAAGCTGTTTCCAGCTACAATAGTAATATACATGCCTACACTGTTTCTGATCAATTTGATATGTTAATGTGAAGGATTACATTTTTTTTTAACAAAGACATTTGTAACTTTTGAACGCTAGTGTAATTCGGTAGCTAGGCTTCCTTTTGAACTTATTCACAACCTTCAATCTGTGTGTTCCAAGTGTGTATTTGTAACTCTTGTCATTTATATTCAGGCTACATTAACATTTTAGTGATTTAGCAAACACTCTTATCCGGAGCAACTTGTCACAAGGGTAAATCAACATCTATACTCTTGTTTCCTCCTCTGCCTCAGATCTTCTGTCTGCACGGTGGCCTCTCCCCCTCCATAGACACACTGGATCACATCCGGGCCCTGGATCGCCTGCAGGAGGTTCCACACGAGGTCAGTGCTGCCTGCCAGAGGACGTTAGTAGTCATCCCTGTCAACGACACATACAGTAGGGGCTGGATACTAGCTATCGGATGGTATGAGGTAGTGCTATTGTCATGAGTTTGTGTTGACATGCCAGTGTAGTGCCAAGCCCTGGGTTGTGTTGTCATGAGGTTGTGTTGACCCAGAGCCAAGCCCTGGGTCATGAGGTTGTGTTGAGCCAAGCCCTGGATCATGTTGACCTACCAGTGTTGGAGCCAAGCCGGGTCATGTTCAGTAGGCACCAAACTGAGTAAAACGGGGAAGATGTAACTGGACTTGTCGAATTTAGAAATGCTTTTCGTTTTCTCATCTGTTGCTACGGTGGGCCCTAATGAACATAGCCCTGGTCTCTGCTCAAGAGGTAGGCTATTCAGGTTGTCACCTTTCCAATGCATAATTGTCATTGAGGGCTGTGGTCTTATGATGAATATTCCCCTCCTTTGCAATCCTACTGCCCATAGAATTACATAATGTATTAGGCTCTCGGTGTTCAAGCCATGCTAAATGAGGTCATAATCCCTGTGTGTCATTGAGGGCTGCTTTTGTTCATGTGTGTTTCAGGAATGAGGTCATAATCCCCATGTGTCATTGTAGTCTGCTTTTGTTAATGGATGTGTGTTTGTTTCAGGGGCCCATGTGTGACCTGCTGTGGTCAGACCCAGATGACCGTGGGGGCTGGGGCATCTCCCCCCGAGGTGCCGGCTACACCTTTGGGCAGGACATCTCGGAAACCTTCAATCATGCCAACGGTCTTACCCTTGTGTCCCGTGCCCACCAACTTGTCATGGAGGTAACCACACTTTTAGTTTAGGCTAAGTGTGTTTATATACTTGGTTGGTGTAGTTAGTATTAAAGCATGTGGCACAACTACAGTGATTCTAGTAGTAACATGCTTTACCTGTTAGATATTTACATGAATTAATGGACTTCCATGTAAATGGAAAATAAAGTTATAGTATATTTTTGGCGGGGAGCATAGAATTTCAATTCTACCATGGAAAAGGCCAATTTCTGAATATTTCAAATGTTGCGGCACTTCCATTTTGTTCATGGAACCTAAAGGTCTGTTAGGATAGAGCTGAGGTAGTCTCCATGTTTCCGTAGATTCAGCTGGAAGCTGCTGTGCTAGAGTTTAAACGGAATCAATAATTCAAGAGCCTTGTGTAGTGTTTTATATTTATAGTTTTACCCCCTTCCAGCTTAAAATAAGTTATATTTTTTATAACAAACTCTATTTTTGTTGTAAATTGCATGTTATAAAAGGGTTCAGGCACCTTTTTGTGATTACTTTAAAAAAAAATTTTTTTTTTAGAAACTTACCCCAAACAGCAAATCACTTCCTCATCCTTGTTATGTAGTATGGGGGCCCCGAAAACATGAACAAAGGTGCCAAAAACACCCAAATACGTCCTATTAGAAACGGCAAAGCTCTCAGTATAGTGATGAAAGGGATGTTGCTGTATTCCCTTTTGTGCGACCCAAGTAGTTTCCCCTATCCAGCTGTTCCATTCTCCATGTAGCCAGCTGCTACAGGTAACCGCCAACACGTCCTAATGGGGCCTTGGGCCACCACGAACCACCAGCGCCTTGGCATGGATTCTACAAATGTCTGGAACGTCCTATGTGGAAGCATCCTATGTTTTCTATATACTTATCCCTCATTTACTCAAGTGTTTCCTTTATTTTGTCAATTACCTATAAATGGACGGATAGCTATCGCTCGAGTCGCAACAAAATGGAATCTAACGTTGCGGCAAGTTCAGAATGAAACTATTTCATGTAAAGCATTTAAAGAGCTGCATCACTATACTGAGAGCTTTCAAAAGGACCTACACTATTTAGGTGTGTTTGGAGCCTTGCCCCCAAACACACCTAAACAGCAGCCTGTGCTTCGACTAGGTCTGCGTCAAATGGCGCCCTCTTCCCCATAAAGTGCACTAGTAAAATGTTCTTGGACTATATAGGCAATTTGGCTCAGTCACTCTGCATAAGAATCCCAGGATAAGAATTTAGAGTTGGAAATTAACCTTTAACTGTCTGAATTTAGCTTAAGAGTTTTGACTAACGATTAGAATAAGTGACTTGAGGTTGTTTACTTTTAAATGGATCATTTCAACTAAATGGTTTATGTACTAACGTACGGGTTGCCATTTTCCAGGGCTACAACTGGTGTCATGATCGAAACGTTGTCACCATCTTCAGTGCGCCAAACTACTGCTATCGCTGTGGCAACCAAGCTGCCATCATGGAACTGGACGATACTCTTAAATACTCTTTGTAAGTGACATTTTGAGGTTCTGGAGTAGATGTTTTAACTGAGTCTAAGACCAGGGGAACTCAATTTGAGTCTTACTGAGAAGAAATAGAATGCAGTAGCTGTTGCTGCATGTGCTTTTTCAGTTCTTCAAAGTAACACTCATTGTCCCTAATTGGAACTTCTATATTCAGCACCAAAAACGTATCTTCACAACTGGCATAAATTGAGTTATAGTTTCCATTGACCACATGAGGTTTTTAGTCTAAAAATGACAGTTCTGTAAATGGTCCCAATTGGAGTCATCCTAATGTTGCATTTCCTGTCCACCTCCAGCCTTCAGTTCGACCCTGCACCTCGACGCGGAGAGCCCCACGTCACCCGCCGTACCCCCGACTACTTCTTATAAACTCCTCTACAGCAAATGACAAACCCTCCCAAAACCTGTGTGCATATGACCTGTTACCAACATTAAAGCACTAACATGGACCAAAATGTGCCATATAAGCATTTAGTACACATTACAATAATACACATTGCCCTGTGTCTCAGTACTGCAACACAGTGTCCTGTTTTAGCCTTTAGTGCAATTGCCTGCTCTATACTATTGATGGTAAAGTTCCTTTGTTTTTCTTCAGTGGACTGTACATTACATAAACATGTGACAACTCTTCCTATCACTGGACAAATATATTCTGTTGGCAAAGCCGGGCATGTGAATTATTTACAATATTTTATACAAATGCACACACTTACATCCCTAGCGTTCACCACACTATTTGGGAATGGATGCTTAAAATTGAGGGAGATGCCTCTTCCTCCTTGGGATTGTATGCTTTCATGTCAATAGACCTACCTGCTTTCTCCTACTCATTTGCGTTTACTGCCCTCTGTATATTTGTCGGTGATTGCCTCTTGATGTATTTGAACTAAAGTACTTTTAATCCTAAACAACTCTGATATTTTCAATCAAGTCCAATCATGGTTTAAGTTTTTCCTCATTTAGAACCTAAAAGTTTATTCACCCAATGGCTGAAAAAATGCATGTTAACACCAAGTATTTATATCCCCCTTTAGGCGGAGTCGCCTTTCCTCAAAACATCTTTGTTGCTAGGCAGAAAGTTGATGTGGGTAATAGTGTTACTTCGTGTGACCTGACCTCTGCTCCCATTCCACAGCTATCCAAACATGTGATTGCCTTTTCCTTTAACATTCCAAGCCCCTGGCTCTTAAACAACTGCCATTGACCCCACCATAACCATTAACTTCTGGTGTAGCAAGTATATCAAATTACAACCCAATGTATAACGTCACCAGAACTCGACATTGTCCACTCATGCGTGTTTGTGTAGCAATATGTTTTAATGAAACAGTAATTCATACAACTGAGCATGAAAGGAGTACACTGTATACTTGGTTCTGACATTAAGAATCCATGCAATATGGACTTAGTTTATAGCTTTGTTCCCTTGTCAAGGATTTGCTGTTCTGACGCCTTCTATGATCCAGCAACCAGTTGCCCATCTTTTTATTTTCAAATGGCATGGAACTGATGCTTTTTCCTCAGGTCGTGGAGGGATCTTTCCCTTCCACATTTAATACTGTGTGTGTTAAAATGCCTGCATCCCCCATGCTTATGTCTTTCCCAATGATCAAGGGTTGTCTGGGGTAGGTGGTGCATAATGTATAGACTGCAGGGTGATATCCTGTTTTCAGCAACCAGTCCAAAAGAACCTACAGAACAAAGGTTTTCAAATCAAAACGGTACAATCTTCGTAAGCGTAACTATTTTAAAACAATATCTTATTGAATAGGATTATGAGGCCATGTTAAAAGTTTGAGTATGAGATGAATACAAGGGGGGACTGCTTTATTCTCACCGAGGAGCTGTCGGATTTCAGGAATCTTCTGTGAATTGTTCTTCCACTTGGGCATCTCAAAGCCACCCGTACAACCTGTCAAGAGAAACCTTACCGTACTCACACTGACCACCTTTTGCCAATCATTAATTGTTTACATTGATTAGAGTGCAATTGTGTCTTCAAATTTCATAGTGTAACAGATGTAAGATCAAACACTCCATGGGACAAAAGTGTATACATACCCCTTCAGCATCCTCTGCTGGCTCCTCTGGTAAAACGACCACCTTTTCAATCCAGAAGAGCACAAACCATTGAGGGTTTAGGCCTGGATTCAATTCCATTGTGCTTTGTCAACTATGCGTCATTTCTGATTGAGCCGACATATGCAGCATTATTGGAAGGTGGCTGGATCGAATCCCCAAGCTGACAGTGTACAATTCTGCCCCTGAGCAAGGCAGTTAACACACTGTTCCCCGGGCGCCAAAGACGTGGATATCAATTAAGGTAGCCCCCCCGCACCTCTGTTGTACAACTGACTAGGTATCCCCCTTTCCCTACTGTGCGGTCTCGGAACGTCTTTAAGAGGTGCATAGCCGACAAAGCGTGATCGGATTGAATCCCGACCTAAACAAAACAATGACTCCCTCTGCTTTAGTGAAAAACTATATAGGGACCCGCAAGCAGGACTAACCTGACTTGGAATAAAGGTTGGTGTTATCTGGAATCCTTGGGACCTCTCAACTCTGATTTTACCTCATTGAAGTTGACATTTAAAATGGTTTAGGGTAGGGACGTCCCAATTCTAAATAGCACTAACCATGGAGTAAAACCATTTTCAGGTCCTTGGATTTAAATTGTTAATGATATCCCGCCATTAGCATTTTAACATCCTTTCCTGAAGAGTCATTCAGCATACGCACCCTTTTTTGGGGAGGGACCTCAGGTTTGGGGTGGAGTCTGGTGGCACTCTCTGGCAGTTTCCTCCTTCTTACTGCCTCCTGATTGGGTGTCCCATCAACATCCCCATGGGCACTCTGCCCTAACGATTCTCCTTCCTGTAGCCACATAAATAACACATTTACAGTTGGCACACCTCACTGAGGATCTTGTCCATAGAAGTCTATCAAAAGGCCTAAAGATGTAAGAGGTGTGTACAATTGTTCTCCCCAGTGGAAGAAAGCAAGTACTGCATTCCATTGGCTAAGAACAGTGTTCATTTGTTCATAGCAAATTTGAACCAGTGTACAATATGAATTATGTTTTATTCATAAAATTTGTAGATTTACCTGGCCCATAGAAATAATTAAATTATAATTGTGGTGTGAAACCAAACGCATTTAGACAACATGTAACATGTAGCCTAGTCTACATATTGCACTGGGGCAAAACAATCTACGTTTTAATCGTAAATAACCTACAATTTATTTCGTAACTCAAAGTAGCACATGCGCAAAATGTACGGTTGTTTAGTTATCGGGACGAAGTGTTCAGAGATTCCAGTCACCCAGCAACTATTATGTGGTTTTTATACAATTCCATGGGTGGTATCTGTTATTCTCACCCCAAGTTGTTCTCCGTCAGTCAGCTTCCAGCTCTCTCCCGTCATGCGGTAGAATCGCTTTTCTTTCTTCCTCATAGAAGACTCCTGACGAGGCCTCAGCACTGACTCCTGGTAAGAGAAGGCCTGAAAGGGAAACACACACAGGAAAGTATTAGCCTACTCTGTTAAAAAAAGAGCAGTGCTGTTTAGTTTTTTGCTGAAAGGCCATATTACCTTCTCACTGTGTTTCTCCTGCAGCTCCTCCCTTGCCTGCTTTTGTCTTTGTTTTGCCTCCTCTTCTTCAGAATCTGGAAGAAGTGTAGTTTCATTCAATCATCAACTGGTTCACAATTTTCAGTCGAAATCGTTGGCCTGGTATCAGAAGTTGAAAAACAGTGGCCAGGACTGAAACACCCGATTAGGCTAATCAACTAATGGCCTAGATGAATTAAATCAGGTGTGTTGGTGACCTTCTCCTGGCGCTGCTGTAACCCATTCATAGACGCTAACTGTTTTAGCGCCTATTGACATTGGTATCTTTTGGATGGGGGGAGTTTTGTTAATTAACATATCCAACGCTCCTTCTTAACATTAAAAGCAATCGCTTGCGGTACGGTTTGGAAACATAAGGAACGTATAAAGGTTCAAATAAAATATTACTACACCTTTATAGGGTTCCCATACGACCATGTCTCATCGCTTGTTTGTGGAAGACAGACAGAAAGCCACCTGAACTAATTGGCTATCTAGCGTGCTCCAAACACCTATATGTAACAAGGGAGGGAGTGTAGTTCGTCAACTGGCGCACAGTCTGTGGCTCTGTGCAAAACTGATACAGTAAGTATATTTTTTGGAAAATGATTTATTGTTGAAATGAAAGGGGCATATCAGCATGTTTCGAAAAACTGGTCTGACGTTTCGAAACGTTAACACAGCGTCGGAATTGTAGTTCACATGCAGGCAACTGTGGGTGACCCTAATCGCTAAAAACTATGGATAAGAATGGTTTTGGAATGCTAACTCTGCTGTAACAAAGGCCTACGGTTGGCGACAGCTGTTATACAAAATGGAATGCATGATTTGAATGAGTAATATTGGGATTGCCTGTTTGATACACAGTCACCTACATTCAGATGTTGATCGGGTGTTGGAAGAGAACAAAGACCTCAGCCGTGGATAAAAATATGACACCATCAAGGTAGACAGGCCCAACAGCAACAGACCTCGCCCCACCAATAGAAAGGCACCTCTCACATCTAGAACGGAGATTCATAGACATATGAGCAATTAATAACTTGAATAGATAATGTACACTCACACGTCACCTTCAAGTGGATACTAGTAATCAACTTATGACAGTTCAGTATTTTGTGTGTATAAACGTTAGGACAGTAATGTCACATTAAAAGGACAACACCATGACAATTCAACTAGCTACTTATTTCCAAACAAAAATTAAATCCCTCTCCCCTTGTTGCAAAACTAGCCAATGGGCTCCTTGCACATAGCTTAACCAACACTTGCAAGAGTAAAAAAAACAACAACTTACCGATTATTGAATGTTTCCAAGAAACAAAACAAAGTATTGATATTAACAAGGTCCCCAAAAGCCAAGATGTCTTTGACGAAGACATTTTATAATATCGTTCTCCAAGCTATCCCGTTTTACTGCGTGTCTTTTTTAATACATTTTTTCTTAAAATATTCTTCCGCAGTAAATATCTCAACCACAGCTAGAGCCAGATATTTCACTGGATGTATAAATGTGAAGCATCCGGTTGGCGTTTCCACTCACTGCCAAATATGGTGATGAGAGGAAGCACATTTAGCCGGCAGTGGAAGAAGATGGAGCGAGATGGATTTTGGCCGACGTTCGCGTCGATTAAATATTTGATCTCCATACAGTTTTCTGTTTCTAAAACTAGTATTCAACAGTGGACTGCGTTTTGTAGCCTTTAACCTTTGCAAAGTTTTTTTGTTTGCTATGGCTTTGTTTAGGAGTGCATGGACGAATATAGTTTTTGCACACGCGCACTACGTAGTAGGCGTTCCCTAACGGAAATATGCAAAAATATAATAGATCGCGCCAATAGGATGTCACTAGCTTGTGCTTGGCTCTGCCCACCTCCTGCTTGTTCTGCCCATTCTGTTCGTTTGTTCCCATTGGAAACGACAGGCTCTGGTCTGTCTTGGGTTAGTTATAAGGAATCGTTGTCAATTTCGCAAACGTGTGATTGGGGACCCCTGCTGGTCAATACAAGTACATAATATAAGTACAGGTTATTTAGGGTCAGGTTAATTAAAACGTCTTAATAAACTGATCATAAAGATATGGTCTTAACTGTATTTTTAAACCATATTTAGTTGATTGATGGAAGCATATAAGGAACAGTCCACTTTCCTGAATGTTATACATTGGTCTCTTTTGTCATCTGATTATTACCCCTATATATTTCATGCCATTTTCTTTCTCAGAAAATGACAAACATGATGTGCCACCTGTGTCATTCAAGACACCACATACAGACGACAGGACAAAGGAAATAAGACAGAGAAAGTGAAGGGAATGGGAAACTGTCAATCCCATTACATGCATCAAAGCTAAAATGTAAAGTTATAGTTATCATATGCTGTTAACAGCAGAGGGGGGAATTATTTAGGTTAATTAGTGTTCATATTGAGACCAATTCTATTTTTCAAATGAGTCCAGCACAATAAAAATATCAATATAATACTAAATGACAAAACATGATCCTAAAAAATCAACCCAGTCTTTACATGGAGCATCCCCCACTAATGCTGTAAATTCCCTGAAGGGAACCAGGCATTCAAGCCTGCGCCGCCTTTGCAACATATTGCACATCTGTGGAGCATTAAAAACTAAAAGGAGTCTCCCTAAATCAGATACCACCCTCGGAACCTCTAGCACTATCCAATCTTGTGATCTTGTACTGTATTCTATCTTTGTGACCTTGACCAGTGTTATCAGATACATGGGAAGTTTCTGCAGGAACGCTTTGTAAATAAACAGAAGGGAATGCTGCTCTACAGACAGAGGACCAAACCACCTTTTCCTATAATAGATAAGGGTGGCTTCTAAAATAATCACCAGTAATGAATCTAAGGGCACAATGTAAAACAGCATCTAGTGGTCAAAGTGTGGAAGCTGCTGCGTGCATGGAGATTATATCCCTCTAATCTAAAACAGACATAAAAGTGGCCTGGACACCTTCCTTTCTGTTATCAAAAGACAGACGTGCTCTATTTCTGTACAATTATACAATTTTGATATTCAACTTCTTTATAAGCTCAGTAACATGTGTTTTTAAAATGCCAACTTATTATCTAGCCAGATACCAAGATATTCATAAGAGGGAACTCGTTCAATGTGTGTTCTGTTCAGGCTAGTAATGTCAATCAAATGTATTTATGAAGACCTTTTTACACCAGCAGATGTCAAAGTGCTAAACAGAAACCCAGCCTAAAACCCCAAACAGTAAGTCATTTATGGGACCTAGATAATAGCATGGATTTTTTTGTTGTTGCATTAAGTACAAACTAAAGGTCCAAGAGTGACTTCTGTAGCGCTTGGAAAGCAGACGTCAAATGTGAAAAGGCTTGGTTTACAGAGTATAATACTGTATCATCAGCATAAACATTCATTAAAAAATGTTCACAGTATTTCAAATTGTGTGTATATACAGTGTAAACAATAGTGGCTCCAGAATCAAACCCTGGGGTACCCCTTTATTCGAGTTCTCATTGCAGGTGAGTAGGAATAATGTGATAACTGCAAAGAGAAACCCGCACACTGCTCTTGCTCGTGTCACTTATTTTCTTGAAGCTCATCTGTCAGCCTCTTGGCCTTCGTCAGATGTTCTTTCCTCTGACGAAGGCAAAGAGGCCAACACAAGCTTTAATGAAATAACTGATATGAGCAAGAACAGTTTGTTTGACACAATTTATATCTGTAAAAAAGAACAGTCAATGTTTGTTTTAGAAAAGAGATGATAGGAATGGTACTGGATCTTCAGTGACATGTTATTTTTTGTCCCTGTGTTTTGAAAGAAACCTGGAGTAACAGCCTTGCTACAACTTCCCGAGCAAGCTAATACAGCAGAACTGGAGTTGTTAGTTAGTCTAATCTGTGAATGAATCACTGAAAGTGTAATGGTGAACAAGAACAATATAACAACATGTGACCAGGGAGAGTGTGTATGAGTGAGAATATCTCCAAGTGCCTCTATCTTAGACACATCTTAGACATGAGCAGTGACCAGACTACAGCGCTGAAAGGCCTTTGTCTCCCTGGAGACTGACTTCCTAGCAACTTCTCAGAATAGAGAGCATGCTGACTGCAGAGCTTTATCTGAATTCATGACATACTTACCCACCCAAAATGTATGGAAGTTAAATCTGTTTTTGTGTAAACATTGTGTATATGAGATACTAAGTATTCATGTCAAACTACAATATTGTGGTGTCTATTGAGAATTGTTCAGCATATTGTTCTTTAGATAAGTTTAGCGTTTTATATTTTGATTTAGCGGCTTTAGTGAGAACATTCCATTTCACATTGTCCGTTTTTTATTTGTTACCAATAATAAACATCATTCAACACAAGCAGAGATGACTTCCTACAAATGAGATTATTGCTGACTTTCCAGAAAGTGGGCATGGTGTTGTTTAGGACATGATAGATGTCATAGGTATGTGATGAATTTACATACAGTTAGTCGGTAGACTAGTGGCTCCCCATCACACTGCCTGGTTGTCAGTGTAACCCAGAAGAGCTTGTTAGGTGAGAGTTGAGTTATAGGGTGTGGCACTGCCATCTACCCTAGTTACCACTGAGCCAAATATGCCATTGAAACTGTTCCATGCATTTTGCTACACCTGCAATAACATCTGTTAAACACGTGTATGTGACCAATCTGATTTGATGCCCATATTATTATTCAGATACTTTTGACTAATCATCATTACATTTAAAGACACATTCCAGTCTCCTTTTCATCTCACTTATCACCTGATTTACTTAACAAAAAGGCACATCTCAATAGGTGGTCCAGGTATGACATGGAACAAGAAGGGGGGGTGGGCCTTACCTCTTTTGGCCTCTATTGTTCCTCAAGCAAGGGGGACAGGGGAGGCCTATGACAACATTACTGCATTTCTACTTGGGATATTGTTTTTCCAACAGGAAAAGTAAAACATAATAGCCAGAGTGGGTGTTTCAGTGTGTCTTTAAAATATGATTATAGCTTAGGACACTTTGTGGTACTTTTTAAGACTAGCAATTAAGATCGAACAGTAAGAAACCATTTTGACAATGATTGCTGGTTACTTGGCTCATTCCTTATGCAATTCTTTGTTGTAATGTTGACACTCCCGGATGTGAACGGAGGAATGATGAAGTCAGAGGTAAAGAATGAAGATGGAAGTTGTTCACCATATTAGTGAGATAAGAAACCTGTCAGGTTACGTGTTACTATTCCTCTGCCTGACACACTGAACATGCATCACTTTGCCATGAGGATACTGTTGTTTATTTCCATTGTGAATAGTTCTGATTCAAGGTATTTTGAAACATAAATGCTAAATTCGTTTTAGTATAATTATGGTTAAAAATATATTATAATAATCCCTTTCAGTGTATGTATATTTGCTCTACATTTTCTTAACATTCCCTTAATTTCTCATGAGGTTGACTGTACAGTAGGCTTTACCCCAGTCATCTGTGTTAGGACTTGATACTTTGGAAGTAAATTACACGTGATTGAATGTCTTCTCTCTATATGTCATGTGTTATTTTACATTTGACTGTATGTGTACTACCATGAAAACATCTGACAAACGTTGGTTTTGGAGTTAAATGTCCTACAGCATTGAGGGCATTGTTCTGCATAATATACATGTATCCCTTCTCAGTTTTGCTCTAAGTACGTTTTCAAGTATTAGTTTAGACTACTATGAGATCTTTGTTTGACATTCCTGCAACAACTTTACAGCTCAAGTTTGACAACATTCCCCCAAACATGTACTTGTTATTTTAGTATTTGTGCAAAGCATGGTATTGAACCTGAACGTTTAGCCTACTTCATGTGAGGAATTGGATTCCCTTACTAGAGAGAATAAAAACTATGACTTGATAACTACAGATTCACAGAATAGTATTTTTTTCTTTCTTTACATTATTTTGAAGTAGTTATGCATAGAGCTATTGTGTTTATTGGGGTGGCAGGTAGCCTAGTGGTTAGAGGCAGGTAGCCTAGTGGTTAGAGGCAGGTAGCCTAGTGGTTAGAGGCAGGTAGCCTAGTGGTTAGAGACAGGTAGCCTAGTGGTTAGAGACAGGTAGCCTAGTGGTTAGAGGCAGGTAGCCTAGTGGTTAGAGGCAGGTAGCCTAGTGGTTAGAGGCAGGTAGCCTAGTGGTTAGAGGCAGGTAGCCTAGTGGTTAGAGGCAGGTAGCCTAGTGGTTAGAGGCAGGTAGCCTAGTGGTTAGAGGCAGGTAGCCTAGTGGTTAGAGGCAGGTAGCCTAGTGGTTAGAGGCAGGTAGCCTAGTGGTTAGAGGCAGGTAGCCTAGTGGTTAGAGGCAGGTAGCCTAGTGGTTAGAGGCAGGTAGCCTAGTGGTTAGAGGCAGGTAGCCTAGTGGTTAGAAGCAAGGTACTTGGAGTCAAACAGACAGGCTTGGATGAGATCTTTAAGGTCAGGTCCCTCTGCAAGGCTCACAAAATCATTTTAGACCCAAGCCACCCCCTGTACCCGGACTTTGAACTACTCCCCTCTGGGCGCAGGTATAGGGTACCCCTCGGTAGGAAAAACAGAATTAGACTATTTGATCCTATCGACTCAGTAATGCCAGCAGGCAAGCCTCTTTTTATTGGTATGTAATTGTTATGAAAGTTGTAATGTCAATGTATCTTATATTTAAACGGCACATTAAACTTGTACATGACACTGCAACAACATTTCCCCATAAGGACAATAAAGTCACTGAAGTAGTCCGCTACTCCTGTATATAGCATCGTAGGTTTGTGTTACTTATGTACGATTGTTGGGAAATGGCTCGTAAGTAAGCATTTCACTAAAGTCTACACCTGTTTGTATTTTGTGCATGTGACAAATAAAATGTGATATATTTACACACTGCATATAATGTTTCATTAATTCTCAATTGCTCACTATGGGATTGTCTTGGAACTTCGTCAAACAGAAAGCACCAATCAGCGAAGTGGCATAGTTTCGGGCATTGTTGGAGAAGTTTCGTCCGGAGCCCAGCTCTGCCAAAATGTGGGAGGAGACATCTGCAGTGGATAAGTACGGTGCATCACCAACAGGCGAGTCATTCGAGCCAGGCCGGCAGCGACAGGTGTGTACCAGATACAAGAGGAAAGGGAAACGCCATCGTCGTCAAACAGGTTATTGGGTCTCACTCATTTCTCTTCATCGTTGAGTTTTACCTCATTTTGGGCGATTCACTTTTCAGTTAATTTAAAAAAAAAAAGTTCCAGTACAATGAGGTCGGCCTAAATATTTATGTTAACTAGGAAAGTCAGTTAACAACATTCTTATTTAAAATGACAGCCTAGGAACAGTGGGTTAAGGGGCAGAACGACTGCTTTTTACCTTGTCAACTCGGGGATTCGATAAAGCAACCTTTCAATTACTGTCCCAAAACTCTAACCACTAGGCTACTTGCGCGTTAAAGTTTAGGTTAGTGAAAAATTAGACTAATTGAACCTTAATTCTTCCACTTCTCCAGAAAAACTTTGTGGTTTAGTCTAACTTTTTGACATTTGAAGTAATTAACCCAAACGTTTATATTTTGATTAGCCGGTGTGGTTCTGAGATTTTCCCCCGACGGCGTGGTATTTCGTGTTCAATGTAAACAACCTGCTTGTAATGGAGAACCCTCTTTAAACAAATAGACACATTCCCAGACTAGATTCTTGCATTGTGGTGGTTACGCAACCTGGTCTCAGAGCATTTCGTATTATGTACGTAAATCTGAGCAACCTAATTTAGTACGATATGTTAAGATTCGTTTGGTATATAATTTGTGGATGTCCATCCATTTTGTATGATATGTTACTAATTATAAATTGGGTGGTTTGAGTGCTGATAGGCTAAAAGCCATGGTATATCAGACCATATACCACATGTATGACAAATTATTTTGACAGTTTTAATTACGTTAACCAAGATATAAAAGCAATACGGCACCTCGGGATTTGTAGTGTTTGGCTAATATACCACGGCTGATGTCTGTATGCATTGTGCTTAAGAACAGCCCTTAGCTGTGGTATATTGCCCATATACCACACCCCCTTGTGCCTTCCTTCGTATTATGTTAAGTATTCTAGCTCTGTGGCCTGCGGGCGTGAGCAAAGCTTGGGGTTAAGGTGAGGTTACAAGGTTAAGGGAAGGGCTAGTTAACATAAGTA
The DNA here is from genome assembly GCF_002021735.2 of Oncorhynchus kisutch. Classification (NCBI taxonomy): domain Eukaryota; kingdom Metazoa; phylum Chordata; class Actinopteri; order Salmoniformes; family Salmonidae; genus Oncorhynchus; species Oncorhynchus kisutch. The sequence goes on along the minus strand of NC_034196.2, from coordinate 39,074,705 downwards.
GTTAGAAAGTTGATAAAATGCTGAAGTTGTTTGTGATGTAAATCGACCTCGCAATCTTTTGCTAGATGTTTGTGGTATATGCCCACCAGTGGAGGCTGCTAAGGGGAGGTTGGCTCATAATGTCTAGAGTTATATCAACTACATGGAAACCATGTATTTGATAACATTCCATTGACTCCCTTCCAGACATTATGAGCCGTCCTCCCTAAGCAGCCTCAACTGATGCCCAACCATCCATCCATCCTTTCCTTTGTGCCTTAAGTAACATCTATGTAAGCATACCTAACATATACTAAATGGAGTGTTATGGATTTATGTACAGAGTAATACGAAATGCTCTGAGACCAGGCTGGATTATGATGGACCAACCTTGTGTAAACTTTACAGGCATTATGAGTTTGGGCCCAGGCATAGATTGAATTCTTTGGTTGTCTGGCTAGATGTGTAATTTTAAAGGTAAACTTCAATATTATTTGGAGTCTGTAATGGCAATGCTGATTAACAGTATATACTTCACTGATAACTTTTGTAGCTATTACAATCTTTGTTATGATCACACGTTTCTATTGTTCCACTTGTAAAGCTGAATTGTAGCCTAATTGGGTAAACCATAGGGCAGTGGTATTTAATGCTTACCCTACAAGGTCCGGATCCTGACAGTTTTCTGTTCTACCTGATAATTAATTGCACCCACCTGGTGTCCCAAATCTAAATCTGTCACTGATCAGAGGGTCAACAATGAACGCAGTGGTGCTACTGATGCTCTTATGCAATTGATGCACCTGAATTACCACAGTCTACTCAGTTACTGCAGTCTTTTTCTTCTTTTTTTTTTGTTAAGGGTAATCTAACTTTTTACTGAATTTAATTTTTTTAAGCTGTAATGTGAAGTTTTTTTCCCCTCTCGGATGTCATTGGACGCGCGATAGAACAGCAATACCTACTGCCTTTTAATTTATGTCGTTGAGCGACGCTCCAGACCTCGCTTCGTCAACAAAACAATAACTGCTGTGGGGCGGACAGTGGCACAGTTTTCCCTACTGCAGATTCTATCTTTAAAACCTTGCATTGTATTTCAATTGTGCATGCTACTTTGCTGTAAAAACCTATTCTGTGAACTGATATGGGGCTCTGAATTTTGGGATTGCACTTCTGAATTGTATCCCATTTCTTTTATAGGAGGTGCAACAAGAACAGTAAATGGCTTTCGACTCGCTGCCCTCCAGAGTAGTCTTGCTCTATGATGAATGGCTTAAACTGTCTGGTAAGTCTACACAAGTTGTTGTAATTTTGAAACAGTTATTCAAATAATTTATTGTTGTAGAAAGTTGATTCAATTATTAGTTCAAGTCTTAATTTCTGTATAGTGTTTATTAGGGATACTCAAGACTGTGGATATTAAGTTGTTTAAAAAAATAATCTCCATCCATTCTAACTATTTCCTGCCCTTGAGGCATTGACTGATCTAACACAAGGGCTCATTACATTACACCTGTCCTGTTATGTCAGATTAGTGATTACTTGTAAGTAAGTATTTGAACAGGATGCCAGGCTTGTCACGTTACTCAGGAATAATGTTTTATTTCGTCCACTCAGATCCCAGGACAGAGGACTGGCCCCTAATGGCATCGCCGATAGCCCAGACTCTCATCGTAATCGCCTACATCTACTTTGTCACGACGCTGGGCCCTCGGCTGATGGAGAACCGCAAACCCTTTGACCTCAAAAATGCCATGGTCGTCTACAACTTCAGTATAGTTGGCTTCTCCATCTACATGATCTATGAGGTGGGTGCACTTCAGAAATCGACTGGCCACCATAACTTTAAACGTTAAAGTCCAATGCAGCTGTTTTTATTTCAAAATCATATCATTTTCTGGGTAACAATTAAGTAACTATTTCTATTTAAAGCAAAACAATTGCAAAGAGCAATTTCTCTAGAATTCTGAGTAGAGGGCTTGAAACTGAAAACTGTTATTGGCAGAGCGGTGTGGCACTCTTTCTTAATGGTCTATTAACTATACTAAACATGGTCCCCTGAGCTGAGTTTTATTTTAAATACGTTTATTTATTTTAACCTTTTATTTACCTAGGCAAGTCAGTTTAAGAACAAATTCTTATTTACAATGACGGCCAAACCCGGACGACGCTGGGCCAATTGTGCGCCACTCTATGGGACTCCCAATCACAGCCGGATACCACCTGGATTCGAACCAGGGACTGTAGTGACACCTCTTACACTGAGATGCAGTGGCCTAGACCACTGCACCACCCGGGAGCCCTAAAAGATACAATAATGTAATACGCATAAGAAGCTTATTTCTCTCAAATTTTGTTCACAAATTTGTTTACTTCCCTGTTAGTGAACATTTCTCCTTTGCCAAGATAATCATCCACCTGACAGGTGTGACATATCAAGAAGCTGATTAAATTGCATTATCATTACACAGGTGCACTTTGTGCTGGAGACAATAAAAGGCTGCTCTAAAATCCACAGCATGCAATTGGCATGCTGACTGTAGGAATGTCTACCAAATAAAGGTGGAAAAAAAAATACCAGAGCTGTTGCCAGAGAATTTGTTAATTTCTCTACCATAAGCCACCTCAAGTCGTTTTTAGAGAATTTGTCAGTACTTCCAACCGGCCTTACAATCACGCCAGCCCAGGACCTCCATCTGGCTTATTCACCTGTGGAATCATCTGAGACAGCCACCCGGACAGCTGATGAAACTGAGGAATATTTCTATCTGTAATAAAAAGCCCTTTGTGGGGAAAACCCCATGACTATTGGCTGGGCCTGGCTCCCAAGTGGGTGGGTGACAATTGCCTGCTAGGGTGCATTTCCATTTTAAACATCTTGTCTTTCAAAAACTGCTGGACATAAAATAAGGTGTTGAATACAAATGTAGTGGTTGAAGCGTTTCCTTGACGATTTAGGCAACTTTTGTATTAATAAATTGTCGACAGCCTGTATGCCATCCCACCTATCTAATTCTTCGGGTAACCTGTGAAAGACTGCATGGATAGAATGCATTAATTGACTATTTGACTTTTCGTAATAATTCTCATGTCACAGATCTAGTGCCGCTGCGCTCGTTAGACAGAAGAAAAATCCACCCCTGTCGAACGGATAAGTGTTGTCACCCTTAAGAAAATGTCTCCTATATCTGCCGTTTCCGTTACACGTTACAATTATTTGTTTGCGAATAAACCTGGGTCAATGGAAACCTGCCTACTGTGTGGCGAGTTGCATACACACATTTTTGACTGCACTGGGCCTTTAAGTTTTCACTCATAAGAAATGTAATGGGTTTAGTTTTACTACTATGCTGTCATCTGCTGGTGGTTACTTGCAATAACACAGTTGTGACTTTTACATGATGTACTTTGTAAAGTGGGATGTCTTCTCTTTTTTTTCATGATTTTTTCCCCCAATTTTGACTAAGATTAACTTGTTTGTGTTAGTATCTGATGTCCGGTTGGGCCAATGGTTACTCCTACGGTTGTGACCTTGTTGACTATTCCAGCAATCCTCTGGCTGTCCGGGTAAGCTACTTTCACATTGCACTGGTGAAATACTCTTTGAATATTAATACTCCTGTATCTCTGAATTCGGTGGCAATGTTTGACTGTTCCCCCCAGGGGCTAATGTTTGACTGTTGCACCCTCAGATGGCATGGACCTGCTGGCTCTACTACTTCTCAAAGTTTATTGAAATGTTGGACACAGTAAGTACTATTCTATCCTGTTTAGTTGTACAACTGTAGTCAAGTAGAACATTTTTATGAATTAAACTTGTTATTACTACACAACTATATGAAATAAATGGTTATTTTCTTCTCAGATCTTCTTCGTCCTCCGCAAAAAGACCAGCCAGGTGACATTCCTTCATGTCTTTCATCACTCTATCATGCCCTTCACTTGGTGGTTTGGAGTCAAATTTTCAGCAGGTAGAGTAAAACACTTGAAATGGAACTTGTGAATCTGAGTTGGTAATGACCTAACATTATGCAATGTCATCTGTTGCCATTTTTGAAATCATACAATGTATAATTTTTTTTTAAAACCAGGTGGTATGGGAACCTTCCATGCCATGTTGAACTGCTGTGTCCACGTCCTCATGTACTCCTACTATGCTGTGTGTGCTATGGGGCCTGCCTATCAGAAGTACCTGTGGTGGAAGAAATACATGACCACCATCCAGTTGGTATGCTAATACTTGTATAGTGTGCCCCGTGTTCATTAATTGTATTGAGGAAAAGTGCATGACTTAGACTGAAATAGAATGTGTGCCGGTACTGTTTTATAGTCAAATGCAGGAGCTCCACGGTAGTACCGTTTGTTTGAGCTAATATTCTAGAGCAGGAACAGGAGCTCAAGCAGTAGAACATTTGAGATGCTGGTACTCTGCTGTGGTGAGCTCAAGCACTGAGGATAAACAATTTAAGAAACAAAGCTGGATGAAGCATCCACATTTTTACTTTAAGTAAAATGCTTTCCTCAATGCTGCCCCTTTAAGACCTGTACATCTGCATTGTAGTGGTTTAGTCACCATATAATATCTTAATCATGTTTCCTATTTCTCTAGGTTCAGTTTGTGATGGTGACTGTCCACATTGGCCAGTTCATCTTCATGAAGGACTGCCCCTACAAGTTCCCGGTTCTCCTCTACATTGTTGGTCTCTACGGACTAATCTTCCTGGTTCTCTTCCTCAACTTCTGGTACCACGCATACACAAAGGGAAAGAGGCTGCCCAAGGTTGCGCAGAAAAGCAAGGCTCTCCAGAATGGCAATGGGGTTCACCATTCCAATGGGGTCGCCAAGGAGGCAACGAACGGAATCTTCTATGGCACAACCAACAAGGTCGCAAACGGCTTTCACCATGGCAATGGCATTCACAAGAAGGAAAAGTAAATGATGCAGCCTCAGGTTTTAGTTGACGAGCTCAATTACCAACTTCCAGGGCTGTATTTTACATCCAAGTCTCCTTTTTGTTACACTTCCACCATTTCAGAGCGTATTCCCTGTTTTAATTGGTTCCAACTGTTGTTTTTTTGTGTGTGCTTACAACTTTATGTTATCACTGTTATTGAATAGAATCATATTTTCTGTTTGGCTGTTAGTGCATGACTTTCGTTCAGAAATGTCGTTGTAGGGATCACTGCACATACCATTTTTTTCCCCAGTTACAAATGTAAATGTTTTTGTGCTGTAATATAATGTGCCTGGCAACAGGCTTTTGAGTATCGTTTTAAACAAGGTGATGATGCTTAATGTCTGGTGCAAACAGAGCATATAAATGGTCTTAGAGCTGCTCTGATAGAACCTGAAGCCCTGGAATCAGTAGCATACATTTCACTGATTTGAGCTTTAGTCTTTTCATATGACAATCAGTTTGTAGTAGGCGAAATGCACTTCCTGTAATGCTTTACTGCTTATAGTATGCCAAGGGATCGTACTTGATGTATTTTGTGTTAATTTAATGTTCACAATGTATATACATTTGTCTTTTTTATGTTGCCGTTTGAAGGTCAAATGTACAGCAGACTATGTGAAGGCTGTCTGGGCTTTTAGTGTTATTGAAGGAGCTGACCAAAAATGGGCATTTCCTTTGTTTGTGCCCATGGTGAATGAGAACAGAAAAATATTGTATGAATGAAAGCGATTATTTTACTACTGCAGTCAATAGCAAATACTGTGTATTTTTAAGCTACTTGCTCAATATTGTAACGAATTCGGGTTGGTGGCCCCGACCGGGCCTAGAATCCGAGTCCCGCGACTGTCAAGCCAACACCTTAACCATCACGCCAGGACGTCCAAACCGCTTGACGAGGTCGCTACAATATTGTTCAAAAGAACAATCTGCTTTTATGTTGAAATAAATTATTTTTACCTACATATATTGGCCAAGTCATTTATGAAAGTTCATTTAATCTTTACGTTTTTATAGGTAACTATACTAGACTACACAATGTTCTCTTATCTCGGGCAAGTTGACTCGTCTGTTTCCCTATAAATTGTTACTTCTTTTTAAACAAATGCAATGCATAGCTACAGGATGTCCATATTTGGGCATCGTATCATGTGACCGGGTTCGCTTGTCTCTGCTCCAATCGCATTGCTCAGATGTGACGCTCGAGATTCAAAGTTGGTCAGCGAGGCGTAGCTAGGCTAGCTTCTCAATGGCATGTTATGTTTTCAGTAGTAACGATAGTCTGCATTAATATTTGGTAGAATCTCTCGTTTATGAAAGTTGTGTAACTTTTGTGTGTGTTATTGGACCAGAATGGAAGGTAAAATGATCGGACCGGGTCCATACAGGGCAACAAAGTTGGTGAGTAGATTATGTCCAATGCTAGTAATGTTTGCTAGCCAGTTTTGTGGTAATTTGCATTGGCAATGTTAATTTGCCAAATGGCTTGTTGGTTATGTTGTAAGACTTCTTGTCGTTTAATCGGATAAAACACAGTTTTTTGGCTAACGCTAACTATTTATTGATATTGCTCTTGGCTGGCTAGCGTTGAAGAAGGAACGTTCCGAGGCTGTCCAGTGCTCTCTGGCAAGGTTTCTCATCGTGGTAAAGTTGGTATCTTTGCCAGTCAGAACTTCAGGTTAGGCACACAATGTGTACAACTTTGCACAGGTCTTACTTTCCCAATTCCCTGACCGGAGTCTCATAATCGCACAACAAAAGTGTAGGCAATCTGTGGCACCGTCAATGCAACTAGTTAGGGACCATCAACGAAGTGCATGATCACAACATTCACATTTCAATAGCTTTAACCACATGATTTAGCAACCTCATTTCAACTTTGGGTGCGTTTATAAATTCACTCTGGAGTGCCAGAGTGCGCTCTAGGCATTCATAAATTCAGAGCGTTGTCAGATTGTCTGTTCTTAAATTGAGAGTGTTTCGCTCTCAGCATTTTAGAGCGCAATGTACGATCTTGCTGAGGAGTAGGGTTGATTTGAGCGTTCTGACCTCAACAGCAGTCAACCACCCAAGCGAACTGGCTAAAGTTAGCGAGCTTGATAGCTACTTCCAGACATAAATGAGAGAACACCTCACTCTGAGCATTTTACTTGCCCTAGCAGAGCTGGTTATCCAGAGCGTTGGTGACTAACTGTGCTGCTGGCAACAATTTCATATTTTTTGTCGAAGTTTACAGACACGGCCATATTCAACGGGTGTTCTGCGTTCGTAAATTCATCAGTAGTTCTGTGCTCTGGCACACTCAGATGAGTTCTCTGAAACCTGAGTACATAGCCAGAGTGAATTAACGAACGCACCCTTTGATTCATACCTTCTATAGAGGCATGTGCTTCTACATCTGCATTGCTTGCTGTTTGTGGTTTTAGGCTGGGTTTCTGTACAGCACTTTGTGACATTGGTTGATGTAAAAAGGTCTTTATAAATACATTTGATTGATCCTTTAGTTCTCTCCAAAAATGATCTCTATGTTTTAAATGTATATTTATTAAAATTAACTTAAAATTCAATAGCTCCTTGACGATGTGACCTAGACACCTCTACCCAACTTTGGAATGTTCACATGTAGGGAAATGCATTGTTCACCCTTTGGTTTTCCGCAAAAAGCGCTTTCAGGATTTTATATAAATATTTGAAACTTTAAAATGACTCTCTCTTCAATTTGACTTAGCGACTTCATTTCAACTTGTAGTATTCCTTAGGCATGTTGCACATCCTTTAGTTTTCAGACGATTCCTATATATATATATACAGTGCCGTTAGAAAGTATTTATACCTCTTGACTTATTCCACATTTTGTGACATCAGGAATTAAAAATGGATTAAATTGACACACTATACCCCATAATGACAGTGAAAACATGTTTTTAGCAATTTTTGAAAATATATTAAATGAAATACAGAAGTTATCATACTCCTGAGTCAATACATGTTATAATCACCTTTTGGCATTGACTACAGCTGTGAATCTCTCTGGGTAGCTTTCTAAGAGCTTTACACACCTGGATTGAACAATATTTGCACATTATTCTTTAAAAAAATTATTCAAGTTGTTAGACAGCCATTTTCAAGTCTTGCCATAGATGTTCAAGTCGATTTAAGTAAAAAATGTAACTAGGTCATACAGGAACATTCAATGTTGTCTTGGTAACCAACTCCACTGTATATTTGGCCTTGTGTTTTAGGTTATTGTCCTGCTGAAAGGTGAATTTGTCTCAGTTTCTGGTGAAAAGCAGACTGAACCAGGTTTTCCTCTAGGATTTTTCCTGTGTTTAGCTCTATTCCATTTATTTAAAAATAATAATATTTGAAAATAGTTATTGCCGATGACAAGCATACCCATAACGTGATGCAGCCACTACCATGTTTGAAACTATGAAGAGTGGTACTCTGTCGAAATTGCCCCGAACACAACACTTTGTGTTCAGGACATAAAGTTAATTTCTTTGCCACAATTTTTAAAACTTTAGTGCCTTATTGCAATCAGAATGCACATTGTGGAATATTTTTTTAATCCTGTACAGGCTTCCTTTTCCCCCCTCTGTCATTTAGGTTAGTATTGTGGAGTAACTACAATGTTGTTGATCCATCCTCAGTTTTCTCCTATCACAACCATTAAACTCTGTAACATGGTGAAATTCCTGAGTAGTTTCCTTCCTCTCCGGCAACTGAGTTAGGAAGGACACCTGTATCTTTGTAGTGACTGGGTGTATTGATACACCATCCAAAGTGTGACCCCAGACTGACTTCAGCAGACCCCAGACTGACTTCCTCAGCTTGATGTAACAGGTTGCCTCAGACAGCAGACCCCAGACTGACTTCCTCAGCTTGATGTAACAGGTGGCAGGTGTAATAGCTCTGCAGGATTGTGGGAACTACGTTGTGGTGCCTCCTTCTCCATAGCAGGAAAGTGTCAAATGTACTTTGTTTTCAGTGAAGTTGAGGCTTCTGTCTGTAATAGCCCCTAAGTAATTGAAAATGCTGAACCTCTACCTGTTCTCAATTGAGGGTCAGCTGAGGTAATGAAATCAGCCTTCACACAGTACACCAGATAGGCATGCACTCTCAAATTCTCCTATTCTATCTTGTGTACGGTATGGCCTTAGGCATGCTTCCTCAAATTCTCCTATCCTAAGATCACACAGTACACCAGAGTGGACAGACTGACCATAGACCCCCGGCACATAGGCTATTGTAGGATATATACTTGAGACTGAAACGGGTGGGGGTTGGGCGACACTGGCCCCGTCCAAAATGACTCCCAGACAAGGGCCAATCAAGCAGGATAAACATCAAAGCACAGCTCCCACACCACTCAGGGGAAATCAACAGACCACTAACTTGCTACCCTGAGACAAGGCCGAGTATAGCCCGGGAAGATCTCCCATACCGCACTAACCCTAGGGTAAGCAAAACCGGACAGGAAGATCACGTCTGTGACTCAACCCACCCAAGGGAGTCGAGTGTAGCGAGCAAAGCCTGGCATGATGCGATGCATCCTTATAGGGAAAAGATGGGACAGTATGAACAAACCAGTGACGGACTCCGTAATAGGTGCAGAGGCAGAGAATCCCAAGAGAGAGTGGGGAGCCGGCCAGGCAGAGACGGCAAGGGTGGTTCCTCTTGCCTGTGACTTCCCATTCACTTTCGCTCCCCTGAGCCAGACTACGCTCAATCATAGGACCTCCTGAACAGATGAGTCTTCAGTAAAGACTTAAAGGTTGAGACAGAGTCTGCGTCTCTCACATGGATCGACAGAGCATCCCATAAAAGAGGAGCTCAATAGGAGAAAGCCCTGCCTCCGGCTGTTTCCTTACAAATTCTAGGGACAATAAGGAGGCCTTCGTCTTATGACTGTAGAACATATGTACTGTAGATATGTACGGTGGGACCAAGTCAGAGATAAGTAAAAGCAAGTCCATGCAATGCTTTTTGTATGTTAACAGTAAAACATTGGGCCTTAACCGGAAGCCAGCAGACCAGCACTGGAGTAAAATGATCACGTTTTGGTTGTAGTCAAAACATCTAACAAGGGACTGGGTTATTATTGGAGTGTAACATAGGTGTTGTCTGAAGAGATGGTTTGTGAGTCTGGTTTTAAATATGCAAATGGATGTTGGATGTTCCAGGAGTTTCAGAGGACTGTAGCTGAGCTGAAGTCACTGAAGACAAGGTCTCCAGTGGCCAGGAGTCTGGTGTTGGGGGTGAAAAGGAAGGTATTTAGGTGTGCAGCATGTCAGAGAGGTAAGAAAGAGCCAGGACATGGAGAGGTTTGTAGGTGAGCAGGGGAGTTGGTGGAGAGTGGATGTTTTCCCAGGTTTTGGTGTGGATTAGGGAATTTTCGGGTCCCAGTGGTTTGAAATTAAGGATCCAAGGATAGAGTGAACAAATGTCTTGTAAGCATTCAGATAATATGCACAATGGTAAGAAGTTGCATACAGCCTGCCTGCAAACTTATCCAACACTTCAGTCTGCAGCCTTACTTTATACCATAACGTCAGGTAAGGACCCAGAGGAGGGAGAATTTTCCCTCCCCATGCCAGCCCATCAGAACGCCTGCAAACGGATTGAGACATAATGGTGACACCAAAATGGTGTACCCTTCTGGGTGAGCACTGAAGCAACAGAATTGTGAACATATTGAAGAGTGTTGACAGAGAGGCTATAGAGATGAGCATTGCATTAGTCCAAATAAGAGGTGACAATCTGATAAACTGTTCAACACAATACTATTCAGAATGCCCAAAACCTGGGGGTCCAACTTTGCAGAGTAGAAAGTCTTACTTTTGTGTGAAACTCATGGCAGCCATGCAATGTGTGTCCCTACCCTGTGAATAATACAAACATTCCTAAGTTGATTTGAAGTGCCTAGGTCATGTGATCAAGGAGCTATTGAAATTCAAAGGCCAAAATGTAACTAATAAATTAAGGTTAAAGAAATTCAACAATTGTCCCTTTGAACATTCCAAAGTTGGTTTGAGGTGTCTACATCACATATTAAAGGAACTGATGAGTTGTAAGGGATAAAAAATGTAAAAAAATACATGTTTAATCTAGGAATCGTTTTATGAGAACTAAAGGGTGCGCAACATGCTATGCAGCTCAAAACGTTCGTGAGCTATTGAAGTTTAAAGGTCCGAATGTCTGGCGAATCTCCAACCAACGTTACCACGGTTAGATACGACCTGGCCAACAGCCATTAACTGCAGACTGTCATATTTGTATTGACATGTCTAACCACAGAATTAAATGGAACAACAAAATTGTCTCTAACCCTAATTTCCAGAAGGTCAATGAACCGTTTTGTGGAGATTACTTTAATTGCTGCCAGTCTAATAACCCAGGGGACAGGAAATAAACACTATAAACAATGGTTTTGCTTCTAACTAGTAGTGGGAATGAACATGGTCACGGATTGATTTAAATTGTAGCCTAATGCCCATATTATAAAAGCCTGATAGATGAAGTACCTAAAATATGCATTTCCTTGACTTGTTTGTCTAATTTCATCTACCATTTGTATAGTTTTTACACATGGTCTTGAAGATGTGCCATCATGAGTCTAAATCCTTGTACATTACCGGCCATTTTCCCGGACAATGATTAAACCTAGTCCTAGTGCTCAATGGAGAATCTCATTGAAATGTTTTTTTTTTAGTCCAGAACTAGGCTTAATCTGTGTCCGGGAAACTAGCCATAGACGTGAGAGTCCTCCATCTAGGCATAGTTACTATGCAGCTTTCTTTTGATGTCGCGACATCTAGCTAGCTACAGTATATTACCGTGATCTAGCGATGGGCAACTTTGATGGAATGGGGCCCACAAAATTTTTTAGCTCGTCATGAGGGGCCGCAGGGGGTCTGAGTACCCACATCCCCCCAAAATTACATTTTAAAGTTAATTTCTTGTGGTTCTACACATTTTGCAATCGGGCGTAGAGAAAAGGTTGCAATTTTATAACTAATTTCCAGAAATTTTGCCGTTGGGTGGAAGCAAATGTTTGCAGTTTGTGATATGATAACTGGTGATCAATGAGCCAAACCCCGGTCCTTAATTCTACCATGCTTTCTACAAGTTTAGATAGCTGGCCGCTACACTAACTTACGAATCTACTTTTTTTTAGCAGACATGGGTAATTGAGTGACGACTGATGCACAACCAAATTTCGAAATTGAACCTTGTGTATTCTATTACTCTAACTGTCAACAGTAAGTTGAGACCCCGACTGAGTTCCTAAAAATGTGGTATGTATGTATGTATGTATGTATGTATGTATGTATGTATGTATGTATGTATGTATGTATGTATGTATGTATGTATGTGTGTGTGTGTGTGTGTGTGTGTGTGTATATATATGTGTATATATATGTGTATGTATATGTGTATATATATGTATGTGTGTGTATATATATGTGTATGTATATGTGTATATATATGTATGTATGTGTGTATATATTTGTGTATGTTTTATAGGTCCGCGGGCCTACAAAAGGGGGTCGCTCCGCCAGTTGCTCATCCCTGATCTAGCTACAGTACCAGTCAAAAGTTGGACACACCAACTCATTTAAGAGTTTTTCTTTATTTTTACTATTTTCTACATTGTAGAATAATAGTGAAGACATAAGAACTATGAAATAACACATATGGAATCCTGTAGTAACCAAAAAAGTGTTAAACAAATTCTTCAAAATAGCTACCCTTTACCTCATGAAGCTGGTTGAGAGAATGCCAAGTGTGCAATGCAGTCACCTGGAATGCATTTCAGTTAACCTCCACATGATCGGTGGATCCCCCGCGGGATGGTTAAGCTCATGTAGGCTAATGCGATTAGCATGAGGTTGTAAGTAACAAGAACATTTCCCAGGACGTAGACATATCTGATATTGGCAGAAAGCTTCTTGTTAATTTAACTGCACTGTCCAATTTCCAGTAGCTAATACAGTGAAATAATACCATGCTGTTGTTTGAGGAGAGTGCACAGTTATGAACTTGAACATGTATCAATAAACCAATTAGGCACATTTGGGCAGTCTTGATACAACATTTTGAACAGAAATGCAATGGTTCATTGGATCAGTCTAAAACTTTGCACATATACTGCTGTCATCTAGTGGCCAGAATCTAAATTGCGCCTGGACTGTAATAATACGTTATGGCCTTTCTCTTGCATTTCAAAGATAATGGTACATTCATTTCACATTTCCACAGACTTGTGTTTCCTTTCAAATGGTATATCTTTGCTTCAGGTCCTGACCAAGTCCATATTATGGCAAGAACAGCTCAAATAACCAAGAAAAACGACAGTCCATCATTACTTTAAGACATGGTCAGTCAATCTGGAAAATTTCAAGAACTTCTAAAGTTTCTTCAAGTGCAGTCGCAAAAACCATCAAGCACTATGATGAAACTGGCTCTCATGAGGACCGCCACAGGAAAGGAAGACCCAGAGTTACCTCTGCTGCAGAGGATAAATTCATTAGTTACCAGCCCCAGAAATTACAGCCCAAATAAATGCTTCAGAGTTCAGGTAACAGACACATCTCAACATCAACTGTTCAGAGGAGACTGATTGAATCAGGTCTTCATGGTCGAATTGCTGCAAAGAAACTCCTACTAAAGGACACCAATAAGAAGAGACTTTCTTGGGCCAAGAAACACGAGCAATGGACATTAGCCCCGGTGGAAATCTGTCCTTTGGTCTGATCAATCCAAATTTGAGATTTTTGGTTCCAAACGCGTGTCTTTGTGAGACGCAGAGTAGGTGAACGGATGATCTCCGCATGTGTGGTTCCCACCGTGAAGCATGGTGGAGGAGGTGTGGGGGTGCTTTGCTGGTGACACTGTCATTGATTCATTTAGAATTCAAGGTACACTTAACCAGCATGGCTACCACAGCATTCTGCAGCGATACGCCATCCCATCTGGTTTGCGCATAATCCCACTATCATTTGTTTTTCAACAGGACAATGACCCAATACACTGCCAGGCTGTGTAAAGGGTATTTGGCCAAGAAGGAGAGCGATGGAATGCAGCATCAGATGACCTGGCCTCCACAATCACCCGACCTCAATCCAATTGAGATGGTTTGGGATGGGTTGGACGGCTACTTTGGGTGGCTACTTTGAAGAATCTCAAATATAAAATATGTTTTGATTTGTATAACACTTTTTTTGGTTACTACATTGATTCCATATTTACACCTGGATCTCGCAGCTAGCTAGCTGCTATCCGTGTGACTATTGGCTTACGTCGATCCCGGAGCAAACATCAATTATTCCGGAGCTAGCCAGCTGAAGAGTTCCATCAGCCACTCCTGGGCTACAATCACCTATCCGGACCCGTTTTACTGCCGATGCGGAGCCCCACCTGGCCTTCGACTGGACTACCGACGTTATCTGCCCGAGGGAGTTATCCAACTGGCCCCTCCGTCACGACGTTACCTGAACGCCCATCTGCGGCCCGCTAATCGTTAGCTGTCTTATCGGCTGCTATCTGCTACCGATGGCCCGGCTAGCTGTCTGAATCGCCGTGACCCCAACCAACCTCGCTACTCACTGGACCCTCATGATCACTCGACTAAGCATGCCTCTCCTTAATGTCAATATGCCTTGTCAATTGCTGTTCTGGTTAGTGTTTATTGGCTTATTTCACTAGAGCCTCTAGCCCTGCTCATTATACCTTATCCAACCTTTCAGTTCCACCACTCACACATGCGATGATATCACCTGGTTTCAATGATGTTTCTAGAGACCCTTGTAAAACTGACCATCCTACCGATCCTCGACTTTGGAGATGTCATTTACAAAATAGCCTCCGATACCCTACTCAATAAATTGGATGCAGTCTATCACAGTGCCATCTGTTTGTCACCAAAGCCCCATATACTACCCACCACTGCGACCTGTACACTCTCGTTGGCTGGCCCTCGCTTCATACTTGTCGCCAAACCCACTGGCTCCAGGTCATCTACAAGACCCTGCTAGGTAAAGTCCCCCCTTATCTCAGCTCGCTGGTCACCATAGCAGCACCCACCTGTAGCACACGCTCCAGCAGGTATATCTCTCTGGTCACCCCCAAAACCAATTCTTCCTTTGTCTGCCTCGCCTTCCAGTTCTCTGCTGCCAATGACTGGAATGAACTACAACAATCTCTGAAATTGAAAACACTTATCTCCCTCACTAGCTTTAAGCACCAGCTGTTAAAGCAGCTCACAGATTACTGCACCTGTACAGAACCCATCTATAATTTAGCCCAAACAACTACCTCTCCTCTTACTGTATTTATTTATCTTGCACCCCATTATTTCTATCTCTACCTTTGACATTCTTCCACTGCAAATCTACCATTCCAGTGTTTTACTTGCTATATTGTATTTACTTTGCCACCATGGCCTTTTCTTTCTTGCCTTTACCTCCCTTTTCTCACCTCATTTGCTCACATTGTATATAGACTTATTTTTCTACTGTATTATTGACTGTATGTTTGTTTTACTCTATGTGTAACTCAGTGTTGTTGTATGTGTCAACTGCTTTGCTTTATCTTGGCCAGGTAGCGATTGTAAATGAGAACTTGTTCTCAACTTGCCTACCTGGTGAAATTTAAAAATTAAAAAGTGTTATTTCATAGTTTTGATTTCTTCACTATTCTACAATGTATAAAATAGTTCAAATAAAGAAAAATCCTTGAATGAGTAGGTGTGTCCAAACTTTTGACTGGTACTGTTTGTGTATATAGAGAGATCTAGCACTCTAGCTGTTGCTTCATGTATTAAACTGAGGAGTATGTGCTCCCTAAGCTTCAATGGGCATTATTTATTTTATTTATTTCTATTTTACTGTTATTTTACCAGGTAAGTTGACTGAGAACACATTCTCATTTACAGCAACGACCTGGGGAATTAGTTACAAGGGAGGGGATGGATGAGCCAATTGTAAGCCACTGATATCCCTGCATGTATTTACATATGCATTTCGTTTGTTATTTAGGCTTATATTTGACATGCCCCATGTGAAAGTAGAGATTGTGGTGTTACTGGCGAGACTATTTGTTAAACAGGATGTAAATCGTCAGCATAGCACATTATTAACACTAAATATGTGTTAAATAAAACTCTTGAATGGATCTCTGTCCTGCAGTGGAATGAAACTATCAAGCTCTTCCGTGGAGGCATGCCTCTGAAAAGACACTGGGCATACTTCCGTAGCTATGACAACAGCTTCACTGGATCTGAAGCTGTTGATTGGCTACATGAGCTGCTGAAGCGAAACCATAACTTTGGGCCAGAGGTGTCCCGGTACCAGACCCTGCAACTGCTCCGGAAATTCATGAAGAACCACGTCGTTGAGGATGTCAAGGGCCGCTATGGTAAAGAAGACTTTGAGGACAGTGGTCAAGTCTACAGGTGATGATGTCCTGTTATTGGGATGTGTGTGTTTTCAATGTCATTGCCTTTCATGGTACTAAGGTGTCATGGCTGACTACTTTGCTGCATATTTACATTTTGGTAATATACCAGACGCTCTTATCAAAAGTGATTTTTACAGGAGCAATTAGGTTCTATGCTCAAGCCCACATCGACAGATACAATTTGTTTTTCACCCAGTCTGCTTACTGGCCCAACGCTCCAAACCGCTAGGCTACATGCCGCTCTATGAGAGAAGTAGGCAGGCAAAATAATGTGTCAAAAAGGCCAATGCGGCCTCCCGGGTGGCGCAGTGGTTAAGGGCGCTGTACTGCAGCGCCAGCTGTGCCACCAGAGACTCTGGGTTCGCAGTGCACGCTAACCAAGGTTGCCAGGTGCATGGTGTTTCCTCCGACACATTGGTGCGGCTGGCTTCCGGGTTGGATGCGCGCTGTGTTAAGAAGCAGTGCGGCTTGTTTGGGTTGTGTATCGGAGGACGCATGACTTCCAACCTTCGTCTCTCCCGAGCCCGTAGTGGAGTTGTAGCGATGAGACAAGATAGTAGCTACTAAAAACAATTGGATAACACGAAATTGGGGAGAAACCGGGTTATTTTTTTTATTTTTTTTGTTAAAGGGCCAATGCACACGTGACATGAAATGACCCTGTCTGCTTTTATGTGGTCTAAGGAGATATTGAGCAGATAAAGACATCTGAACGCCTGTGGTCCTTAAATGTGCATGAATGTGTGGAAGGGCTGCCGGTCAGAGTTGTCTGTCCTCATTTGTTCATACCCCTGACTTCCCTTCCCTGTGACCCTAGGTTCCCTCCTACGTCCCCCCTGAAGCCCCTGCCCCAGCGGACCCCAGTGTCAGAGAACTGCGACCTGCCCCGCCTCATCCGCTGGGACGACTACGAGGAACTGCCGCAGCCAGAGAAGATCCCCATGAAGTCTCTGATCCTGGTGAGAGATACTGAGAGAGGGCAGGGGCTAGTACAGCTGTTTAACTTTACAGTTAGCTGTTGCTGTTTTCACTGACCCTTTTTTAAAATATTTATTTTATTTTAAAGATGGCACAACAATATGTAGTAATTAATATTATACTCACGCACTTACAAACTGTGAAACATGTTAAAATGTACTAATAATAATATAATGTATGCCATTTAGAAGATACTTGTATCCAACGTGACTTAAGTTATGTGTACATATATCTTTTGTATTGGTGGTCCCAGCAGGACAAAAATACAGTATTTTAGGGTTACATTGGTGTCATAGTATTCTATGTTTTGGATTTTCCTCAGAACTCAGAGACGTGGAACAAGAGACACAGCATAGCCATTGGAGAGGTGCACGAGTGCAAAATCGTACGTAGGACGGACATCACCCCCAAGCAAGTCGACCAAATCTGGAAGAAAATGACAATCGCACAGTACGTAGCTAGCTATCCACCACACACCACCACACACCATGGACTTGCGCTTGTTGGTCACTGTGTGTGTGTGTCGTTGTTTTTCCTTTTACAACCGTTTTAGTTTGCAGAGAGTGCTGGGTCTGAAGACAATGGATGGAGTGTTGGATCCCAAACACGTGAATGCAAAGCATATAATTCACAACGTATTCAGTGTCAATAAAACAGGAATAGTTATTGTGAAGAACAAAGCGGGTATGTAACTTTTGCAGTCATTCTGTAACATTGCTCATGACTATTACTGTATAAGATTAACATTAATAACTAAAACTATATTTTAGAATTTAGCCTAACTTTATATTTGATATTTTCTCATGTTTTGCAATTCTAGAGGACATGCCCTATTGGGTTCTATCAGCAATGAAGTGCCTAGCCAACTGTGAGTAAAGCTATACTGATAATAAACCTCTCCTCTTATCATTTAGACATCTGCTTTGGGTTCACCTTTGTTACTAATTAGCTGCAGTATGTAAGGTTTTGTGCTCTTACCAATACGGCAAGACACAACATCTGCTCATGTTTGCTTTGGGTCTTCTTGTTTTGTATATACAGTTAGGCTTAAATCTCTCTCTTCTTTAGGGCCCAACGGTAGGGAGACCAAGCAGCCCATGTACCCAGGCTTTGAGCGTGATGTGCTGCGGACGGTGGCTGAGTACTTCCAGAGACTCAAAGAGCCCCTGTTGACCTTCCAGCTCTATGAAGTCTTTGTCAACATTCTCAGTGAGTAATGTGTCAACTTACAACAATGATAGTAGAAAACACCACTACTCTTGAAGAGGAAGCATTGCATTATTTCTGTTATCAGTTAAATATATAAAATCGGATCTATAGCCACTTTGTGAGGTAGAAGAGGAAGCGCTGTGGCTATTATGTGGCTAAATGTAAACGGAACACTTCAGGGCCACACAGAACTCTTACTGTAGCCTTGCCTTACCATATTTAAATTGGGCAAACAATCGTGGACCATTTGGTTTGTAATAAACAGTCCAACAAAATTGTATCAAAACCACATGAGAGACAGATGCAATGCACAGGGAAGGTCCTGTGTACCTCAAGCCATCTCTTCCCCCAGGTCTGCTGCAGCAGAAAGAGGTGGCAGCAGAGGCCCTCCAGGTGTGCAGCCTCCTCCTGCCACCGGCCAACCGCCGCAGACTCCAGCTGCTTCTCCGCCTCATGGCCAGGGTCTGCCAGAACCCTGCCCTTCCACCGCTTAACGATGCCATAGCAACACGCACCCTGGTACAAACTACTTTCCATCGTAACTTATGGAGTCAGGTGGAGTCCATCGTTGTTATGGAGGGCTTGCAGTTATATGGATTTTCCCACTACTTTTCAAAGCTCTTCATAGTAAGTGACTGTATTTTTCTGTTTTCACTCCCCACTCGTTGTTCGTGGTCAGATGGTGCAGACATTCTCGCGCTGCATCCTGGGCTCTGCAGAGGAGGTGGACCTGGACGAGCTTCTGGCCACCAAGCTGGTCACCTTCATGATGGAGCACCACGAAAGTGTCCTCAGGGTGCCCTCTAACCTGCACAGACATGTGGATGATCACCTCTCCCACCTCAGGAGGGTACAGGTCAGCCTGACTCGGTCATAGCGTAGTTTTTACAAACCCAGAGAAAGTACACTGACAGCCTGTCTTCGGTCGTGTTCATTAGGGCACGCAACGGAAAACTAACATTTGCATTTCTCATGGGACAAATCCAGATAATTCCTCTCCATTTTAGGCCCGTTTTCTTCAATTTGGTGCCTAATGAACACGACCCTGGTCAACTGGTGTATGTTGATATGTGAAAGGGTGTGCTTTCATTTCACCCTTGATGTGGTGGTGATTGTTTGATTTCTCAAGCTTTGTCACTATACTGGGTTCAAGTGCGACAGATAATTTAATAACAGCTATATAATGTCATGACTTATTATACTAGGATCACTTTTATATATTTACGTTTACCTACCAGTTACATCAACTCAATCTCTATGGATTTTCATTG
This sequence comes from Oncorhynchus kisutch, assembly GCF_002021735.2. Taxonomy (NCBI): domain Eukaryota; kingdom Metazoa; phylum Chordata; class Actinopteri; order Salmoniformes; family Salmonidae; genus Oncorhynchus; species Oncorhynchus kisutch. Next base: position 39,054,850 of record NC_034196.2, on the reverse strand, counting down.
AACATGCAGGATTCTTAACAGCCTCTCCCTCTCAACCCCAGACCAATAAGTATTTTTCATCTCTCGCTTTCTCTACCCCCAGATAAAGTATGCCGGTGCCGATACAGACGCCTCCCTGGTGTCTCCGTCGTACTGCAGGAAGATTAGCAGGGCAGAGTTTGAGGAGCAGAGAGTCTCCAGCTCCCAGGGGCCCATGCAGGAGCTACTGGAGGGCCTCATCGCCGACACTGAGCTCTCAGCCAAGGACAAGAGGAAGAGACTCAAGCAGGTACAATCGAAGATCTCTTTCCCTATATTAACTTTGCTAGGGCAGGATTGATCAACTCCAGCCTACTGGTGCTCTGTAAACTAATCGTCTTACCATTCTTCAGTTCCAGAAGTCCTATCCGGAGATCTACCGCAGGCGGTTCCCCACAGCGGAGAGCAAGGCTGCCGTCTTACCAGAGAGAGCACCACGGCTCAAACCCCAGCTCATGCTCCTAACCCTAAAGAAACCCTTCCAGCCTTTCCAAAGGAGTTGGAGCTTTAGGACCTAACTCTCACCTCTGACTCTGCACGTCTGACCTCTACAGTGTGGCCAGGAGACAGGGAGGATTATGTGTGTTGGAGTGTTTGGAGCTTATTCCACAGCAGGTCAATGAGAATAGAATTCACAGGGGTAAAGTGGCAATAGATGGAATAGTGTTGCCAATTTGACTTACTATACTAGAAACTACTGTTAAACTAAGAAGAGAAGTATAGTAGAAACTACTGTTAAACTAAGAAGAGAAGTATAGTAGAAACTACTGTTAAACTAAGAAGAGGATGATAGGAATCCATAAAGGCAGCTTGTGTTAGCCAATTAAACACTGACTGGAAATTATCATGCATAACAGGCCCATAGAATTGGTCACTACAGGTAGAATTAGAAATGTGTGTGCCATGTTTAAATTCGTTTAAAAAAAATGAAACACAAATTACCCCCTTTTCCTCCCCAATTTCGATCTTGTCTCATCGCTGCAACTCCCTAATGGGCTCGGGAGGTGAAAGTCGAGTCATGCGTCCTCCGAAACATGGTTCTTAGCACCTGTCCGCATAACCCGGAAGCCACCCGCACCAATGTGTTGTAGGAAACACCGTTCAACTGACGACCAGGTCAGCCTTCAGGCGCGTGACAAGGAGTCGCTAGAGCGTGATGAGCCAAGTAAAGCCCCCCTGGCCAAACCCTCCCCTAACCCGGACCACGCTGGGCCAATTGTGCGCCGCCTTATTGGACTTCCGATCACAGCTGATTGTGATACAGCCCCGGATTAAACCTGGGTCTGTAGTGACGCCTCTAGCACTGCGATGCAGTGTTTTAGACTGCTGCACCACTCGGGAGGCCCATGGTTTTATTTCACCAAGTTAACACTGATTTTGTTTTTACCGTCATGCATTTCAATTGGCCATTTACAGTGAGCTCCAATAGTATTGGGACAGTGACCATTTGTTGTTGTTTTGGCTCTGTACTGCAACACTTTGGATTTGAAATGATACAATGACTTTGGGGTTGAAGTGCAGACTGTCAGCTAAAAAATGTGAGTGTATTTTCATGCCATTTTAGGGAAGCAAAAGGATTGGAACAAATTCAGGTGTATTAAAGTAGTCAAGTTTAGTATTTGGTCCCATATTCAAAGCACGCAATGATTACGTCAAGCTTGTGACTACACATTTGTTGAATGCATTTGCTGTTCGTTTTGGTTGTGTTTCTGATTATTTGTGCCCAATAGAAATGAATGGTAAATAATGTATTGTCATTTTGGAGTCACTTTTATTGTAAATATGAAGAATAGAATGTTTCTAAACACTTCTACATTAATGTGGATGCTACCATTATTATTGATAGTGAATAATGATGAAAGTTACAGATGCACAAATATCACACCCCCAGAAATGCTAACCTCTCCTATTATTGTAGTGTTTTTATTTGATTTTTTGACCTTTTATTTAACCAGGTAGGCTAGTTGAGAACACCTTTATTTAACCAGGTAGGCTAGTTGAGAACACCTTTATTTAACCAGGTAGGCTAGTTGAGAACAAGTTCTCATTTGCAACTGCGACCTGGCCAAGATAAAGCATAGCTGTGTGAACAGACAACACAGAGTTACACATGGAGTAAACAATTAACAAGTCGTTAAAAGTCTATATACATTGTGTGCAAAAGGCATGAGGAGGTAGGCGAATAATTTAAATTTTGCAGATGAACACTGGAGTGATAAATGATCAGATGAACATGTACAGGTAGAGCTATTGGTGTGCAAAAGAGCAGAAAAGTAAATAAATATAAACAGTATGGGGATGAGGTAGGAAAATTGGGTGGGCTATTTACCGATAGACTATGTACAACTGCAGCGATCGGTTAGCTGCTCAGATAGCAGATGTTTGAAGTTGGTGATAGAGATAAAAGTCTCCAACTTCAGCGATTTTTGCAATTTGTTCCAGTCACTGGCAGCAGAGAACTGGAACGAAAGGCGGCCAAATGAGGTGTTGGCTTTAGGGATGATCAGTGAGATACACCTGCTGGAGCGCGTGCTACGGGTGGGTGTTGCCATCGTGACCAGTGAACTGAGATAAGGTGGAGGTTAACATGTCTTTGGGGAATGATATTTGTGATTTTAAGTTTCTAACTCCTCATTATTCATGATTCATTCAGGATTATCCGTAATCATGGGGGGATCCACATTTAATGTAGAAGTGTTTAGAAACATTGTATTCTTATTTACAATAACAGTGACTCAAATAACACAATACATTATTAACCAAGCATTTTAATATGGCACAAAATTATCTGAAACACAAACAAGCGTGATGCAATCATTGCATGGTATGAATATGGGACCAAATAATCAACTTTAAACTACTTTAATACACAAGTGAATTTATCCCAATACTTTTGGCCTACTAAAATGGGGGGGGTGTTTATGTACAAAACGGGCTGTTATTTCTAAACGGTTCACCCGATATGGATCAATTCCCTCAAATCAAATGGAAGATCGACAGTCGTCTGCACTTGAACCTCATAGTCATTGTATCATTTCAAAGCCAAAGTTCTGGAGTAAAGAGCCAAAACAACATGTGTCACTGTCCCAATACTTCTGGAGCTCACTATGTCCCTGTTAATATTATTTGGTGAGTCTGGTCTTTCTCAGAACACATAGGTACTGAAGGGCTGGAAGAGCCCTTTTCTTCAATATAGCACTGGTCTATGGAATTGTCAGTCATCTCTGATTCTTCACTTAATTTCATTATAGAATTTCATAATGATCTTGTTTACTACTAGGTCTTCTGGAGACACCCCAGTAGGCTTAGGGTGGATCGAGTCATTTCATGAGACGTGTTGTTTTTAAATGTAATTGTCATGGTACTGTATTTCAGTAATGGAAAATGTTATTTCAAGTTTAATATATTTCTGATAACTCTAAACTACTTTCATCGGCTTTAGCTGTACATCTGTTTTTCTGATCACACTGGAGAACTAGAAACCGTCGTTAAGAATGTTGCTGAAGAACTCACTGAAGTGCCAGTTGATAATATTGTATATTTGTTGGAATCTTTTTAGTAATTTTGTATATAGTTATAAGAAGTTATTTTTCACACGGTCACACAGTATGTCCTTTACTATAAAAAGCATGTTGTTTTATTTCCAGTCACTGTCTTACTACTGTACCTACTTTCTCTAATGACATCTGTCTTACTACTGTACCTACTTTCTCTAATGACATCTGTCTTACTACTGTACCTACTTTCTCTAATGACATCTGTCTTACTACTGTACCTACTTTCTCTAATGACATCTGTCTTACTACTGTACCTACTTTCTCTAATGACATCTGTCTTACTACTGTACCTACTTTCTCTAATGACATCTGTCTTACTACTGTACCTACTTTCTCTAATGACATCTGTCTTACTACTGTACCTACTTTCTCTAATGACATCTGTCTTACTACTGTACCTACTTTCTCTAATGACATCTGTCTTACTACTGTACCTACTTTCTCTAATGACATCTGTCTTACTACTGTACCTACTTTCTCTAATGACATCTGTCTTACTACTGTACCTACTTTCTCTAATGACATCTGTCTTACTACTGTACCTACTTTCTCTAATGACATCTGTCTTACTACTGTACCTACTTTCTCTAATGACATCTGTCTTACTACTGTACCTACTTTCTCTAATGACATCTGTCTTACTACTGTACCTACTTTCTCTAATGACATCTGTCTTACTACTGTACCTACTTTCTCTAATGACATCTGTCTTACTACTGTACCTACTTTCTCTAATGACATCTGTCTTACTACTGTACCTACTTTCTCTAATGACATCTGTCTTACTACTGTACCTACTTTCTCTAATGACATCTGTCTTACTACTGTACCTACTTTCTCTAATGACATCTGTCTTACTACTGTACCTACTTTCTCTAATGACATCTGTCTTACTACTGTACCTACTTTCTCTAATGACATCTGTCTTACTACTGTACCTACTTTCTCTAATGACATCTGTCTTACTACTGTACCTACTTTCTCTAATGACATCTGTCTTACTACTGTACCTACTTTCTCTAATGACATCTGTCTTACTACTGTACCTACTTTCTCTAATGACATCTGTCTTACTACTGTACCTACTTTCTCTAATGACATCTGTCTTACTACTGTACCTACTTTCTCTAATGACATCTGTCTTACTACTGTACCTACTTTCTCTAATGACATCTGTCTTACTACTGTACCTACTTTCTCTAATGACATCTGTCTTACTACTGTACCTACTTTCTCTAATGACATCTGTCTTACTACTGTACCTACTTTCTCTAATGACATCTGTCTTACTACTGTACCTACTTTCTCTAATGACATCTGTCTTACTACTGTACCTACTTTCTCTAATGACATCTGTCTTACTACTGTACCTACTTTCTCTAATGACATCTGTCTTACTACTGTACCTACTTTCTCTAATGACATCTGTCTTACTACTGTACCTACTTTCTCTAATGACATCTGTCTTACTACTGTACCTACTTTCTCTAATGACATCTGTCTTACTACTGTACCTACTTTCTCTAATGACATCTGTCTTACTACTGTACCTACTTTCTCTAATGACATCTGTCTTACTACTGTACCTACTTTCTCTAATGACATCTGTCTTACTACTGTACCTACCCTACTTTCTCTAATGACATCTGTCTTACTACTGTACCTACTTTCTCTAATGACATCTGTCTTACTACTGTACCTACTTTCTCTAATGACATCTGTCTTACTACTGTACCTACTTTCTCTAATGACATCTGTCTTACTACTGTACCTACTTTCTCTAATGACATCTGTCTTACTACTGTACCTACTTTCTCTAATGACATCTGTCTTACTACTGTACCTACTTTCTCTAATGACATCTGTCTTACTACTGTACCTACTTTCTCTAATGACATCTGTCTTACTACTGTACCTACTTTCTCTAATGACATCTGTCTTACTACTGTACCTACTTTCTCTAATGACATCTGTCTTACTACTGTACCTACTTTCTCTAATGACATCTGTCTTACTACTGTACCTACTTTCTCTAATGACATCTGTCTTACTACTGTACCTACTTTCTCTAATGACATCTGTCTTACTACTGTACCTACTTTCTCTAATGACATCTGTCTTACTACTGTACCTACTTTCTCTAATGACATCTGTCTTACTACTGTACCTACTTTCTCTAATGACATCTGTCTTACTACTGTACCTACTTTCTCTAATGACATCTGTCTTACTACTGTACCTACTTTCTCTAATGACATCTGTCTTACTACTGTACCTACTTTCTCTAATGACATCTGTCTTACTACTGTACCTACTTTCTCTAATGACATCTTTAGCTTTTCATCACTTTTTTTATATTTTTTATGATTTAAACAAACTTTTAGCACTGGATAATTTTTTATACAGATATCACTACAAGTATTTTTGGCTGATAATGTTAGTGGATAGATGGAAGAATGTTGGAATCTTGACTGTTACGCCCTTACTACAGGTAGTAAGTGGCTGCTCTTGCATTTTTGCTGGAATAAGGAAACCTGATGAATACAAGAAATGTAAAAGAAGGTGTCGACGGACTCTTTCTTGTGTATATGAAATCCACTCAACAAATAACTTTTCAGTTGAGGACAGGACACATTTTCAGATGGCATCAAAGTACATTTTTATTGGACTGTGGCTAAAGGCTCTCCAACCCTGGTTTTCAATGAAGTAGGTAGGATTCATGAGTACCTTCCTGTACCATAAACAGTCAGCACTTTAACCTCACATTTATCATTTCAAAATCAAAAGCGCTGGAGTACAGAACCAAAACAACAAGAAATGTGTCGATGTCCCAAAACCTTTGGAGCTCACTGTACTTTCCACATATAATTAAGCATACATTTTATGGCTCTAGCAGGCAGGCAAAAGCTATCCTCACCTGCTTTGTGCTCCCTTGGATTTTTAGGGTGCATGATGCCCATGCTTGTAGCCATCATTAATGATCTTGCTGCACTTTTCTCCTGGCAATTTGGCCCTCCCTTCAGCTGGAAACTGCTCCAATTCTTCAATGTTTGAGTGGGTGCCTTCCATCAACTGTGATTTTCAGATCTGGCCATAGGTTTTTGATAGTATTCAGATTTGGTCTCATCGTTCGCCACTCCAGAACAATCCAGGGTCATTCTTGAATTGTGGTGGTAAATGCTTTCCCTTGATTTTAGCACATTGCTAACAAAATTATTAATCATCACTTTTGTAAATAATTTTTAAAAGGTTTGATGACCTTTGAGTGTTTGTGCCCTCCATTGTCTCATTGGTGTTACTACTTCTACTGGTGGCACAATGTTATCATAATGGTACAAATTATTTAAAGTCATTAAGCTAAAGTATTTGATTTAGAATGGAAAGATTTACCCAAAAACATTTAAATACATACAAATCTAGAAAAATGCAGTTCATTTTTTACAAAATGCCTAAATACCATGCCCAAATGCCACCGTAATTTGAGAAAAAACCCTATAGCGTTTCTTCTTGAACCATTCCTGGGTGCTGTTGTTCTGTTTGAAGACCCACAATTTTCAATGGAGACCCAGTTTTTGGACACTGGGTTGAACATTGCACTCCAAAACACCTTGCACACGTTCAAGGCCCCCAGTACCAAACACAGCAAAGCAACCCCACATCTTTATCGAACTTCCCCCATGATTAGTCGCCATAATTGTATATTGGTGTGTTTTGTTAGTGCCATGCGTTCTCCTTTCCACAAGAGGGTAGTGTTGATCTATGAGGATAACGATTTGAATGACAATGCGTCCTGGAAATAATAATCTAATGATGAACAACATTTCTATACCTTCAAATAGCTTGAAAATCCTACATTTCTTATCAAATACCAACCTTCTTGCCGGTTATATAGAGCCTTTGTTGAAAATAAGTTTGGCTTTTATATATAGGCATGAAATATGTAATATTTCTGTTAAATAATTTTAATATGTTCTAATACCCTACACTCATTGTACAAATCCTGTTTTAAAACAGATTGAAGCTTTAGTGTACCCTGCAAACACAAAACCTACCACACAAGCCTTTTAAATGAGAATGATTCTAGTAGTATATTCTCATGGAGTAATACCTGAAAGGAAGGCAGATAAGTGCTGCATTATCCAAAGAGAGAAGAGAGGTCTAATTTGAACTGTACTGTGACTCAATTCGAGTGGCGGCTAATGCACATGAATGACCAATCAACGTTCTAGTATTCCTCTGGCATGAGCTTCTGTTCATTTTGAGCTGTAGTGTTTTTGTCAAACACAACACATCTGATCAGCTGCCTCTTATGCTACCACTAACAGGTTCAGTATTTCTACGAGATCTAATCATCATTTATTTCCTTACAGGGTGCTCTGCATTCACTTTGGGGATGTTTTTGGACTTGGCTGTCCTACAGAACCTGCTGGTTTATTTAGCCATTCACTTTGGCTGTAGACCAGGCAACGATTCATCATCCCATGTTTATAGGGTCTGGCTGACACTCCAAACAAAAGCTGGTGAACCGTCCTCCCAGCCCACTCCAAATCAATGGTAGCTTACCAGAGGCACAATGTCTGTACACCACTATCCCACTCCACTTTCCACAGCCAACTATTACAAACCTATAACAACAGCTTGAATCTGCTCTAAGTTTAATGCTCAGTACAATGTACATGTTTAATCTTCAACGTCAAGTGATCAATGGTCAATCTTTCCATAGCTATGTGGTACAAGGTTTTATGTGCCTCCAGCAGGAATGTGTGAGTGATGACATGCTGTTCCAAGCATATAATAACTATCCGCTCCTAGTAGGACAGGCCGCTCGCTAAACTCCCAAACAATGAGGTCAAGGTCACCAAAGTAGTTTTTTCCTTTCAATGAGAGACATTGTTTAATGTAATGATAAGGGCAGAATGTTCATGTGCCAGATTATATTTGATACATTTATAGATCCACCATGCTGAATATGCCTGTGGAAAAGACGTGCCCAATATCAATTTGTTCTCGTCCATACATGGACATTTCTTGATGCCCCAAATAGCTTTGTATGACTTCAGTTAAAACAAAAATAAAACCAAATAACTTTGGTTGTCAAACCAAAAAATGCAACTATGTATGGGGTGAAAGTGGATTTTTAACTAAGGTTTGTCGTAGAAACACTTGCATCATTGGAAATAGCTCTTTTAAAAGGAACTCAACTTTGTGTTGAGAGACACATATTTTAATCTACTTTGAATCCAAGGGTTAATTTATTCATTATGCTTTCCAAAGCAGGTTCCAGTGAAAGGCAAATGCTTTTTCACGGCCTAAATTGGAAAAACGGCCTTTCAACCACATTGGGAAAATCACATTTCCATGCGGCCTCCAGAGGTAGCGCAGAATAGACATGCCAGCATTTCATACATAGGAGGTTGGTGGCAACTTAATTGGGGAGGACGGGCAGTTGGTAATGGCTGAAGTGGAATGAGTGGAATGGTATCAAATACATGGTTTCTATGTGTTTGATGCCATTCCATTCGCTCCTTTCCAGACATTATTATGAGTTGTCCTCCCCTCAGCAGCCTCCACTAATTTCACATCTGTGAGAGAATGTTGGAATGGGAACAAAATCTACCCTTTTGAAACCTTTGCATCACGTGGACATACTTCACTAGCCCTTCACTAATATCTCCTATACAAACACACCCCATGTGAATGGCTGAGAGATAACAGGTAGGTGAATGGCTGAGAGATAACAGGTAAGTGAATGGATGAATGTTAACAGGTAGGTGAATGGATGAATGACAGGTAGGTGAATGGATGAATGATAACAGGTAGGTGAATGGCTGAATGATAACAGGTAGGTGAATGGCTGAGAGATAACAGGTAAGTGAATGGCTGAGAGATAACAGGTAGGTGAATGGCTGAGAGATAACGGGTAGGTGAATGGCTGAGAGATAACAGGTAGGTGAATGGCTGAGAGATAACAGGTAGGTGAATGGCTGAGAGATAACAGGTAGGTGAATGGCTGAGAGATAACAGGTAAGTGAATGGCTGAGAGATAACAGGTAAGTGAATGGATGAATGTTAACAGGTAGGTGAATGGATGAATGTTAACAGGTAAGTGAATGGCTGAGAGATAACAGGTAAGTGAATGGCTGAGAGATAACAGGTAGGTGAATGGCTGAGAGATAACAGGTAAGTGAATGGCTGAGAGATAACAGGTAGGTGAATGGCTGAGAGATAACAGGTAGGTGAATGGCTGAGAGATAACAGGTAAGTGAATGGCTGAGAGATAACAGGTAAGTCAATGGCTGAGAGATAACAGGTAAGTGAATGGCTGAGAGATAACAGGTAAGTGAATGCTCAAACAGTAGAGCTATTGAGATTTGGAAGATGAAACTTGATCAATGTTATATCATGCACTGTGTACATCACATTACTTCTTTCTCCAGATGTTGACATTGCCCAGTCACTGACAGTCTGCTGTGGAGGTGCTTAGAGATGGACAACGCTTCCTCTGGCAGGCAGGTGGGTACACAATCACCTTGGTGAAAAGACATCAGTGACAGTGAGTTAGAAGGGTTAAGTGGGGCTAACTATTGTTGACAAAAGAGTGATTCTGCTTCCACGCCCTCGTTTAAGACGTAAATGGCTGTCTCCACTGTCAACACCTGATGTTATTATGTCATGCCTGCACAGGACTCACTATGTGTGTCCCAAATGGGACCCTATTCCCTATATAGTACACTGCTTTTGACCATAGCCCTGAAGGCCCTGGTCAACAGTAGTGCACTATAAAGGGTATACTGTGCCATTTGGAAAGCACACTCTGTCTGTACTTTTCAGTGGCAAGCTGATATGCTAAATATCATAAGGCGCCGGATATGTTGACACATTGTATGTGCAAATAAAACAAATGACTTAGACTTGGATTGTGGTCAAAAAAGTCAATAGAATGAATGCAGCTCCACCCAAGTCATGACGTGGATCTAGTAACTTACAAATGGTCTGCCATTTACTCTCCTTTTAATACGCAAGTAAAGGCTGTCCGTCTCTATTTGTTATAGTTGGATTGTTCCAAGTCTACAGCATCACAAGACACACCTATTATTTTCTTTGAGCTCGCCAGACTTTGAACAGTCATTTGAACAGTCATTACTCTCCAAGCAACATTTCCACACTTTCCTACGTGTTCAGAAGTAAAATAATTGAATTTGGAAACCATGTAATGTAGGCTACTCTATCGGGCAATTACAACAAGTTGTGTTGGCTGCCGACACCATATTTGCTTGTTGGCTGTAAGTAAACAGGCTCCGGCCAAAATGATTGTGCAGCTGAGATCTTGTGACCTACCCATTCCAGGAGCGTACATTGGCAGACGTGTCAATGTCACAAAGAAAGTCTGCGGTAGGTTAACACCATGGTTGTGTGGTCTTTGGAATTAAAACTATTTTTATTAGTCACATGCTTCGTAAACAACAGGTGTGAACTAACAGTGGAATGCTTACTTACGGGCCCCTCCCAACAATGCAGAGAGAAAGAAAATATAGAAATAATAGCAAAGCAAAACACGTAATAATAAAAGTAATGATAGATAAACAATGAGTAAACATACAGTATATTCAGAAAGTATTCAGACCCCTTGACTTTTCCCACATTTTGTTATGTTACGGCCTTATTCTAAATTGGATTAAATAAATGTTTTTCCTCATCAATCTACACACAATACCCCATAATGGCAAATCGAAAACAGGTTTTTAAACATTTTTGCAAATGTATAAAAAATGTAAAACAGAAATACCTTATTTACATAAATATTCAGCAATATGAGACTTGAAACTGAGCTCAGGTGCATCCTGTTTCCATTGATCATCCTTGGGATGTTTCTACAACTTGATTGGAGTCTACCTGTGGTAAATTCAATTGATTGGACATGATTTGGAAAGGCACACACCTGTCTATATAAGGTCCCACAGTTGACAGTGCATGTCAGAGAAAAAACCAAGCCATGAGGTCGAAGGAATTGTCCATAGAGATAAGAGACAGTATTGTGTCAAGGCACAGATCTGTGGAAGGGTACACAGTGCCCTCCATCATCCATAAATGTAAGAAGTTTGATACCAACAAGACTCTTCCTAGAGCTGGTCTCCCGGCCAGGGTGGTGTCCTAGAACCCAATGGTCACTCTGACAGAGCTCCAGAGTTCCTCTGTGGAGATGGGAGAACCTTCCAGAAGGACAACCATCTCAACAGCAATCACGCCTTTATGTTAGAGTGGCCAGAGTGGCTTTCTCCTCACTAAAAGGCACATGACAGCCTGCTTGGAGTTTGCCAAAATGCACCTAAAGGACTTTTAGTCCTGGTCTGATGAAACCAAGATTGTACTCTTTGGCCTGAATACCAAGCGTCACATCTGGAGGAAACCTGGCACCATCCCTACGGTGAAGCATTGTGGTGGCAGAATCATGCTGTGGGGATGTTTTTCAGCGGCAGGAACCGGGAGACTAGTCAGGATTGAGGGAAAGATGAACGGAGAAAAGTACAGAGAGATCCTTGATGAAAACCTGCTCCACAGCGCTCAAGAACTCAGACTGGGGCAAAGGTTCACCTTCCAACAGGACAACGACCCTAAGCACACAGCCAAGACAACGCAGGAGTTGCTTCGGGACAAGTCTCTGAATGTCCTTTTTTATGTTTTTACTTATTAAATTTAACCTTTATTAACTAGGCAAGTCAGTTTAAGAACAAATTCTTATTTACAATGAAGGCCTACCCCGGCCAAACCCACCCGTAACCCGGACAACGCTGGGCCAATTGTGCACCGCCCTATGGGGAGTGTTTGGTCCCAGGATACTTAGCTTAGTGATGAACTTGGAGGGCAATATGGTGTTGAACGCTGTGCTGTAGCCAATGAACAGCATTCTCATGTTGGTGTTCCTTTTGTCCAAGTGGGAAAGGGCAATGTGGCGTGCAATAGAGATTGCGTCATCTATGGATATGTTGGGGCAGTAAGCGAATTGGATCCAGGGTGTCTGGGGTGATGGTGTTAATGTGAGCCATGACCAGCCTTTCAAAGCATTTCATGGCTACAGATGTGAGTGCTACTGGGCGATAGTCATTTAGACAGGTTACCTTGGAGTTCTTGGGCACAGGGACTATGGTGGTCTGCCTGAAACATATAGGGATTACAGACCTGATCAGGGAGAGGTTGAAAATGTCAGTGAAGACACTTGCCAGCTGGTCAGCACATGTTCTGAGTATGCATCCTGGTAAGCCGTCTGGCCCTGCGGCCTTGTGAATGTTAAGCTCTTACTCACATTGGCTATGGAAAGCGTGATCACACAGTCGTCCGGAAGAGCTGGTGCTCTCACGCATGGTTCAGTGGTGCTTGCCTCAAACTGAGCATTGAAGGCATTTAGCATAGAAGGCAGGTAGGCTCTGGGCAGCTCGTGCCTGGTTTTCCCTTTGTAAATCAGTGATAGTTTACAAGCCCTGCCACATCCGATGAGCATCAGAGCCAGTGTAGTAGGATTTGATCTTAGTCCTGTAATGATGCTTTGCCTGTTTTATGGTTCGTCGGAGGGCATAGCGGGATTTCTTATAAGCGTTCTGGTTAGTGTCTAGCTCTTTGAAATCGGCAGCTCAAGCCTTTAACTCAATGCGGATGTTGCCTGTAATTCATGGCTTCTGGTTGGTATTATTGCCTAATGTGAGTTCAAATGTATTTTTGTCTAATGTGAGGTGAAAGGTACTGTATAACACGACTGGCCTGTTATCTATTATACATAGTGAATTGTTGGAGCCATTTCGCTTCCTAACTGTCTGTAACTCACTATCAATTGTGCTAATATTGTAGTCTGCCATATCCTGAATTACTGACACTTTCCCGGAACGTTTTCTACTCAGAGGAGGCTGATGGAAGTAGCTATAGGAGGACGGGCTCATTGTAATGGCTGGAATGAAATCAATGGAATGGTACCAAACACATCAAACATATGGAAACAACGTGTTTGACTGTTCCATTAATTCCATTCCAGCTATTACAATGAGCCAGTCCTCCTATAGCTCCTCCCACCAGCCTCCACTCTTCCTACTTATTTTTGAGATTATGTAATATTACTGCCATATCCTAAATAATTTTTGCAATATTCATTTAAATCGCCACAAACTGTGCTCCATCAGATCAGCTGGCACCCTTGCTGAGAAGTAAAACGATAGCTTTAAGACCCTGGGTCTTGTTTGAAGTCAATTCCAAACAGCAGGGTAAACAGCACTAATCTTGAGAGGTGCAGAAATTAGAAAAGGATTAAAGGGTTTTGAGAGTTTATCAAACAGACGATTTCATATAATCTCTACACCCACTTATGCCAACCTTGTGGTTTACCTGATGCAAGAAACTCCAGGACTCACAGAGAGAGTGCAGAGTGGAAATATGCAGTGGTGGTGCACGGCATGTATTTGCTTTGGCTCCTCCACGGTTCTTTGTGAGCCATACAAAGGCATAGAACAGCAGTCGTAGGAGGCAGAAAGGACAGCCAGTCACCGTGTTGTCTTTGGGCTGGGGCCTGTGAAAAGACATTCAGGGACTGTGGGTCCATTCATTCATTATGGTTGTTTTATGGTTGTTTTGTTTAATTAGTCATATGTACAGGATATACACTCAGTGGCCAGTTTATTAGGTGCACCACCCCGTTCACCAAAGTGGTTGACTCCCACGGATAGTGAGTCATGTGGCAGTGGCTTGCTATATAAAGCAGGCAGACAGGCATCCAGTTACTGTTCATTTGAATGTTAGAATGGGTAAATCGGGGCCACCCCGAAGGCACTGCTAGCTGTGACACTAGAAATTCTGTGTCCAGGCTCTGTCGCAGCCGGCCGCGACCAGGAGACCCATGGTGCGGCGCACAATTGGCCCAGCGCTGTCCGGGTTAGTGGGGGGTTTGGCCGGCTGTGATGTCCTTGTCCCGTCGCGTACTAGCGACTCCTATGTCTGGCAGGGTGCAGTGCACGCTGACACGGTTGCCAGGTGCACAGTGTTTCCTCTGACGCATCGGTGCGGATATCTTCCGGGTTAAGTGGGCATAGTGTCTAGAAGCAGTGCGGCTTGGTTGGGTTGTGTTTCGGCGGACGCACGGCTCCCAACCTTCACCTCTCCCGAGTCCGTACGGGAGTTGCATCGATGATACAACAGAATACCACGAAATTGGGGAGAAAACGGGGAGGAAAAAGAAGTAGTTTTTTTTATTTTTAAAGAATGGGTAAAACGAGTGACCTAAACGACTTTGAGCTTGATATGATCGTCGGTGACAGGCTTGCTGGTTCCAGTACCTCCTGGGATTTTCATGCACGACAGTGTCTAGGGTTTACCAAGAATGGTGTGACAAACAAAAAACATTCAGTCAGCGGCAGTCCAGTGGGCGAAAACAGCTTGTTGTTGAGAGGTCAAAGGAAAATGGCAAGAAGTTTTCAAGCTAACAGGCCGGCCACAAAAGGCAAATAATGGCGCAGTACAACAGTGGTGTGCAGAACGGAATCTCGGAATAGACCACTCGTCGATCTTTGTCATGTATGGGCTATTGCAGCAGAAGACCACACCGGGTTCCATTCCTATCAGCTAAAAACAAGAAGAAGTGGCTCCAGTGGGCCCACGATCACCAACACTTGGCAGTTGAGGTGTGGGAAAAACATTGCCTGGTCAGACGAATCCCGGGTTCCTGTTGCGTCGTGCTGATGGGAGTGTCGGGATTTGGCGTAAGCAGCATGAGTCCATGGCCCCATCCTGCCTGGGGTCAAAGGCATAGGCTGGTGGCGCTGGTATAATGGTGTGGGGAATGTTTTCCTGGCACCCGTTAGGTCCCTTGATATCAATTGAGCAATGTTTCCATTCCCCGAAGATTTCAGGCTATTCTGGAGGCAAATGTGGGTCCGACCCGGTACTAGATGGGTGTACCTAATAAACTGGCCACAGATTGTATTGTCCAACAGAATGCTTACTTGCAGGTTTCTTCTTGATAATGCAACAACAATAAGAAATAATAGAATATAAGAATATGAACAAAAATGTAATGGCTCAGTAGAATAGAATAGACATTCTTGCATGAGTATAATACAGGAAGGCACAATTTATGGTCCAATATTTACCCGTGTTTTGGGGAAGAGGGGATTAGGGGACAACTGTTTAAATTCTGCAGTATTAGCAACAGTAAATAAGAATCTGGTAGCAGCAGTTGTGATGTGTGTGTAGCATGAATGTATATACTGTCAGCCGTTTCCAGCTACAATTGTCATTTACAACATTAACAACATCTACACGGTATTTCTGACCAATTTGATGTTATTTTAGTGGAACAAAACGTTGCTTTTCTTTCAAAAACAAGGACATTTCTAAGTGACCCCAAACTTTTGAACGGTAGTCTGTGTGTGTGTGTGTGTGTGTGTATGTGTGTATGTGTGTATGTGTGTGTGTATGTGTGTATGTGTGTATGTGTGTATGTGTGTATGTGTGTGTGTGTGTGTGTGTGTGTGTGTGTGTGTGTGTGTGTGTGTGTGTGTGTGTGTGTGTGCGTGCGTGTGTGTGTGTGTGTGCGTGCGGGCATGCACGCATGCACGCGTGTGTGTGTGAGAGTCCAGTTCCAGTGTTCAGCAGTCTGATGGCTTGTAGATATAAACTGTCTCTGAGTCTGTTGGTATCAGACCTCATGCTATGATACCGTCTGCCCAACGGTAAGGGAGTGAACAGGTCGTAACTGGGGTGTGTGTGGTCCTTGATGATGCTGCAGTATATGTCCTGGTAGGGTTGGAACACGGCCCCAGTGACATACTGGGCCGTCTTCACCAACCTGCTGGAGGGCCTTGCGGTCGTGGATGGAGCAATTCCCGTACCCGGCCATGATGCAACTGATCAGGACGCTCTCGATGATGCACCGGCTGTATTTGGAGGGGACCCGGGGTGGCATGCCAAATTTCTTCAGCCACCTTAGGAAGTAGAGGAGCTGTTGCGCCCTCTTGACAAGACTGCTGACTCTCTCTACTGCAGTCCTGTTGATGTGGATTGGGGTGTGTTCCCTCCTCTACGTCCTGAAATCAACAATCAACTCCTTTGTTTTGCTGACGTTGATGGACAGGTTGTTGTTGCAATGCCAGGACACTTACATCCTCCCTATAGTCTGACTCGTCATTATTGATTATTAGGCTTACAATCATGGTGTCATCAGCAAACTTGACGATGGAGTTGGTGTCATGCAATGCCACACATTCATGCGTGAGCAGGGAGTACAGCAGAGGGCTGAGGACACACCTCTGGGGTGCCCATGTATTAATAATCAGTGTGGAGGAGGTGTTGTTGCCAATCCTCACGGCCTGTGGTATGCCCGTCAGGAAGTCTAAGATTCAGTTGCAGAGGGTAGTGTCCAGACCCAGAGCTCTGAGCTTGGTGACAAGCTTGAATGGAACAATAGTGTTGAATGCTGAACTGTAGTCAATGAACAGCATTCTCACTAAGGTTTTCCTCTTAGTGATGTGATGTGTTAGTGTAACGAGTGTGAAATGGCTAGCTCGTTATTGGAGATGTCACTCGCTCTGAGACCTTGAAGTAGTTGTTTCCCTTGCTCTGCAATGGCCGTTGCTTTTGTAGAGCGATAGGTAACGATACTTTGTTGGAGGCAGTTGTTGATGTGTTCAGAAGGTTCCTGGTTCAAGCCCAGGTTGGGGCGAGGAGAGGGACGGAAGCAATACTGTGTGAATAGCGATGGATTTTTTTTTTCTCTGGATCTGTTAGAGTGGTAGGCAAATAGAAGTGGGTCCAGTGTGCATGGCATGCTGGCCTTAATGTGGGCCATGACCAGCCTCTCGAAACCCTTCTGTGACTGACGATGTACATTGAGTGTACAAAACATAAAACTTGCCTGCTCTTTCCATGACATAAATTGACCAGGTGAATTCAGGTGAAAGTTATGATTCCTTATCGATGTCACTTGTTAAATCCACTTCAATCAGTGTAGATGAAGGAGAGGAGAAAGATTAAAGAAACATTTTTAAACCTTGAGATAATTGAGACATGGATTGTGTATGTGTGCCATTCAGAGGGTGAATGGGCAAGACAAAATATTTAAGTGCCTTTGAACAGGGTATGGTAGTAGGTGCCAGGCACACTGGTTTGAGTCAAGATCTACAACCCTGCTGGGTTTTTCACGCTCAACAGTTTCCCGTGTCTATCAAGATTGGTCCACAACCCAAAGGACACCCAACCAACTTGACACAACTGTGGGAAGCATTGGAGTCAACATGGGCCAACTTGCCCGTGGAAATCTTTTGATACCTTGTGTAGTGCATGTCCCGATGAATTGAGACAGTTCTGAGGGAAAAAGTGTGTGTGTGTGGGGGTAGGGTGGTGCTACTCAATATTAGGAAGGTTTTATACACTCAGTGTATATTCTTCAATGTTGATGGATGAGTCCTGGGCAGTATTCTCAAAACAGTCCTGAATCATTGAGTCTCCTCCTCTGTCCAGCTCCTCACTATTCTCTGTGTTGGTGGCTCTCTCTTGAGTTGCTTCTTGTAGGCAGGGAGTAGGAACAGAGGAACAGATGGCTCTGTTCGCGTCACTGATGTTTGTGTACACAGGGTCCAGCACGTTGTTTCCTCTCATGGGGCAGGATACATGTTGGTGATACTTTGGAATAATAAAAACATAATTTGCTTGGTTAAAATCTCCCACGACAATAAAGACTGCTTCTGGGTGAGAGGATTCTTGCTGGCTAGTGTTCTTGTACAGTTTGCTGAGGAATGCCTTGATGTTTGCTTGTGGTGGTATGTACACAGCTGTGATAATAAACAAAAATGATTTCCCTCGGCATATAGTGGGGTGGGCATTTTAGCATCAGAAACTCCAGGTCGGGTGAACAGGAGCTCTAGATGTTTTCATCTTCAGTACACCAGGAATTGTTGATGAGGAAGCATACACCTTCCCCTACTGTTACCAGAAGCCGTGGTACGATCAGATCCATTCGGAAAATGGAAAAGCCATCTGGTTGAATAGCAGAATCAGGTGAACTGTCCATAAAACCAGGTCTCTGTAAAAACAAAGACACAGCATTGTCCGTCTGCGATTGAAACCTTACTCTGAGTTTAAAGACTTTGCATTGATCTTAATTTAGGTGCAATAACTATACCATTAAAGTGACAGTTCAAACTACAAACCCCTCCCCTCCTCCAACATTCTGACACGCCCCCGCCCTACTAGTCTACATTCACTCATGATGTGACTGCTTGCAGGAAATTATACAGTTTGTCGTTACGGCACAGTTCCTCCCAGCAGAACAAAGACACTGAAGTCAGCGGACGGGCCATAGTGATGCTGTAGCCACACAAAGCTAATCTGCCTTTCATAGAACAGAGCTCATGACATGCAGATGAAATGTCTTGACCACTGCTGTTACTAGGTGATACTTCTTAGATTGACCTCATTTGGATGTAATTCAATTAAAGTGACAAAAGGCATTGCAGTGTGAAGAGAAAATAGTCTTACAGTCACACAAAGCCATTTTAATGAATTGATATAGAGTCTATATACGATGTGTAAGCTGTTTATAAAATAATGAATAAATGGATGAGCTTGTTTTTTGACCACTATGACTGTAGACTTAAGGCACTGCTACAGTATACAGAACAACCTTAAAGGTCAGTCGAAATGATAACGGTAGGCTGTGCATATTAAATCTGCAGTCTGCAAAACAAGCGGTAGGGCAGCAGACTGCCCCTTTAATACATTTGAGACTGCCCCTTTAGTACATTTGAGACTGCCCCTTTAATATATTTGAGAGTGCCCCTTTAATACATTTGAGACTGCCCCTTTAATACATTTGAGACTGCCCCTTTAATACATTTGAGACTGCCCGTTTAGTACATTTGAGAGTGCCCCTTTTATATATTTGAGACTGCCCCTAGAATTTTGTCATTATTAGCACGCACTTTCTAAGCCGGTTTACAGAATTGCCAACTTAACAGTGACACCTAATACTGATATTGAGTATGTGCAGCCCATGCAATCAAACTCATAACTGTTACTATTATCATGCTTTAAAGGGGCCAATCAGCAGTTAAAACAATAACAAATTGTATTCTCTCCCACTGTTTTGGTAAAAAGCTAAAGGATGGGCCTGGAGAAATGTAACCACTGTCAAATTCATAGACAGAGCAATGATGCAAAATTATAGTTTTAATCATGTTTCCAGGCTATAAAGTGTTTGTTTACATGGACAACAGTGACGAGGTTGTTTCTATATTTCATGGAAATATCTCATTCATTACTTCCTTTACAGCATTTCCAATATGCTCTCTGTCACAAAGGATGTGTATGGAGAGCATGTGTTTCTGATGACCTGTAACCTTGTATTTTGCCTCCAGGAAATTCTCATGGTTTTGAATGTGCAGAGATAGATACTCAAACTACTCAGACCATAAACATTTGACGTCAACTGGTCGAAAGTCAATAATACCCATGTGAAGAGATATGATGTTGTCCTACATGTCTGCTGTCAGCTCAACGAGCTAAGACGTGACTGTAGTATATAAAGACACACATCCAAACAAAGACTTACTAAGATGTCTGAAAACAAATGCTGAATGCATGAGGACGCTACATGAACTGCACTCATAGAACACAAGGCATGATTGTGCAACAATGCCTTTGGAACTCACAGACAAGGCTCACAGGTGAAATGTATCTAATTTAGCAGGCATAATGTTCCTTAGTATAGTATTTTAAACACAAGCACACACACACACACACACACACACACACACACACACACACACACACACACACACACACACACACACACACACACACACACACACACACACACATACACAAAGTATGCTAGAAAACATTAATTGTTATAAATAAAAGGTTAAATATTTTTGTAAATGTAAAAAAATATATATATATATATATATATATATATATATATACACAGAAAGTATTCAGACCCCTTTACTTTTCCACTTTTTGTTACGTTACAGCGTTATTCTAAAATTAATATAAAAACGAATGTTTCTCTCATCAATCTACACACAATACCCCATAATGACATCACAATACCCATAATGACATCACAATACCCCATAATGACATCACAATACCCCATAATGGCAAAGCAAAAACAAGTTTTTAGACATTTTGGCAAATTTATTACATTTACATTTAATATCACATTTACATAAATATTCAGACCCTTGCCTCAGTACCTTTGGCAGCGATTATAGCCTCAAGTCTTCTTGGGTATGACGCTACAAGCTTTGCACACCTGTATTTGGGGAGTTTCTCCCATTCTTCTCTGCTGATCCTCTCAAGCTCTGTCAGGTTGGATGCGGAGCGTTGCTGCAAAGCTATTTTTATGTCTCTTCAGAGTTGATCGATCGGGTTCACATCCGGGCTCTGGCTGGGCCAAGGACATTCAGAGACTTGTCCCGAAGCCACTCCTGCATTGTCCTGGCTGGGTGCTTAGGGTCGTTGTCCTGTTGGAAGGTGAATCTTTCCCCCAGGCTGAGGTCCTCAGTGCTCTGGTGCAGGTTTTCATCAAGGATCTCTCTGTACTTTGCTGAGTTCAGCTTTCTCTCGATTCTGACTAGTCTCCCAGTCCCTGCAGCTGAAAAACATCCCCACAGCATGATGCTGCCACCAACATGCTTCACCGTATGGATGGTGCCAGGTTTCCTCCAAGAACTCCAAGGTAACCTGTCTAAATGACTATTGCCCCGTAGCACTCACATCTGTAGCCATGAAATGCTTTGAAAGGCTGGTCATGGCTCACATTAACACCATCACCCCAGACACCCTGGATCCAAGCGACGGCTGGAGTGGTGTGGAAGAACTCGACTGGCCTGCACAGAGCCCTGACCTCAACCCCACCGAACACATTTTGGATGAATTGGAATGCAGACTGCGAGCCCAGCTTAATCGCCCAACACCAGTGCCCAACCTCACTAATGCTCGTGGCTGAATGGAAACAAGTCTCCACAGCAATGTTCCAACAT
The DNA here is from genome assembly GCF_002021735.2 of Oncorhynchus kisutch. Taxonomy (NCBI): domain Eukaryota; kingdom Metazoa; phylum Chordata; class Actinopteri; order Salmoniformes; family Salmonidae; genus Oncorhynchus; species Oncorhynchus kisutch. Next base: position 39,033,255 of record NC_034196.2, on the reverse strand, counting down.
CTAGTGGAAAGCCTTCCTTGAAGAGTGAACGCTGTTATAGCAGCAAAGGGGGGACCAACCCCATATTAATGTCCATGATTTTGGAATGAGATGTTTGACGTGAAGGTGTCCACATACTTTTGCAGTGTATATACAGTACTAGTCAAATGTTTGGACACAAGTACTTGTTCAAGGGTTTTTCTTTATAATTGCTATTTTCTACATTGTAGAATAATAGTGAAGACATCAAAACTATGAAATAGCACATATGGAATCATGTCGTAACCAAAAAAGTGTTAATCAAATCAAAATATATTTTCTATTTTAGATCCTTCAAAGTAGCCACCCTTTGCCTTGATGACAGCTTGGCACACTCTTGGCATTCTCTCAACCAGCTTCATGAGGAATGCTTTTCCAACAGTCTTGAAGGAATTCCCACATATGCTGAGCACTTGTTGGCTGCTTTTCCTTCACTCTGCGGTCCAACTCATCCCAAACCATCTCAATTGGGTTGAGGTCGGGTGACTGTGGAGGCCAGGTCATCTGATGCAGCACTCCATCACTCTCCTTCTTGGTCAAATAGCCCTTGGACAGCCTGGAGGTGTGCTTTGGGTCATTGTCCTGTTGAAAAACAAATGATAGTCTCACTAAGTGCAAACCAGATTGGATGGCGTACAGCTGCAGAATGCTGTGGTAGCCATGCTGGTTAAGTGTGCCTTGAATTCTAAATAAATCACTGGCAGTGTCACCAGCAAAGCACCCCCACACCACGCCTCCTCCTCCATGCTTCATGGTGGGATCACACATGCGGAGATCATCCGTTTACCTACTCTGCGTCTCACAAAGATATGGTGGTTGGAACCAAAAATCGAATATTTGGACTCATCAGACCAAAGGACAGATTTCCACCGGTCTAATGTCTATTGCTCGTGTTTCTTGTCCCAAGTAAGTCTCTTCTTCTTATCTGTGGTCTTTAGTAGTGGTTTCTTTGCAGCAATTTGACCACAAACGCCTGTTTCTTGAACTCTGTAGCATTTATTTGGGCTGCAAGTTTTGAAGCTGGTAACTCTAATGAACTTATCCTCTGCAGCAGATGTAACTCTGGGTCTTTCCTGTGGCGGTCCTCATGAGAGTCAGTTTCAGGGGCGCGCAGTGGTTAAGGGCGCTGTACTGCAGCGCCAGCTGTGCCATCAGAGACTCTGGGTTCGCGCCCAGGCTATGTCGTAACCGGCCGCGACCGGGAGGTCCATGGGGCAACGCACAATTGGCCTAGCGTCGTCCGGGTTAGGGAGGGCTTGGTCGGTAGGGATGTCCTTGTCTCATCGCGCACCAGCGACTCCTGTGGCGGGCCGGGCACAGTGCGCGCTAACCAAGGTTGCCAGGTGCACGGTGTTTCCTCCAACACATTGGTGCGGCTGGCTTCCGGGTTGGATGCCCGCTGTGTTAAGAAGCAGTGCGGCTAGGTTGGGTTGTGTATCGGAGGACGCATTACTTTTATCCTTCGTCTCTCCCGAGCCCGTATGGGAGTTGTAGCGATGAGACAAGATAGTAGCTACTACAACAATTGGACACCACGAAATTGGGGATAAAACGGGGTAAAAAAAAAAGAGTCAGTTTCATCATAGCGCTTGATGGTTATTGCGACTGCACTTGAAGAAACTTTCAAAGTTCTTTAAATGTTCCGCATTGACTGACCTTCATGTCTTAATAAAGTAATGATGGACTGTCAGTTCTCTTTGCTTATTTGTGCTGTTCTTGCCATAATACGGACTTGATCTTTTACCAAATAGTGCTATCTTCTATATACAACCCCTACCTTGTCAAAAAACAACTGATTGGCTCAAAACGCATTAAGGAAAGAAATTCCACAAATTAACTTTTAAAAATTGAAATGCATTCCAGGTGACTACCTCATGAAGCTGGTTGAGAGAATGCCAAGAGTGTGCTAAACTGTCATCATGGCAAACCGTGGTTACTTTGAAGTATCTCACATATAAAATATAAATATATTTAGATTTGTTTAACACTTTTTTTGGTTACTACATGATTCCATATGTGTTTTTTCATAGATTTGATGTCTTATTCTACAATGTAGAAAATAGTAAAAATAAAGAAAAACCCTTGAATGAGTTAGTGTGTCCAAACTTTTGACTGGTACTGTATATATAAATATATATAATTGGACAATAATCAACATACAAAATAGAAACAAAATAACAGATTTTTTTGTTGTCAAAGTGCTATTCCCTTTTAAATGAAATTATTAGAAACAATTACTGGCCATACTGCCAGATCTCACCCTTCAGGGTGTGGTGCCAAATCTCACCCTTCAAGGTTTGGTGCCAGATCTCACTCCTTCAAGGTGTGGTGCCAGATCTCACTCCTGCAAGGTGTGATGCCAGATATCACTCCTTCAAGGTGTGATGCCAGATATCACTCCTTCAAGGTGTGGTGCCAGATATCACCCCTTCAAGGTGTGGTGCCAGATATCACCCTTCAGGGTTTGGTGCCAGATCTCACCCTTCAAGGTATGGTGCCAGATCTCACCCTTCAAGGTGTAGTGCCAAATCTCACCCTTCAAGGTGTGGTGCCAGATCTTAACCTTCAAGGTATGGTGCCAGATCTCACCCTTCAAGGTGTGGTGCCAGATCTCACCCTTCAAGGTGTGGTGCCAAATCTCACCCTTCAAGGTGTGGTGCCAAATCTCACCCTTCAAGGTGTGGTGCCAGATCTCACCCTTCAAGGTGTGGTGCCAGGTCTTGCCCTTCAAGGTGTGTGGGATAAAGAATAAGCAGTGAGGGGCTTAGAATTATTATAGGGAGAGTAAGCCCTGCCAATGTGTGTATTAGTGTGTGTGTATTAGTGTGTGTGTGTGTTTCTGTGTATGAGAGCGTCGGCCTCGCCTCTGCCACAGCTAGTCAGAGCCAGCTTGGCTTATTTCAGGGGGAGTGGAGTGTATGTGTGTGGGGTGGGGGAAATCGTGTGTGAGTGGAGTCAAACCATTGGCTGAGCCCTTCGGAAGCACAGCCTCATAATTTCTAAGCCAGCGTGCGTGAGCATGAGCACCATCCAGAATTTGTTACTGTATTGGTATTCCCTTTCGGAGTGTTAGTCTGTTTTGGTATTCCCTTTCGGAGTGTTAGTCTGTGTTGGTATTCCCTTTCGGAGTGTTAGTCTGTTTTGATATTCTATTTTGGACTATTAGGCTAAATTGTGCAGAGAGTGGATGTTTGTATTTATAAAGCTACTTAGTTATTTGTTGATTTATGTCATTTGGGGGATTCGTGGCTGCGTTACAGCTGAGGGTCATCTTTGGGAGACGGAAGGTAAGTTTGTCTACTAATTTCTCTGCCTCAACTTGTTAATCTTCAGCTTATTTACAACAACATGTGTAGATACTTTTGGAAAAGTAGATTTATTGAGTTTTCACATGTGCATTCATTAACAGTGTCATAGGGCAAGTTATTCAAGTGCAGATCGTTTTTGGAGCACCAGTGCTGCACCGGTGCTGCTGTCTGAATGAGATGGTGTGATGTCTGAAACTGTATAGCGCCAACACCTGCCATGCACTCCAGTTGTTTTGAGATCACGTGTATTTGTGCTGAAGGTATTGAGGGTGATGTTAAGCATCATGAACCTATATGTTCTTAAACAACATCCTCAAAGGCTGTCTAAAAGAATGCTGCATTCAGAATTTAGCTTAGAAACTAAACAGACTCGTAATCATCCTATTTGCAAGAAAGGCATTTCACTGTATTTGTGCATGTGAAACTCGAAATGTTTTCTTTGAACAAGGTACAGTTGTCTTGAATGTAAAACAAATCATACATTTACTTTAATATTATAACAGATCAGAAAATGTAGTTACAATCTTTTTGTTTATGCAACACAGAAAATCTAAACTTAAACCTGTATCCAATTGAACCCGTCAGAGAACTGTTTACGCAGTTTATAAACTACTGCTAAGAACTACTAATTCTTATTCTGAAAACGATCTACCTGTTTAAGGAGTCTATTTGGCCGATAGTGAAATGCTTTTAGTGAAAAGTCCCAGGAAAGTGAAACTGTGAAACTTCTAAAAAAGTATTAATGTTTGCACAGAAGCTTTGAGAGCTCTCAACCTTGAATACATGGCAAGGTATAACCATATATCTCTGCTGTCTCTTTCCAGATGTAGGATCTTAATTTGATGAGAATTTTCTTGCACAGCAGGAAATGCATACTTGTAGTGTATTCAAGGTTTAAAAAGGCTTCTAAAGTTTGTAATTTCCAAGTCTTCGAATGTCAGACAAGGTTACTCGTCAGTCAAGTGTGTGGTTTATCCAAACCTTCTTTCTTAAAGAGGCATAGTGGGGAAGTCTGCTGGGAGACTGACCTGTCTGACCATGTGGTGTCTGTCGAGTGGTGCCTCACTTTCCCTGGCTGTTGCTTTCTCTAAATGGGCTTGAGGAGAGCAAAACATTCATGAATGGTTGTTTTTCTCTTTAGTCATTTTTGAAAAATTCAGGTAGTCTGTCTAGAAAGAAACCTTTCATATACTAAGAAGTATAAGGCAGTATGAATACTTTGTGATGGGTTTGTGGATAGCAAAGTATATGAATGACGTCATGTTATTATTAAAATGCCGAACAGTTATCCCAAAGTTCTGTGCATGTGTGATGTCTTGAAAGCAGCCTCCACCGTCAAAGCTTATTGGTGCTTTTGGAAGTCCTGAGTGCCTTACCAAGTCATTTAATAGTTGATTTACTGTATGGAGCCTGCTCACTTATCTAGTTGCAGCTTATAACTACAGAATGCCATTGTGACTTAATAGAGAATCATTGGCAAGCATGATATTGTTATTTCCACTGCCTTTCCATTCCGAAACACAAGTGAAGCCTCATCTCTTAAATGCAAATGACCCTCAACATTATCCGATCACATTCAAATGACTTTTCAGGGGAGAGACAATGACAGCAGGCTAAGTAGAAGCAAAGTGCCCCGGGCTAAAGTACACCAGCCTTAGTGTAAATGGGTTTGGCATACTGTAGAACCAGCCCATGTAATTCAATAGATGACATTTATTCCATTGGATAGAGACATGCCATGTATTTATTCAATATTTGACATTTGTTGCTCTATTCAATACTGTACGGTGCCTTCAGAAAGTATTCTCACCCCTTGACTTTCTACATTGTGTTGTATTACAGCTTGAATTTAAAATGGATCACGTTGGCATTTTGTATCACTGGCTCACACACAATACCCCATAATGTCAAAGTGGAATTATGTTTTTAGACGTTTTTACAAATGAATTAAAAATGAAAAGCTGAAATGTCTTGAGTCAATAAGTATTCAAGCCCTTTGTCATGACAAGCCTAAATAAGTTCAGGAGTAAAAATGTGCTTAACAAGTCACATAATAAGTTGCATGGACTCTCACTCTGTGTGCAATAATAGGGTTGAATATGATTTTTTTAATGACCACCTCATCTCTGGGCCCCACACTTACAATTATCTGTAATTGTATGTGTCTATGTGTGTAATTGTATAATTGCGAAACCCTAGACCCACTCCAATTTGCTTACCGCCCCAATAGGTCACCATCACACTGCACACTGCACACTGCTCTACCCCAGACAAGAGGAATAGCTATGTAAGAATGCTGTTCATTGACTACAGCTCAGCATTTAACACCATAGTACCCTCCCAACTCGTCATTAAGCTCAAGACCCTGGTTCTCGACCCCGCCCTGTGCAACTGGGTCCTGGACTTTCTGACGGGCCGCCCCCCAGGTGGTGAAGGTAGGAAACAACATGTCCACCCCGCTGATCCTCAACACTGGGTGCGTTCTGAGCCCTCTCCTGTACTCCCTGTTCACCCATGACTGCGTGGCCATGCACGCTTCCAACTCAATCATCAAGTTTGCAGACGACACTACAGTGGTAGGCTTGATTACCAACAACGACGAGGCGGCCTACAGGGAGGAGGTGAGGGCCCTCGGAGTATGGTGTCAGGAAAATAACCTCTCACTCAACGTCAACAAAACAAGATGGTCATGGACTACAGGAAACAGCAGAGGGTGAGATCCCTGTTCATACAAGTAAATAGGATTCAACTGAATACAGTATGGTTTGAATATGAGGTCCAATAGGGTGGATATTGAGATGAGGTTAGGTACAGTGGTCGGGGAGAATGACTACACTAAAGCTTATAAACAATGGAGGTACTAGTTACAGATGTAGGATCTTTAATTGAGACAACTTTCTACAGCAGGAAAATAATCCTGCAGCAACTGGAAATGTGAATTACTATGTGGATTTTTTGTAGGGGACAACCTGTATCCTCCCCTTCATCTACACTGATTGAAATCAATAAGGGATCATAGCATTCCCCTGGATTCATCTGGTCAGTCTATGTCATGGAAAGAGCAGGTGTTCTTAATGTTTTGTCCACTCTGTGTGTTTACACTGTGTTGTGTGTGATGTGCCTCTACAAGGCAACAGTGGTTGAATTATGAAGTGATATTTCTCGCTTGCCCAGAGTGTGATGTGTGTGACAATTATGCTGAAATCAATGATTCACGACTGTCCACACTGACCTCATGGAAAACGTTACCAATGTGAAATCATCACGTTCAATCGCTTGCTGCGCTGATGTTACATTGATTTAATTGATTCAAACATTGCTGATTACACGCAAGTTCTTACCCAATTAGCATCAAAAGAGGATAAAAGCCATGGCCAAGAGAGTGTGATAAGGTAAGCTTGGCCATATTCTGATGAGACAGGGATTCAGCAGGATTTGGCTTCGATTTGCTTACCATTTTTTACAGGTGGACTCACATGCCGATAGGCCAGTTCAGAATGTATGTATGCATATGGTGCAGTTTGAACAGACCCCCCTCCCCCCACCCCAAAATTGTACTAGAATGAGCAGAACAGGTGTACCCATTCAGGTCAATTACGCCATAACGGGGGGACTGGCGGCCATTTTGAGTGTCCCCATAGCAGTAAAGCAGAAAGTAAGCGATTCTATTTTAATGATCTATTGCTCAACCAGTTAACTGCTGAAATTGCTACAGATATTCTAGTTGGATTGATGAAATTGCATCAGATTGTTAACCAAGCAGTGGAAAATACAGGAATGGACGAAAAACAGTATGGTTAACGTACATGTCACATGTTCTGGGTCTGTGTCCCAAATGGCACAATATTGCCTATAGTGCACTACTTTTGTGAAGTGAATTAAAGTAGTGCACTATGTAGTGTATACAGTGCCTTCAGAAGGAATCATGACCCCTTAACTTTTTCCATATTTTGTTGAGTTACAGCCTTATTTTTAAAGAATTGATTAAACATTTTCCTTAGAAATCTACACACAATACCCCATAATGACAAAGCAAAAACAGTTTTTTTGAATTGTTTTTGCAAAATTATAAAAAATATAAAACATAAATATCTTATTTACATAAGTAATCAAACCCTTTGCTCTGAGACTCGAAATGGAGCTCAGGTGTATCCTGTTTCCTGTTTTACATCCTTGAGATGTATCTACAACTTGATTGGAGTGTACCTGTGTTAAATTAAATTGACTGGACATGATTTGGAAAGGCACACACCTGTCTATGTAAGGTCCCACAGTTGACAGTACATGTCAGAGCAAGAACCAAGCCATCGAAGGAATTGTCCGTAGAGCTCCGAGACATCATTGTGTCGAGGCACAGATCTGCCAAAGCAGCAGCTACTCTTCCTGGGGTCCAGTAAAATTAAGACAGTTTATACAATTTTAAAAACATTACAATACATTCACAGATTTCTCAACACACTGTGTGCCCTCAGGCCCCTACTCCACCACTACCACATATCTACAGTACTAAATCCATGTGTATGTATAGTGAGTATGTTGTCGTGTGTGTGTGAATGTATGTGTCTGTTCCTATGTTTGTGTTGCTTCACAGTCCCCGCTGTTCCATAAGGTGTTTTTTATCTGTTTTTTAAATCTAATTTTACTGCTTGAATCAGTTACTTGATGTGGAATAGAGTTCCATGTAGTCATGGCTCTATGTAGTACTGTGTGCCTCCCATAGTTTGTTCTGGACTTGGGGACTGTGAAGAGACCTCTTGTGGCATGTCTTGTGGGGTATACATGGGTGTCTGAGCTGTGTGCCAGTAGTTTAGACAGACAGCTCAGTGCATTCAACATGTCAATACCTCTCATGATCAATACCTCTCGTGATGAAGTCAAATTCTCCTCCACTTTGAGCCAGGAGAGACTGACATGTATATTATTCATATTAGCTCTCTGTGTACATCCAAGGGCCTGCCGTGCTGCCCTGTTCTGAGCCATTTGCAATTTCCCTAAGTCCTTTTTTGTGACACCTGATCACACAACTGAACTCTAGTCAAGGTGTAACAAAACTTGGGCCTGTAGGACCTGCCTTGTTGATAGTGTTGTTAAGAAAGCAGAGCATCGCTTTATTATAGACAGACTTCTCCCCATCTTAGCTACTACTGCATCAATATGTTTTGACCGTGACAGTTTACAATCTAGGGTTTCTCCAAGCATCAGTACTCCAAGCAGTGGGGCGGCAGGGTAGCCTAGTGGTTAGAGCGTTGGACTAGTAACCAGAAGGTTGCAAGTTCAAATCCCTGAGCTGACAAGGTACAAATCCTTCGTTCTGCCCCTGAACAGGCAGTTAACCCACTGTTCCTAGGCTGTCATTGAAAATAAGAATTTGTTCTTAACTGACTTGCCTAGTTAAATAAAGGTGAAAAGAAAGAATCTCAACTTGCCAAATTTCCACATAATTTATTACAAGATTTTGTTGAGGTGTGAGTGTTTTGTTCCAAATACAATGCTTTTAGTTTTGGAAATATTTAAGTTATTCCTTGCCACCCACTCTGAAACTTTGTTAAGTGTTGCAGTCATTTCAGTCGCTGTAGTAGCTGACGTGTATAGTGTTGAGTCATCCGCATACATAGACACTCTGGCTTTTGCATGTCAGTTGCATGTCGTTAGTACAAATTGAAAAAAGCAAGGGCCTAAACAGCTACCCTGGGGAATTCCTGATTCTAACTGGATTATATTTTAGAGACTTCCATTAAAGAACACCCTCTGTGTTCTCTTATACATGTAACTCTTTATACATATTATAGCAGGGGGTGTAAAGCCATAACACATACATTTTCCACCAGCAGCCTATGATCGATAATGTCAAAAGCTGCACTGAAGTCTAACAAGACAGGCCCCACAATCATTTTATCATCAGTTTCTCTCAGCCAATTATCAGTCATTTGTGTAAGTGCTGTGCTGGTTGAGTGTCCTTCCCTATAAGCATGCTGAAATTATGTTGTCAATTTGTTTACTGCGAAATAGCATTGTATCTGGTCAAACACTTTCTTTCCAGAAGTTTACTAAGGGTTGGTAACAGGCTGATTGGTCAAGACTAGTCAGGATCGAAGCACAGACGAACGGAGCAAAGTACAGAGAGAGAGAGATCCTTGATGAAAACCTGCTCCAGATCGATCAAGACCTCAGACTGGGGCAAAGGTTCACCTTCCAACAGGACAATGACCCTGAGCACACAGCCAAGACAATGCATGAGTAACTTCGGGCCAAGTCGCTGAATGTCCTTGAGTGGCCCAGCCAGAGCCCAGACTTGAACCCGATTGAACATCTTTGGAGAGACCTGAAAATAGCTGTGCAAAACAACGCTCCCCATCCAACCTGATAGAGCTTGAGAGGATCTGCAGAGAAGAATGGGAGAAACTCCCCAAATACAGGTGTGCCAAGCTCAAGAAGACTTGAGGCTGTAATCACTGCCAAACGTGCTTCAACAAAGTACTGAGTAAAGGGTCTATATACTTACGGTATGTAAATGTGATATTTTTAATTTTTTAATTTTTTTAAATTAACAAACATTTCTAAAAACCTGTTTTTGCTTTGTCATTATGGGGTATTGTGTGTAGATTGATGAGGGGGAAAACGATTTAATAAGTTTTGAATAAGGCTGTAACGTAACAAAATTTGGAAAAAGTCAAAGTCGTCTGAAAGTCAAAGTCGTTGTCATTTGGGCCGTGACCTGGATGATGTGGGAAACATATTGACACATAGAGCTGCTCTTTCCCAGGGTGCAGTGGGCTCTTTCCCAGGCTGCCTGCTGTGGTCTCTAACATCAAGGTTGATGGACACTTTCCATGGTTCCTCTCCCTCCCACTGGGCACACCACGTTATTTCAATGTGGAGAATTGGGTTATATTTGGTAGCTTCGATGATCAATGAGATTACAACCTATTTTCACCCACTCAAAAACACAGACAAAAGTTTGTTCAATTTCCAATGTGTTATCACTATCCTTTCAACCATCTAAAAGCAAAACCAAATTCCAATAGAAAATCAATGTCCAATTTTTTGTTTAGGTGTCACCTATATGCATTATCACTGCGCTTTCAACCATTTAAAACCACACTAGTTCAAATGGGAATATAATGTCAGATGTTTAGTTTATTTATATGACAGTTTAGTGTGTTATCGCTGTGCTTGATCTAATAGCATAACTAGATGACCTGGACTGTAGATAGTTGAGATTACATTAAAGTACATGGTGCAAGTGATCAATGCCGTTAGAGATTCTGTGCAGATTATTTTAGCAATTGTGAAGATTTCCACAGACCTGCGACCCTGAACATGAACACTTTCTATGATTACATAACACATGTATTATTACAGTAACCTCAAAATGTGGCCATGGTTCTGTTACTCATTTTAAGGTTGAATAAATACTGTTACATTAGTTTGTAAGATAGGAAATAGCCTAATATTAAGGCTGTCTTACAAAAGTAATATTGAATTCTGTTTGGTTGACAACTCAACCAAATATCCACATTTAAAGGAGATGTGTCTACTGCTTGGATAGTTCCATCTGAGGCATTGGCTTAATCCTATTCTTGAACATGTATTTTTGGTTTAGTTGGTGACGTGAATTCAACATATAATTTGTTAAAGACCCAGTCCCATTATTAATGTGGCTGGAGTTGAGTCAGTGTCATTGTCAGTGTGTTGGCAGCAGCCACTCAATGTTAGTGGTGGCTGTTTAACAGTCTGATGGCCTTGAGATAGAAGCTGTTTTTCAGTCTCTCGGTCCCAGCTTTGATGCACCTGTACTGACCTCGCCTTCTGGATGATAGCGGGGTGAACAGGCAGTGGCTCGGGTGGTTGTTGTCCTTGATGATCTTTATGGCCTTCCTGTAACATCGGGTGGTGTAGGTGTCCTGGAGGGCAGGTAGTTTGCCCCCGGTGATGCGTTGTGCAGACCTCACTACCCTCTGGAGAGCCTTACGGTTGAGGGCGGAGCAGTTGCCGTACCAGGCGGTGATACAGCCCGCCAGGATGCTCTCGATTGTGCATCTGTAGAAGTTTGTGAGTGCTTTTGGTGACAAGCCAAATTTCTTCAGCCTCCTGAGGTTGAAGAGGCGCTGCTGCGCCTTCTTCACGATGCTGTCTGTGTGGGTGGACCAATTCAGATTGTCTGTGATGTGTATGCCGAGGAACTTAAAACTTGCTACCCTCTCCACTACTGTTCCATCGATGTGGATAGGGGGGTGTTCCCTCTGCTGTTTCCTGAAGTCCACAATCATCTCCTTAGTTTTGTTGACGTTGAGTGTGAGGTTATTTTCCTGACACCACACTCCGAGGGCCCTCACCTCCTCCCTGTAGGCCGTCTCGTCGTTGTTGGTAATCAAGCCTACCACTGTTGTGTCGTCCGCAAACTTGATGATTGAGTTGGAGGCGTTCGTGGCCACGCAGTCGTGGGTGAACAGGGAGTACAGGAGAGGGCTCAGAACGCACCCTTGTGGGGCCCCAGTGTTGAGGATCAGCGGGGAGGAGATGTTGTTGCCTACCCTCACCACCTGGGGGCGGCCCGTCAGGAAGTCCAGTACCCAGTTGCACAGGGCGGGGTCGAGACCCAAGGTCTCGAGCTTGATGACGAGCTTGGAGGGTACTATGGTGTTGATCCATGGGTACTATGGTGTTGATCCATAGACAACGAAAGACAGCTGCCTCTGATTGGGAACCATACCAGGCCAACATAGAAATATACAAACTAGAGTACCCACCCTAGTCACACCCTGACCTAACCAAAATATAGAATAAAACGTCTCTCTAAGGTCAGGGCGTGACAGTACCCCAAAGGTGCGGACTCCGGCCGTATAACCTGACTCAATGGCGAGGGTCCGGGTGGGCATCTAGCCTCAGTGGCGGCTCCGGTTCGGGACGTAGACCCGCTCCGCTCGCGGATCCCTCCACTTCCGTGGAATCAGACCGTGGATTGTCGCCGGATGCTCCGGACCGTAGATCGTCACCGGGGACTCCGGACCGTAGATTGTCGCAGAAGGCTCTGGACTGGGAACCCCCGCTGGAGGCTCTGGACTGGGAACCCCCGCTGGAGGCTCCGGACTGGGAACCGTCGTTGGAGGCTCCGGACTGGGAACCGTCGCTGGAGGCTCTGGACTGCCGACCGTCGCTGGAGGCTCCGGGCCATGGATCGTCACTGGAGGCTCCAGGCCATGGATCATCACAGGAGGCTCCGGGCCATGGATCATCACAGGAGGCTCCGGGCCATGGATCATCACTGGAGGCTCCGGGCCATGGATCATCACAGGAGGCTCTGGGCCATGGATCATCACTGGATCATCACTGGAGGCTCTGGGCCATGGATCATCACTGGAGGCTTCGGGCCATGGATCATCACTGGAGGCTTCGTGCGTGGATCATCACAGGAGGCTCCGGGCCATGGATCATCACTGGAGGCTCCGGGCCATGGATCATCACAGGAGTCTCTGGGCCATGGATCATCACTGGAGGCTCTGGGCCATGGATCCTCACTGGAGGCTCCGGGCCATGGATCATCACTGGAGGCTCCGGGCCATGGATCATCACTGGAGGCTCTGGGCCATGGATCATCACTGGAGGCTCTGGGCCATGGATCATCACTGGAGGCTCCGGGCCATGGATCATCACTGGAGGCTTCGGGCCATGGATCATCACTGGAGGCTTTCTGCGTGGAGCAGGCACAGGATGTACCAGGCTGGAGACACACACTGGAGACCGGGTGCATGGAGCTGGCACAGGATATACTGGAGTGTGAAGGCACACTGGAGGTCTGGAGCATAGAGCTGGCACAACGTGTCCTGGACAAAGGACCACCTTCGCATGGTAAGTGCGGGGAGCTGGCACAGGACGCACTGGGCTGTGAAGGTGCACCAGAGATACAGTGAGTAGAGCCGGCGCAGGATATCCTGGACCGAGGAGGCGCACTGGAGACCAGGCGCGCTGAGCCGGCACCACCCGTCCTGGACAGATGCCCACTTTCGCACGGCAAGTGCGGGGAGCTGGCACAGGATATACTGGACCGTGTGTGGGGAGCTGGCACAGCACGCACCGGGCTGTGGATGCGTACTGGAGACACAGTGCACATGGATAGCGCCGTCTGTGCCACTGAGTCTGGCTTTAATTCTAGTTTGTTTACAAATTAATAATTGACATCTTGCGTTCACGTCACCATTTTAAGAAGAAATCTAAGTTAAAGATTAAGACTAAATCAAATCAAACTTTAAATGCACTTTAAACACAGTTTGATTTGATTTAGTCCTATTCTTGAACTTTTATTTTTGATTGAGATGGTGACGTGAATCCAACATATTTATTATTAACTTGTAGATTCCATTTGAAATCAATCAAAGATTAAAACTCTGGGCTTATATGTGTATAATCTATTGTTAGTTGTTTCCTGGGCTGAATTTAAACAAAAGCTGTTGATGACTTCCCAAATGTTGTATTGGCCATAGCATCATTGACGATATACACTGAGTATTCAAAACATTAAGGACACCTGCCCTTTATTTATTTATTTTTTACATTGAATGACTTTGATAGCAGCAGTGAATCTATTAAGTGGAGATTTCTCAACGGTCATTCTCACGATCGCACATATAACGTTAAAGATCTGACATTGTTTCAGAGGTACAACTTCAGCCTATTTTACACAAGGTTTGCGTATGTTGAAAATTGTTTATGTTGAAAATTGGTTACATGCAATGACGATTGTAGGATCGTGGGGCAAACACACAATTTTTGTTGTTGTTGACGCATGCCAGTAAAGCCGCTACACAACAGAACACAACACTAAACAATACATTAATTGGACTATAACGGTGACAAACAGGACCCACAAACTTTTAGGGCCAACATAAAGCTGTCCCAACAGCAGAGTCCCAATAGCAGTGCCAACCAACAGTCCCTACACCTTATCACTGTTACACCTGGCTATCAGCAGAGCCTTGTCTGGCAGCGAAACAGTTCATTCAGCTTAATTTACTGCCTTTTAAAAAACTTAGCTGATATGGCTGACTTGCTTAAACAAATGTGGTTTCTACTGACAATTGAGATGGCATAAGGGGACGATGAGCTGATAAGAGGAAATCTGTCATTTCGATTAAGACATTAATGAGCGAGCAAGGAAGGACGTAGTCAATATAACTATTTGTTCAGCACTTTTGAAATGTACATCGACAGAATTCAGTGCATGGGCCATTCTTACAGTACTCTCTCTGTACACCAAGTCAGAACTGTAGGAATAATAATGTGGGCATATAAGCAGACAATGAATGCTCTTACAATTTTCAATGATGTAATTTCTCTAAATCAGGCTATAGGCTACATGTGCACCACCAAGTCAGAACAGTAGGCTAAATTATGAGGTTAAAAGGGATCAAATTATTAGGGTGAAGCACATGGCTACTAACAGCGTACTTCACAACATACACTTAGTATTACTTTATTAGCTACAGTATACATATCTCCCTGGCATATTACATCATTTATGCAGCAGCATACAGGACATTTTTGGACACACCTTGTTGTGCTGTGCTCACTTGAACAGGAAGGATGCGTGGGAAAAATGTTTCATCAAACTTTCTCATCAAAGTCTGGCATTCTTTGGATTTATGATGCTTTCAAGACAACTGGGAACTCTGAAAAAACAAGGTTGAATCATGACAGAAGTGATCTTCAGGTCGGAGCTCTAGAAAGAGGTCCGAGTTCCCGACTTAGAATTTCAATTTGGATGACCGTTTTCCGTCGGAGCTTGTCGTTTTTTCAGAGTTCCCAGTTGTCTTGATTTCACAGAAGTCTGAGATTTCCCAGTTCCCAGTTTCCAGTTGTTTTGATAGTGGCAGAAGTCATGCTGGATTGACAGCATGGCGGATGTTGAATGTTTATCCTTTTAAGCTTGGAAAAGAAACCCTTAAACCCAGACTTGGACCACACATCCACTCCACTGAATGGCAGTCTAGAAATGGCTTTGCAATGTTAGCCACTCATTCCGTTCAAACCACTCATTGTTGAATTTGTGATATCCAACTTGTTGTGTAATGCTTATGTACAATGGCCAATGAGCACCGATACGTTTTATCTATAATATCTCTTCATCATTTCTATTCATATGGATTGAAGGATTTGCCAGTAGATTGTCAACGTGATTCATGATGATGCTAGTTTGCTAGCTCAGATTTTGAATGTATGATGTTGACATGATCAGTCCAATCAAAGCTACTGTACATACAGTATAATGTGATTTGATGTAATTTTACCTGTGACCTTGAGCCTTCTTGGATGGGCACTTCTAATGTAACTCAAGCCAAGGGGCTTGACGTAGTGTCCCCATGAGGGACAGAACACTGAGCCAATCACAGTGAAACTACTGAACTTTACCAACCCCTACGCTCCGTATATTCTGCTGGGTGCCCCACCTCCTCAGAAAGCACTGAGCACATCTGCATTTTGGAGCTCAAGAAAGAGACCATGTTTCTGTGCTGCTTTATTAACTAAATTATTATTATTTTTTTTTTACATTGTTTGCAAACTGATATGAGACATGTATTAATACCAAAATCAATGCCAAAATAACAGGCACACACAACAAAAATGTGAGAGGTGTCGCCACTACCATGGTGAAATAGTCTTGTGGGTGAAATTTTACCCTCAATGCAATAGTTGATCATGTTTCTCAAATCCAATGTATTTTCCAAATAGATTATAAGTCACAAAACATTGACAGTTTACATTGAAACGTTGATTTATGTTGAAAACGTTGATTTAACCATTTTGTGCCCTGGGGCTGTGTCTCAACAGGATCAAGGGCCTCAGTGTTATTTTTTATCCTTTATTTAACTAGGCAAGTCAGTTAAGAACAAATTCTTATTTACAATGACAGGCTACCCCAGCCAATTGTGTGCTGTCCTACAGAACTCCCAATCACAGCCAGAAGTGATACAGCCTGGATTTGAACCAGGGATGCAGTGCCTTAGACCACTGCGCCACTCTGGAGCCCTATGGATGTTCCTGGAAATGTGTTTCTGCTTATGACACAAGTACACCTAGTTTAGGTTGTTCTACACTGCCATTTAGTGCACTACCTGTGGCCAGGGCTCTGGTCAAAAGTAGTGCACTATAAATGGAATAGGGTGCCATTTCGGATGTAGTCAAAAAGTGAAGTAGAAGTGATTCAACCATGGTTCTTCAGAAGGCAGGACAGGACAAACAATGACCGGTAAAAGACACATTGAAGTTTTGCATTCAGATATTTACTTTGCCTGCCATACCTAGCATTTTTTGTGGTTGCCAATTCATTCCTAATTGCCAGTCATGTTTTGTGCCTGCAACTGCCATGTTCATCGCTATAAATCGTAATGAGACAGTTTACAGGGCAATGTTGGCATTTGCTATTCCTGTCAGTGCCTGTCATGTGCTATAGTGCCCTAAGCCTCACTCTGTCTCCTGATGTCAAATGCTCCACACCCCCATCTCTCTCTCTCTCTCTCTCTCTCTCTCTCTCAAACACGTACACACCTTGTAGCTCTACAATTTCACTGGAAATCTAACAGGGTGTCTGAAGGAATGCCAAGGCAGATCTGTCAAAGCTTTCCAAGACTCTGTCACTGTTTGATAGTTGACGGAGCTGTTGTGTACCAGAGGGGGAGGAGGGGGGCAGAGAGGGAAAGATAGGGAAAGTGACAAGAGGGAAGCTTAGAGGTCCTTTCTGTAGGCTACCTACAGCTCTGACGGGATATGTTGATTATGTTGTCACAAAGGGGTGAGAGGTCAATCCAAATGGAGAGAATATCTGCTCCAGGGACAAACACTAGGCATGTAACACAGGGAGGACAACATTCACTGCTCTCTTTCAGGAAAACACGAGCAGTTCAATTAGAGATATTGGTGATATACAGTGCCTTCGGAAAGTATTCAGACCCCTTGACTTTTTCTAATTTTTGTTACATTGCAGCGTTATTGAAAAATTTATATAAATCGTTTTTTTTCCATTCATCAATCTAGACACAATACCCCATAATGACAAACCATTCATCAATCTAGACACAATACCCCATAATGACAAACCATTCATCAATCTAGACACAATACCCCATAATGACAAACCATTCATCAATCTAGACACAATACCCCATAATGACAAACCATTCATCAATCTAGACACAATACCCCATAATGACAAACCATTCATCAATCTAGACACAATACCCCATAATGACAACCATTCATCAATCTAGACACAATACCCCATAATGACAAACCATTCATCAATCTAGACACAATACCCCATAATGACAAACCATTCATCAATCTAGACACAATACCCCATAATGACAAACCATTCATCAATCTAGACACAATACCCCATAATGACAAACCATTCATCAATCTAGACACAATACCCCATAATGACAAACCATTCATCAATCTAGACACAATACCCCATAATGACAAACCATTCATCAATCTAGACACAATACCCCATAATGACAAACCATTCATCAATCTAGACACAATACCCCATAATGACAAACCATTCATCAATCTAGACACAATACCCCATAATGACAAACCATTCATCAATCTAGACACAATACCCCATAATGACAAACCATTCATCAATCTGGACACAATACCCCATAATGACAAACCATTCATCAATCTAGACACAATACCCCATAATGACAAACCATTCATCAATCTGGACACAATACCCCATAATGACAAACCATTCATCAATCTGGACACAATACCCCATAATGACAAACCATTCATCAATCTAGACACAATACCCCATAATGACAAACCATTCATCAATCTGGACACAATACCCCATAATGACAAACCATTCATCAATCTAGACACAATACCCCATAATGACAAACCATTCATCAATCTAGACACAATACCCCATAATGACAAACCATTCATCAATCTAGACACAATACCCCATAATGACAAACCATTCATCAATCTAGACACAATACCCCATAATGACAAACCATTCATCAATCTAGACACAATACCCCATAATGACAAACCATTCATCAATCTAGACACAATACCCCATAATGACAAACCATTCATCAATCTAGACACAATACCCCATAATGACAAACCATTCATCAATCTAGACACAATACCCCATAATGACAAACCATTCATCAATCTAGACACAATACCCCATAATGACAAACCATTCATCAATCTAGACACAATACCCCATAATGACAAACCATTCATCAATCTAGACACAATACCCCATAATGACAAACCATTCATCAATCTAGACACAATACCCCATAATGACAAACCATTCATCAATCTAGACACAATACCCCATAATGACAAACCATTCATCAATCTAGACACAATACCCCATAATGACAAACCATTCATCAATCTAGACACAATACCCCATAATGACAAACCATTCATCAATCTAGACACAATACCCCATAATGACAAACCATTCATCAATCTAGACACAATACCCCATAATGACAAACCATTCATCAATCTAGACACAATACCCCATAATGACAAACCATTCATCAATCTAGACACAATACCCCATAATGACAAACCATCATCAATCTAGACACAATACCCCATAATGACAAACCATTCATCAATCTAGACACAATACCCCATAATGACAAACCATTCATCAATCTAGACACAATACCCCATAATGACAAACCATTCATCAATCTAGACACAATACCCCATAATGACAAACCATTCATCAATCTAGACACAATACCCCATAATGACAAACCATTCATCAATCTAGACACAATACCCCATAATGACAAACCATTCATCAATCTAGACACAATACCCCATAATGACAAACCATTCATCAATCTAGACACAATACCCCATAATGACAAACCATTCATCAATCTAGACACAATACCCCATAATGACAAACCATTCATCAATCTAGACACAATACCCCATAATGACAAACCATTCATCAATCTAGACACAATACCCCATAATGACAAACCATTCATCAATCTAGACACAATACCCCATAATGACAAACCATTCATCAATCTAGACACAATACCCCCATAATGACAAACCATTCATCAATCTAGACACAATACCCCATAATGACAAACCATTCATCAATCTAGACACAATACCCCATAATGACAAACCATTCATCAATCTAGACACAATACCCCATAATGACAAACCATTCATCAATCTAGACACAATACCCCATAATGACAAACCATTCATCAATCTGGACACAATACCCCATAATGACAAACCATTCATCAATCTAGACACAATACCCCATAATGACAAACCATTCATCAATCTGGACACAATACCCCATAATGACAAACCATTCATCAATCTGGACACAATACCCCATAATGACAAACCATTCATCAATCTGGACACAATACCCCATAATGACAAACCATTCATCAATCTGGACACAATACCCCATAATGACAAACCATTCATCAATCTGGACACAATACCCCATAATGACAAACCATTCATCAATCTAGACACAATACCCCATAATGACAAACCATTCATCAATCTAGACACAATACCCCATAATGACAAACCATTCATCAATCTAGACACAATACCCCATAATGACAAACCATTCATCAATCTAGACACAATACCCATAATGACAAACCATTCATCAATCTAGACACAATACCCCATAATGACAAACCATTCATCAATCTAGACACAATACCCCATAATGACAAACCATTCATCAATCTAGACACAATACCCCATAATGACAAACCATTCATCAATCTAGACACAATACCCCATAATGACAAACCATTCATCAATCTAGACACAATACCCCATAATGACAAACCATTCATCAATCTAGACACAATACCCCATAATGACAAACCATTCATCAATCTAGACACAATACCCCATAATGACAAACCATTCATCAATCTAGACACAATACCCCATAATGACAAACCATTCATCAATCTAGACACAATACCCCATAATGACAAACCATTCATCAATCTAGACACAATACCCCATAATGACAAAACCATTCATCAATCTAGACACAATACCCCATAATGACAAACCATTCATCAATCTAGACACAATACCCCATAATGACAAACCATTCATCAATCTAGACACAATACCCCATAATGACAAACCATTCATCAATCTAGACACAATACCCCATAATGACAAACCATTCATCAATCTAGACACAATACCCCATAATGACAAACCATTCATCAATCTAGACACAATACCCCATAATGACAAACCATTCATCAATCTAGACACAATACCCCATAATGACAAACCATTCATCAATCTAGACACAATACCCCATAATGACAAACCATTCATCAATCTAGACACAATACCCCATAATGACAAACCATTCATCAATCTAGACACAATACCCCATAATGACAAACCATTCATCAATCTAGACACAATACCCCATAATGACAAACCATTCATCAATCTAGACACAATACCCCATAATGACAAACCATTCATCAATCTAGACACAATACCCCATAATGACAAACCATTCATCAATCTAGACACAATACCCCATAATGACAAACCATTCATCAATCTAGACACAATACCCCATAATGACAAACCATTCATCAATCTAGACACAATACCCCATAATGACAAACCATTCATCAATCTAGACACAATACCCCATAATGACAAACCATTCATCAATCTAGACACAATACCCCATAATGACAAACCATTCATCAATCTAGACACAATACCCCATAATGACAAACCATTCATCAATCTAGACACAATACCCCATAATGACAAACCATTCATCAATCTAGACACAATACCCCATAATGACAAACCATTCATCAATCTAGACACAATACCCCATAATGACAAACCATTCATCAATCTAGACACAATACCCCATAATGACAAACCATTCATCAATCTAGACACAATACCCCATAATGACAAACCATTCATCAATCTAGACACAATACCCCATAATGACAAACCATTCATCAATCTAGACACAATACCCCATAATGACAAACCATTCATCAATCTAGACACAATACCCCATAATGACAAACCATTCATCAATCTAGACACAATACCCCATAATGACAAACCATTCATCAATCTAGACACAATACCCCATAATGACAAACCATTCATCAATCTAGACACAATACCCCATAATGACAAACCATTCATCAATCTAGACACAATACCCCATAATGACAAACCATTCATCAATCTAGACACAATACCCCATAATGACAAACCATTCATCAATCTAGACACAATACCCCATAATGACAAACCATTCATCAATCTAGGACACATACCCCATATGACAACCATTCACAATCTAGACAATACCCCATAATGACAAAACCATTCATCAATCTAGACACAATACCCCATAATGACAAACCATTCATCAATCTAGACACAATACCCCATAATGACAAACCATTCATCAATCTAGACACAATACCCCATAATGACAAACCATTCATCAATCTAGACACAATACCCCATAATGACAAACCATTCATCAATCTAGACACAATACCCCATAATGACAAACCATTCATCAATCTAGACACAATACCCCATAATGACAAACCATTCATCAATCTAGACACAATACCCCATAATGACAAACCATTCATCAATCTAGACACAATACCCCATAATGACAAACCATTCATCAATCTAGACACAATACCCCATAATGACAAACCATTCATCAATCTAGACACAATACCCCATAATGACAAACCATTCATCAATCTAGACACAATACCCCATAATGACAAACCATTCATCAATCTAGACACAATACCCCATAATGACAAACCATTCATCAATCTAGACACAATACCCCATAATGACAAACCATTCATCAATCTAGACACAATACCCCATAATGACAAACCATTCATCAATCTAGACACAATACCCCATAATGACAAACCATTCATCAATCTAGACACAATACCCCATAATGACAAACCATTCATCAATCTAGACACAATACCCCCATAATGACAAACCATTCATCAATCTAGACACAATACCCCATAATGACAAACCATTCATCAATCTAGACACAATACCCCATAATGACAAACCATTCATCAATCTAGACACAATACCCCCATAATGACAAACCATCATCATCTGCACAATACCCTAATGACAAACCATTCATCAATCTAGACACAATACCCCATAATGACAAACCATTCATCAATCTAGACACAATACCCCATAATGACAAACCATTCATCAATCTAGACACAATACCCCATAATGACAAACATTCATCAATCTAGACACAATACCCCATAATGACAAACCATTCATCAATCTAGACACAATACCCCATAATGACAAACCATTCATCAATCTAGACACAATACCCCATAATGACAAACCATTCATCAATCTAGGACACAATACCCCATAATGACAAACCATTCATCAATCTAGACACAATACCCCATAATGACAAACCATTCATCAATCTAGACACAATACCCCATAATGACAAACCATTCATCAATCTAGACACATACCCCATAATGACAAACCATTCATCAATCTAGACACAATACCCCATAATGACAAACCATTCATCAATCTAGACACAATACCCCCATAATGACAAACCATTCATCAATCTAGACACAATACCCCATAATGACAAACCATTCATCAATCTAGACACAATACCCCCATAATGACAAACCATTCATCAATCTAGACACAATACCCCATAATGACAAACCATTCATCAATCTAGACACAATACCCCATAATGACAAACCATTCATCAATCTAGACACAATACCCCATAATGACAAACCATTCATCAATCTAGACACAATACCCCATAATGACAAACCATTCATCAATCTAGACACAATACCCCATAATGACAAACCATTCATCAATCTAGACACAATACCCCATAATGACAAACCATTCATCAATCTAGACACAATACCCCATAATGACAACCATTCATCATCGACACAATACCCCATAATGACAAACCATTCATCAATCTAGACACAATACCCCATAATGACAAACCATTCATCAATCTAGACACAATACCCCATAATGACAAACCATTCATCAATCTAGACACAATACCCCATAATGACAAACCATTCATCAATCTAGACACAATACCCCATAATGACAAACCATTCATCAATCTAGACACAATACCCCATAATGACAAACCATTCATCAATCTAGACACAATACCCCATAATGACAAACCATTCATCAATCTAGACACAATACCCCATAATGACAAACCATTCATCAATCTAGACACAATACCCCATAATGACAAACCATTCATCAATCTAGACACAATACCCCATAATGACAAACCATTCATCAATCTAGACACAATACCCCATAATGACAAACCATTCATCAATCTAGACACAATACCCCATAATGACAAACCATTCATCAATCTAGACACAATACCCCATAATGACAAACCATTCATCAATCTAGACACAATACCCCATAATGACAAACCATTCATCAATCTAGACACAATACCCCATAATGACAAACCATTCATCAATCTAGACACAATACCCCATAATGACAAACCATTCATCAATCTAGACACAATACCCCATAATGACAAACCATTCATCAATCTAGACAACAATACCCCATAATGACAAACCATTCATCAATCTAGACACAATACCCATAATGACAAAACCATCATCAATCTAGACACAATACCCCATAATGACAAACCATTCATCAATCTAGACACAATACCCCATAATGACAAACCATTCATCAATCTAGACACAATACCCCATAATGACAAACCATTCATCAATCTAGACACAATACCCCATAATGACAAACCATTCATCAATCTAGACACAATACCCCATAATGACAAACCATTCATCAATCTAGACACAATACCCCATAATGACAAACCATTCATCAATCTAGACACAATACCCCATAATGACAAACCATTCATCAATCTAGACACAATACCCCATAATGACAAACCATTCATCAATCTAGACACAATACCCCATAATGACAAACCATTCATCAATCTAGACACAATACCCCATAATGACAAACCATTCATCAATCTAGACACAATACCCCATAATGACAAACCATTCATCAATCTAGACACAATACCCCATAATGACAAACCATTCATCAATCTAGACACAATACCCCATAATGACAAACCATTCATCAATCTAGACACAATACCCCATAATGACAAACCATTCATCAATCTAGACACAATACCCCATAATGACAAACCATTCATCAATCTAGACACAATACCCCATAATGACAAACCATTCATCAATCTAGACACAATACCCCATAATGACAAACCATTCATCAATCTAGACACAATACCCCATAATGACAAACCATTCATCAATCTAGACACAATACCCCATAATGACAAACCATTCATCAATCTAGACACAATACCCCATAATGACAAACCATTCATCAATCTAGACACAATACCCCATAATGACAAACCATTCATCAATCTAGACACAATACCCCATAATGACAAACCATTCATCAATCTAGACACAATACCCCATAATGACAAACCATTCATCAATCTAGACACAATACCCCATAATGACAAACCATTCATCAATCTAGACACAATACCCCATAATGACAAACCATTCATCAATCTAGACACAATACCCCATAATGACAAACCATTCATCAATCTAGACACAATACCCCATAATGACAAACCATTCATCAATCTAGACACAATACCCCATAATGACAAACCATTCATCAATCTAGACACAATACCCCATAATGACAAACCATTCATCAATCTAGACACAATACCCCATAATGACAAACCATTCATCAATCTAGACACAATACCCCATAATGACAAACCATTCATCAATCTAGACACAATACCCCATAATGACAAACCATTCATCAATCTAGACACAATACCCCATAATGACAAACCATTCATCAATCTAGACACAATACCCCATAATGACAAACCATTCATCAATCTAGACACAATACCCCATAATGACAAACCAAAAACAGGTTTTTAAACATTTTTGCTAATTTATAAAAAAACAAAACAAACGGAAATATTACATTTACATAAGTATTCAGACACTATACTCAGTACTTTGTGGAAGCACGTTTGGCAGCGATTACAGCCTCAAGTCTTCTTGGGTATGACGCTACAAGCTTGGCACATCTGTATTTAGGGAGATTCTCCCATTCTTCTCTGCAGATCTTCTCAAGCTCTGTCAGGGTGGATCGGGAGAGTTGCTACAAGGTCTCTCCAGAGATGTTAGATCAGGTTTAAGTCCGTGCTCTGGCTGGGCCACTTAAGGACATTCAGAGACTTGTCCCAAAGCCACTTCTGCGTTGTCTTGGCTGTGTGCTTGTCCTGTTGTCCTGTTGTAAGGTGAACCTTTGCCCCAGTCTGAGGTCCTAAGAGCTCTGGAGCAGGTTTTCACCTAGGATCTCTCTGTACTTTGCTGAGTTCATCTTTGCCTCGATCATGACTAGTCTCCCAGTCCCTGCCGCTGAAAAACCTGGTGCCAGGTTTCCTTCAGACGTGATGCTTGGCATTCAGGCCAAATAGTTAAATCTTGGTTTCATCAGACCAGAGAATCTTGTTTCTCATGGTCTGAGAGTTTTCAGGTGCCTTTTGGCAAACTCCAAGCGGGCTGTCATGTGCCTTTTACTGAGGAGTGCCTTCCGTCTGGCCACTCTACCATAAAAGCCTGATTGGTGGAATGCTGCAGAGATGGTTGTCCTTCTGGAAGGTTCTCCCATCTCGGGTTCTTGGTCACCTCCCTGATGAAGGCCCTTCTCCCCCGATTGCTTAGTTTGGCTGGGTGGCCAGCTCTAGGAAGGGTCTTAGTGGTTCCAAACTTCTTCCATTTAAGAATGATGGAGTCCACTGTGTTCTTGGGGACCTTCAATGCTGCAGGCATTTTTTGGTACTCTTCCCCAGATCTGTTCATCTACACAATCTTGTCTCTGCGCTCTACAGACAATTCCTTCAACCTCAGGGCTTGGTTTTTGTTCTGACATGCACTGTCAACTGTGGGACCTTATATATACAGGTGTGTGCCTTTCCAAATCATGTCCAATCAATTTGAATTTACTACAGGTATTCAAGTTGTAGAAACATCTCAAGGATAATTTCGACTCTCATAGTAAAGGGTCTGAATACTTATGTAAATAAGGTATTTCTGTTTTTAATATTTAATATTTAATATTTTTTCTTTGTCATTATGGGATATTGTGATGTCATTATGGGGTATTGTGATGTCATTATGGGGTATTGTGATGTCATTAAAGGTTATTGTCTGCAAATTGCTGACAATTAAAAAAAAAAAAATTAATCAATTTTAAAGTAAGGCTGTAACGTAACAAAATGTGGAAAAAGTCAAGGGGTCTCAATACTTTCATAAGGCACTGTAAGATGGAGAAAACCTGGAAATGGTAGCAACATCTAACATCTTCTAACCTTAGAATACAGTGCGTTCAGGCTTAAGTCAATCAACACTAAACCACAATTCTCGAGTTGCTCCTAGTCATTTCCACATGTTACAAGTTATCCTGCCAAAGACATGGGCTAAGCTATTTGTACACGTGTTTGGGAAGCTGCAATTACGACCCAAAATAACCAACTAGCATGAGAGTGTTTTTTTTCTGAACTGAAAGCAGAGGGGCCAGTGGTCCTCGGGGAACGTGTGTATTTCTGAATAACCAAAGTAGGTGGACACAAGCCATCTTTCCATTTCTTCACTCTCTGCAGACTATGGAAGCGATTTGTTTGCGGCCACAAAAACACCACTTGTTTCCCTTGGTGATTCCTGTGTGTAATGATACACTTGTGAGGGTGGTTGTTAAGCACTGTAATAAGCCTGTCTTCACCCGTATTTTCTGTAGTTCTCTTGTCCTGGAAAGACAAATGACTTCCTAACTGTATTATCAGTTCCTAAATTAGTTCCAAAGTCCACTGTACTAAATGTGAACGCTTTTGTGCAGCTCGTTGCGGTTCGCCCAAGTGCACTCTCATTCATTACAACATAAACAGGGATTCCAACTAACAGAACCATGTGTCTTTGATACTGTAGGTTTGTAACACAGAGAAAGAATCCCAGGTCCTTGAATGAGACGTCGTAAGACGTATCGTGACACCCAACATTTGTCCATGTGACGCACACGTATGAGTTGGCCTACCCATTCCAACCAAAGATCCATTCACAATTATGGGATTACTTTGGGAAGTGGAAGAGTGGTAAGGACTACAACGTAAATATGAACAGAAATTGGCACAGAAGGTGCTGAGGGACCATAGGAAGCAGAACTACTGGATAATACAAATCACTCACAGGTACGCTAAGCGTCGACAGGCCAGAGGGAACGACAACACCAAAATGTTAGATAAACAATGTATATCTATTCCACACAAACAAACAGTTAAGGATGTTTTTCAATCTACTGTCTAAATTATCAAAAGAAAATCTTCTGCTACTTTTGCCAAACCCCTACAGAGCAAAATGCCATGACTGATGCATTTCTTTAGCCAATATTCTTAAAGAGAAATTAATAAAGTCTTCTTCCCCTATTACAGTAACAGAAGTCCCCCCACCCCATTTACAGTAATGGATGCCCTTCTTACCCCCATTAACGTAACGGAGGCCTTTCTTCCCCCATTAACGTAACAGAGGCTCTTCTTCCCCCATTACAGTGACAGAGGCTCTTCTTCCCCCATTACAGTGACAGAGGCTCTTCTTCCCCCATTACAGTGACAGAGGCTCTTCTTCCCCCATTACAGTGACAGAGCCCCCCCCCCCCCATTACAGTGCTGGATGCCCTTCTACCTCCATTACAGCAACAGAGGCTCTTCTTCCCCCATTACAGTAACAGAAGTGTGCTTCCCCCATTACAGTAACAGAGGCTCTTCTTCCCCCCATTACAGTAACAGAGGCTATTCTTCCCCCCATTACAGTAACATAAGTCTTCTTCCCCCCTTACAGTAACAGAAGTCTTCTTCCCCCATTAAGGTAACAGAGGCTCTTCTTCCCCCCATTACAGTAACAGAGGCTCTTCTTCCCCCATTACAGTAACAGAGGCTCTTCTACCCCCATTGCAGTAACAGAGGCTCTTCTACCCCCATTGCAGTAACAGAGGCTCCTCTTCCCCCCATTACAGTGCTGGAGCCCCCCACCCCCCCCACCCCACCCCATTTACAGTAATGGATGCCCTTCTACCCCCATTACAGTACCAGAGGCTCTTCTTACCCCCATTACAGTAACAGAGGCTCTTCTTCCCCCATTACAGTAACAGAGGCTCTTCTTCCCCCATTACAGTAACAGAGGCTCTTCTTCCCCCCATTACAGTAACAGAGGCTCTTCTTCCCCCATTACAGTAACAGAGGCTCTTCTTCCCCCATTACAGTAACAGAGGCTCTTCTTCCCCCATTACAGTGACAGAGGCTCTTCTTCCCCCATTACAGTAACAGAGGCTCTTCTTCCCCCATTACAGTAACGGAGGCTCTTTTGATGTTGATCAGACATGACAAAGGATAGCAGGCACGTTGCGCGCTCTCAGCTGTTCTGGCTCTGCCCATGCCTTGTGCAAACACACTACTGCAGTGTGTGTGTGTGTGGGTGTGTGTGGGTGTGTGTGTGTGTGTGTATGTGTGTGTGTGTGTGTGTGTGTGTGTGTGTGTGTGTGTGTGTGTGTGTGTGCAAAAACTGTAGGAAACTGCCATTGCTTGCCTAGGTCACTCTCTCCACTCAGAGAAAGTACAAAGGCTGCATCACTATGTTCCAGGATGACTTTGTCACAGAGAAGCACATAGTGTTTCCAAACACAAGCAGTTAAGAGAAAGACACATGAGAAAGAATGAGATGGGAGGGAAGGACAAACGGAGAGGGAGAAAGAGAGAAGGGATAGATGGGAATTGGAGTCTACAGTTTCATTAAAGACATAATACTATGATGATAATGCCCTTTTAGTGTAAGAGCTGTTTGAAAAAGACCGCCTGTAATTCCAGCCTGTTTAGGTGGGATGGAGTTTTGTCCTGTCTGGTGACATTACCAGGCAGTAAATTAGATAATAGACCAATGATAAAGAGAGTTTCATACCTCTCTGCCAATAGCAGCTAGTTTTCCCCTCCCCACTAAGATCACTCTCAGACAGTCCTAGCAAAATTAATGCTTGAGAAATTGCTCTTGCTAGAAGCACATTTATTTATTTTTTTACTTTAATTGAAAACAATCACAGTACGGTACTTAATTGTTACCCAGAAATGATTTGATATTGACATAAAAATGACTGCATTGTGCCCTTTAAAGAAAATACTGTGGCTACAAAAAATACTCATTTGTTACTTGTGCAACCTTCAGCGTATGCCACAACCCTATGACATAACATGACATTGAATTTGAATGTAGCACAATTTCCATCCCGGGAAAAAGCATTCCCCATATAATGTTCCGTGATCAATAGCCACAGATAGTGGAACATATGAATGGACATTGTTGACTTAGGCAAATTACACGTTTTCCCTGGTACACTGGCACCAGTTTAGCCGTGACAACTGTGACACTGGCCAGTCCCTGAGTGACACATGCATTTTAGTCATTTAGGAGAAGCTCTTATCCAGAGCGACTTACAGTAGAGAGTGCAGACATGTGTGTACTTTTTCATACTTTTTGGCATCATTCTACTGTAGCTTGTCACTTGAGTTCTGCTGTGACAGTGTCCAGTGTTCGTTCGACAATACACTGCAACAGCCTTCCCACTGATCACAGTCCTCTTTGGCATAACTGTGTGGAAGGGACATTATGCTTAATGCAGATGTAGGATCTTCATTTGATTACCTCATTTGCTGTGCAGGAAATGCGAACTTGTAATGTATTCAAGGATTAAAAAGGTTTCTAGAGTTGATAATTTCCACTTTAAAATGTCAAACTTGATTTGCCCTAAAGTAAAATGTACTAACCTTTACTGCAGTGGGCTAAATCAGGGTCACACAGAGTGATTCTTGGTAGTCTTAAACAAATCTACTTTGAAACAAAAGTATAAACCTCACACTCATGGTTATGGGCTTAAAAAAGAAGAAGACACCTGTACCATGTCAGATATAGAGTTTAAATGTATTCAATTTTCAGTTTGCAATACCAATATTACACTTTATATACATCACAGAAGACTGAAATATAACAAAAACTGTTTGACATAGAAACACCGGAATTTCTGCAGTAACAAAAAAAGTAAAAATGTAAATTAATTTCTAAATTCTGAAAAATATTAACATTCCACCCATGATGCCACTAGATTTGGTCATTTGACTGCAGGAAAGGGGCAGCTACAGAAGGATTTTAAAGCCTTGAGACAATTGAGACATGGATTGTGTATGTGTGCCATTCCGAGGGGGAATGGGCAAGACAAAACATTTAAGTGCCTTTGAACGGGGTATGGTAGTAGGTGCCAGGTGCACTGGTTTGTGTCAAGAATTGCAACCCTACTGGGTTTTTCACTCTCAACAGTTTCCAGTGTCTATCAAGAATGGTCCACAACACAAAGGACATCCAGCCAACTTGTCCATGCTCCGACAAATTGAGGCTTTTCTGAGGGCAAGGGGGCGGGGAGATCAGTACTCAGTCTTAGGGCAAGGGGGCGGGGAGATCAGTACTCAGTCTTAGGGCAAGGGGGCGGGGAGATCAGTACTCAGTCTGAGGGCAAGGGGGCGGGGAGATCAGTACTCAGTCTTAGGGCAAGGGGGCGGGGAGATCAGTACTCAGTCTAGGGCAAGGGGGCGGGGAGATCAGTACTCAGTCTTAGGGCAAGGGGGCGGGGAGATCAGTACTCAGTCTAGGGCAAGGGGGCGGGGAGATCAGTACTCAGTCTAGGGCAAGGGGGCGGGGAGATCAGTACTCAGTCTTAGGGCAAGGGGGCGGGGAGATCAGTACTCAGTCTTAGGGCAAGGGGGCGGGGAGATCAGTACTCAGTCTTAGGGCAAGGGGGCGGGGAGATCAGTACTCAGTCTGAGGGCAAGGGGGCGGGGAGATCAGTACTCAGTCTTAGCAAAATATAAGTACTTATCTGTACCCAAATAACTCCACTACGTAAACTTTGGGTTGTTCACCTAGAAAGCACATAGAGAGGGATGACTATTGGTGCCCTTCTGCTTCCTTTGTACCCCAGATCTTTATGGATACGGCATACAACAGTTCAGAGCAAGGCTAAAGTAGGAGATGGTTCTACAGAGGAAACTGTGTAAAAGAGCACTGCAATGACACCTGCTGTATAGTTTCCTCTCTGCATCAAAAGCAGTGTGCACTCTCTCACAATTCTTTTTTGCCATAGATGTTTGCTTGTGGGCTTGTGTTGAATGGTATTTGCCTGCTCGTTTTGCATTAAAGCTAGAATCCTTAGTTGCTTCAAACATTTTTTGACTTTTGAAAATGTATTTGTTTGTTTTACTCCAATGTTTGCAAATAATGTAAATGTAAATAAACACTGTATAGCCTCAAAACATGGATAAAACTATCATCGTTATGACATGTATGGTCAGTCCTTGTATCCATAGAGTTGTCTATGGATTTGAAAATGGTTACTGAGGCGGGTGTACGATTTGTTATGGTTTCAATTATGGACTCTAGCTTTAACATAACTCTACTTTAATGTATATGTACAGTATTTTGGATCAGGAATTAACAGTATACACTTCTCTTTGAAATATTGCAATATATTAGTAAAAATGATGAGGCTAAAGCATATAAGCTTTGGAGAGAAATTAATTATAAAAAGGTTTCATATACTGTCAAGATCCTGACTAAATAACAGCTATCTACGTCTGAGAAAGAAGTGTTAGAAAAACACAACATAGTATAGCGTTTATAATAAGATATTCTAAAGGCTCATTCTTGCTGAGAGCAATAACAAAACCGTTTAGCCTTGGACTTGGTGGTGTTGATCCTAAAGCTGGCATCATATTTCTCCTCAGACGCGAAATGTGCCCATGGATAGTTCAATGTTTATTTTTAAGGTGTTTTCTAAAAATGATATAGAGACGATGACAGTGGGGAAAGATAGAAATAGGTTGAAGGGCAGTAGGCCGGATTCAAAAGTATGTGTCAGAGGCCGCGGTACTACCACTAGACCAGCAAGGTCACTG
Organism: Oncorhynchus kisutch; assembly: GCF_002021735.2. Classification (NCBI taxonomy): domain Eukaryota; kingdom Metazoa; phylum Chordata; class Actinopteri; order Salmoniformes; family Salmonidae; genus Oncorhynchus; species Oncorhynchus kisutch. Next base: position 39,000,612 of record NC_034196.2, on the reverse strand, counting down.
GATAGTGCAATGTTAATGGCTGTCTGTTTAGTTGAGGACTGACCTACGATGGTGTTGTCAACAGTCAGCCTTGGACTGAACAACGTCTTAAGAGTAAACAACACACAGTAGAGACAGGTCTGTTTCCATGGAAACAATGTTACTTAACTTTATCACAGCAAATCTATTTCTAACCATGTCCACCAACCTACTTCTTGGACTCTTCCTGAAAGCAGCCGCTGTCCATTGCACAGACAGTTTGATAATAGAGAGAGAGAGAGAGACAAACAATGAAGTAGATACATTCTTGCCATTTCAAGTACAAGGACATTGCAGATTCTTATAATTTCTCACTTCTTTCTGTGCACTCAGTCTGGGTAGTCTGGGTAGCCATTTGATTAACTGTTCAGGAGTCTTATGGTTTGGGGGTAGAAGCTATTTCGAAGCCTCTTGGAACTAGACTTGGTGCTCCGGTACCGCTTGCCATGTGGTAGCAGAGAGAATAGTCTATGACTAGGGTGGCTGGAGTCTTTGACAATTTTTAGGGCCTTCCTCTGACACCGCCTGGTATAGAGGTCCTGGATGGCAGGAAGCTTGGCCCCAGTGATGTACTGGGCCGTTCCCACTACCCTCTGTAGTGCCTTGCAGTCGGAGGCCGAGCAGTTGCCATACCAGGCAGTGATGCATCCAGTCAGGATGCTCTTGATGGTGCAGCTGTATAACCTTTTGAGGATCTGAGGACCCATACCAAATCTTTTCAGTCTCCTGAGGGGGAATGGGTTTTGTCGTGCCCGCTTCACGACTGTCATGGTGTGCTTGGACCATGCTAGTTTGTTGGTGATGTGGACACCAAGGAACTTGAAGCTCTCAACCTGCTCCACTGCAGCCCTGTCAATGAGAAAGGGGTCATGCTCGGTCCTCTTTTTCCTGTAGTCCACAATCATCTCCTTTGTCTTGATCACGTTGAGGGAGAGGTTGTTGTCCTTGCACCACACGGCCAGGTCTCTGACCTCCTCCCTATAGGCTGTCTCGTTGTTGTTGGTGATCAGGCCTACCACTGTTGTGTCATCGTCAAATTTAATGATGGCGTTGGAGTCGTGCCTGGCCGTGCAGTCATGAGTGAACAGGGAGCACAGGAGGGGGCTGAGAACGCACCCCTGAGGGGCCCCTGTGTTGAGGATCAGCGTGGCGGGTGTGTTGTTACCTACCCTTACCACCTGGGGATTTGCCCGTCAGGAAGTCCAGGATCCAGTTGCAGAGGGAGGTGTTTAGTCCCAGGGTACTTAGCGTAGTAATGAGCTTTGAGGGCACTATGGTGTTGAACACTGAGCTGTAATCAATGAACAACATTCTCACATACAGTAGGTGTTCCTTATGTCCAGGTGGGAGGACAGTGTGGAGTGCAACAGAGACTGCGTCATCTGTGGATCTGTTGGGGCGGTATGCAAATTGGAGTGGGTCTTGAGTTTCTGGGATGATGGTGTTGATGTGAGCCATGACCAGACTTTCAAATCACGTGGCAGGCCTTGCCACGTCCGACGAGCGTCGAGCCAATGTAGCACGATTCGATCTTAGTTCTGTATTGATGCTTTGCCTGTTTGATGGTTCGTCGAAGGGCTTAACAGGATTTCTTATAAGCTTCAAGCTTCCAGGCTTCCCGCTCCTTGAAAGTGGCAGCTCTAGCCTTTAGCTCAGTGCGGATGCTGCCTGTAATCCATGGCTTCTGGTTGGTGTATGCACATATGGTCACAGTGGGGACGGCATCATCAATGAACTTATTGATGAAGCCAATGACAGATGTGGTGTACTCCTCAATGTCATTGGAGGAATCCCGGAACATATTCCAGTCTGTGCTAGAAAAACAGTCCTGTAGCTTGGCATCTGCTTCATCTGACCACTTTTTTATCGATCTAGTCACGGGTGCTTCCTGCTTAATTTCTGCTTGCAAGCAGTAATCCAGTAATCAGGTAGATAGAATTATGGTCAGATTTGCCAAATGGAGGGTAAGGGACAGCTTGGTATGCATGTCTGTGTGGGGTATAGGTGGTCCAGAGTTCTTTTCCCTCTGGTTGCACGTTTAACATGTTGATAGAAATTAGGTAAAACCGATTTAAGTTTCCCTGCATTAAAGTCCCCAGCTACTAGGAGCACCGCCTCTGGGTGAACGTTTTCTTGTTTGCTTATGGTGGAATACAGCTAATTTAATGCTATCTTAGTGCCAGCCTCTGACTGTGGTGGTATGTAAACAGCTACAAAGAATATAGATGAAAACTCTCGGTAGGTAATGTGGTCTGCAGCTTATCATGCAATAGCTCGAGACTTCCTTAGATATTGTGCAACAGCTGTCTTACCAGACGCCGCTGTTCTATCCTGCCGGTACATTGTATAACCAGCCAGCTGTATGTTGATATTGCCGTCGTTCAGCCACGACTCCGTGAAGCATAAGATGTTACAGTTTTTAATGTCCTGTTGGTAGTTTAATCTTCCCAATAACTCGTCCATTTTATTGTCCAAAGATTGCATTTTTGCGAGCAGAATTGAGGGGAGTGGGGGTTTATTCGATCGCCTCCGAGTCCTCAGAAGGCAGCCTGCCCTCCGGCCTCTCTTTTTCCGCCTCCTCTTCACGCAGATCACTGGGTTCGGGCCTGTTCCCGAGGGAGCCATATATCCTCCGCCTCGGGCTCGTCAGTCGTGAAAGACGAAAAAGGATTACGCTAGTCTGCGGTGAGAAATTGCAGTCTTGATGTTATTTTCGGTCATAAGAGACGGTAGTGGCAACATTATGTACAAAATAGTAAAAAAATAAGTTATAAACAAACTAAAAAACACAATTGGTTGGGGGCACGTAAAACGTCTGCCTTCTGCTCCAGCACCATTTTATATATATGTCCGGTCAATTGGAAATCACCTTTAAAATGTCAAGCGCGCTCTAATGCGGATCTTCCACATAGGATCACCACACACTCACACTATTCAAATATCCTATTTCAACTTTCCTCTGCTTTGGAATACCACCCCCAGAATATAATGTGCACAGCATTCTAGACTCTTTATTGACCACCGAGGCAGGACTCCGTGCAAACTCTATTACTTTTAGGCAGAGCATCCATCAAAACAAACTAAAGAGGACAATCAATGTTCATACTGTATTCTTCCTCCCACAGAGTAAAAAAGTAGGACAAAGGTGCATCTGTTTCCATAGAAACCAGGACCAGATAGGCATTATTACCTAAAAATGTGACCATCCTATCTTGTAACTTTGTCTAGGTGAAATGCATTGGCAATACAATTGCATTGTACAAAAAAGATTTGAGTTGGATTTCCTCACCATTATACCATTATCTCATACCATTATCTCATACCATTATCTCATACCATTATCACTGTGACACTTCCAATACATATCTTTTTTTGCTTTACTTGGGTTACTAGAACATATATTTTGCATTGTTTAGTTGGCATTCATGATGTTGCAAAATACAAAATAATATCAAGATAAACAAATAGTAAACAATGAACGTAAGTTTTTTATTCTGGCATTTTTTGGGCTGGTATGTTTCTGAACTTCCATTAGCAGGTAGACACTCATGTAAACTAGATGATAATTGAAAGCGAACTCTTATACCTGAAGATGTGACCCAGTGATGGACCCCTTCTGATCCTAATCTTACCTGACAGCTTGGAATTGGATTGGGACTGCAGCCTCCGCTATCCTGTTGGTTCTCTCTCTGTGATACTGTGTGTGGTCTGTATATTTCACTGTGATCCTGGTGTGAAATCCATTGTTTCAGTCCCAGATGTGCTACAGGATGTTTACAGAAACAGATTGGTGTTCAAAATAATTTACTGTGGGCCTCTTGAGTGGCGCAGCGGTCTAAGGCACTGCATCACAGTGCCAGCTATGTCACTACAGAGCATGTTTTGATCCCAGGCTGTGTCGCAGCCAGGGAGACCCATGAGGAGGCGCACAATTGGCCCATCGCCGTCCGGGTTAGGGGAGGGTTTGGCCGGCCGGATGTCCTGGTCCCATTGCCCTCTAGTAACTCCTGTGGCGGGCCCGGCACATGCACTCTGACATGGTCGCTAGTTGTAAATGTGTTTCCTCCGACACACCGGTGCGGCTGGCTTCCGGGTTAAGCAAGCAATGTGTCAAGAAGGGGTCATGTTTTGGAGGATGTACGGCTCTCTACCTTGGCCTCTCCTGAGTCCGTACGGGAGTTGCAGCGATGGGACAAGACTGTAACTGCCAATTGGATATCATGAAATTGGGGAGAAAAAGGGGTAAAAAAAGCAAATGATTTATTGTGAGCAATTCTGTGGTACTTTAAATCAAATCAAATGTATTTTATTTCAAATCAAATCAAATTTATTTATATAGCCCTTCGTACATCAGCTGATATCTCAAAGTGCTGTACAGAAACCCAGCCTAAAACCCCAAACAGCAAGCAATGCAGGTGTAGAAGCACGGTGGCTAGGAAAAACTCCCTAGAAAGGCCAATACCTAGGAAGAAACCTAGAGAGGAACCAGGCTATGTGGGGTGGCCAGTCCTCATCTGGCTGTGCCGGGTGGAGATTATAACAGAACATGGCCAAGATGTTCAAATGTTCATAAATGACCAGCATGGTCGAATAATAATAAGGCAGAACAGTTGAAACTGGAGCAGCAGCACAGTCAGGTGGAAGTTGAAACTGGAGCAGCAGCATGGCCAGGTGGACTGGGGACAGCAAGGAGTCATCATGTCAGGTAGTCCTGGGGCATGGTCCTAGGGCTCAGGTCAGTTGAAACTGGAACAGCAGCATGGCCAGGTGGACTGGGGACAGCAAGGAGTCATCATGTCAGGTAGTCCTGGGGCATGGTCCTAGGGCTCAGGTCCTCCGAGAGAGAGAAAGAAAGAGAGAAGGAGAGAATTAGAGAACGCACACTTAGATTCACACAGGACACCGAATAGGACAGGAGAAGTACTCCAGATATAACAAACTGACCCCAGCCCCCCGACACATAAACTACTGCAGCATAAATACTGGAGGCTGAGACAGGAGGGGTCAGGAGACACTGTGGCCCCATCCGAGGACACCCCCGGACAGGGCCAAACAAGAAGGATATAACCCCACCCACTTTGCCAAAGCACAGCCCCCACACCACTAGAGGGATATCTTCAACCACCAACTTACCATCCTGAGACAAGGCTGAGTATAGCCCACAAAGATCTCCGCCACGGCACAACCCAAGGGGGGGGCGCCAACCCAGACAGGATGACCACAACAGTGAATCAACCCACTCAGGTGACGCACCCCCTCCAGGGACGGCATGAGAGAGCCCCAGCAAGCCAGTGACTCAGCCCCTGTAATAGGGTTAGAGGCAGAGAATCCCAGTGGAAAGAGGGGAACCGGCCAGGCAGAGACAGCAAGGGCGGTTCGTTGCTCCAGAGCCTTTCCGTTCACCTTCCCACTTAAAGGTTGAGACCGAGTTTGCGTCTCTGACATGGGTAGGCAGACCGTTCCATAAAAATGGAGCTCTATAGGAGAAAGCCCTGCCTCCAGCTGTTTGCTTAGAAATTCTAGGGACAATTAGGAGGCCTGCGTCTTGTGACCGTAGCGTACGTGTAGGTATGTACGGCAGGACCAAATCAGAGAGATAGGTAGGAGCAAGCCCATGTAATGCTTTGTTAGCAGTAAAACCTTGAAATCAGCCCTTGCTTTGACAGGAAGCCAGTGTAGAGAGGCTAGCACTGGAGTAATATGATCAATTTTTTGGTTCTAGTCAGGATTCTAGCAGCCGTATTTAGCACTAACTGAAGTTTATTTAGTGCTTTATCCGGGTAGCCGGAAAATAGAGCATTGCAGTAGTCTAACCTAGAAGTGACAAAAGCATGGATAAATTTTTCTGCATCATTTTTGGACAGAAAGTTTCTGATTTTTGCAATGTTACGTAGATGGAAAAAAGCTGTCCTCGAAATGGTCTTGATATGTTCTTCAAAAGAGAGATCAGGGTCCAGAGTAACGCCGAGGTCCTTCACAGTTTTATTTGAGACGACTGTACAACCATTAAGATTAATTGTCAGATTCAACAGAAGATCTCTTTGTTTCTTGGGACCTAGAACAAGCATCTCTGTTTTGTCCGAGTTTAATAGTAGAAAGTTTGCAGCCATCCACTTCCTTATGTCTGAAACACATGCTTCTAGCGAGGGCAATTTTGGGGCTTCACCATGTTTCATTGAAATGTACAGCTGTGTGTCATCCGCATAGTCGTGAAAGTTTACATTTTGTTTTCGAATAACATCCCCAAGAGGTAAAATATATAGTGAAAACAATAGTGGTCCTAAAACGGAACCTTGAGGAACACCGAAATTTACAGTTGATTTGTCAGAGGACAAACCATTCACAGAGACAAACTGATATCTTTCCGACAGATAAGATCTAAACCAGGCCAGAACATGTCCGTGTAGACCAATTTGGGTTTCCAATCTCTCCAAAAGAATGTGGTGATCGATGGTATCAAAAGCAGCACTAAGGTCTAGGAGCACGAGGACAGATGCAGAGCCTCGGTCCGATGCCATTAAAATGTCATTTACCACCTTCACAAGTGCCGTCTCAGTGCTATGATGGGGTCTAAAACCAGACTGAAGCATTTCGTATACATTGTTTGTCTTCAGGAAGGCAGTGAGTTGCTGCGCAACAGCCTTCTCTAAAATTTTTGAGAGGAATGGAAGATTCGATATAGGCCGATAGTTTTTTATATTTTCTGGGTCAAGGTTTGGCTTTTTCAAGAGAGGCTTTATTACTGCCACTTTTAGTGAGTTTGGTACACATCCAGTGGATAGAGAGCCGTTTATTATGTTCAACATAGGAGGGCCAAGCACAGGAAGCAGCTCTTTCAGTAGTTTAGTTGGATAGGGTCCAGTATGCAGCTTGAAGGTTTAGAGGCCATGATTATTTTCATCATTGTGTCAAGAGATATAGTACTAAAACACTTGAGCGTCTCTCTTGATCCTAGGTCCTGGCAGAGTTGTGCAGACTCAGGACAACTGAGGTTTGGAGGAATACGCAGGTTTAAAGAGGAGTCCGTAATTTGCTTTCTAATAATCATAATCTTTTCCTCAAAGAAGTTCATGAATTTATCACTGCTAAAGTGAAAGTCATCCTCTCTTGGGGAATGCTGCTTTTTAGTTAGCTTTGCGACAGTATTAAAAAGGAATTTCGGATTGTTCTTATTTTCCTCAATTAAGTTAGAAAAATAGGATGATCGAGCAGCAGTAAGGGCTCTACGGTACTGCACGGTACCGTCCTTCCAAGCTAGTCGGAAGACTTCCAGTTTGGTGTGGCGCCATTTCCGTTCCAATTTTCTGGAAGCTTGCTTCAGAGCTCGGGTATTTTCTGTGTACCAGGGAGCTAGTTTCTTATGAGACATTTTTTTAGTTTTTAGGGGTGCAACTGCATCTAGGGTATTGCGCAAGGTTAAATTGAGATCCTCAGTTAGGTGGTTAACTGATTTTTGTCCTCTGGCGTCCTTGGGTAGGCAGAGGGAGTCTGGAAGGGCATCAAGGAATCTTTGTGTTGTCTGTGAATTTATAGCACGACTTTTGATGTTCCTTGGTTGGGGTCTAAGCAGATTATTTGTTGCAATTGCAAACGTAATAAAATGGTGGTCCGATAGTCCAGGATTATGAGGAAAAACATTAAGCTCCACCACATTTATTCCATGGGACAAAACTAGGTCCAGCGTATGACTGTGACAGTGAGTGGGTCCAGAGACATGTTGGACAAAACCCACTGAGTCGATGATGGCTCCGAAAGCCTTTTGGAGTGGGTCTGTGGACTTTTCCATGTGAATATTAAAGTCACCAAAGATTAGAATATTATCTGCTATGACTACAAGGTCCGATAGGAATTCAGGGAACTCAGTGAGAAACGCTGTATATGGCCCAGGAGGCCTGTAAACAGTAGCTATAAAAAGTGATTGAGTAGGCTGCATAGATTTCATGACTAGAAGCTCAAAAGACGAAAATGTCATTTTTTTTTTTGTAAATTGAAATTTGCTATCGTAAATGTTAGCAACACCTCCGCCTTTGCGGGATGCACGGGGGATATGGTCACTAGTGTAGCCAGGAGGTGAGGCCTCATTTAAAACAGTAAATTCATCAGGCTTAAGCCATGTTTCAGTCAGGCCAATCACATCAAGATTATGATCAGTGATTAGTTCATTGACTATAATTGCCTTTGAAGTAAGGGATCTAACATTAAGTAGCCCTATTTTGAGATGTGAGGTATCATGATCTCTTTCAGTAATGACAGGAATGGAGGTGGTCTTTATCCTAGTGAGATTGCTAAGGCGAACACCGCCATGTTTAGTTTTGCCCAACCTAGGTCGAGGCACAGACACGGTCTCAATGGTGATAGCTGAGCTGACTACACTGACTGTGCTAATGGCAGACTCCACTATGCTGGCAGGCTGGCTAACAGCCTGCTGCCTGGCCTGCACCCTATTTCATTGTGGAGCTAGAGGAGTTAGAGCCCTGTCTATGTTGGTAGATAAGATGAGAGCACCCCTCCAGCTAGGATGGAGTACTTTAGAAGGATCCTTACCCTGTAAGCAGTCTATGGTCAAGGTATGACAGCAGCCCATGCTTTGGTTTTATTTACCTGGCCACTGTTTCAAACGCTTACTTTTTAACATTTGTGGCACAAATGCATTGATTGTAAAAGCCCAATATGGATTTTTGGTATACTATATAGCCTTTTCACACTTCATGTCCAAAACATCTAGAAGTTACTTAACTGAGTTCCACAATAATGTTTTCTATACTTTAGAACCTCTGTGTCACCAGCCCTATCAGGTAGTGACCAAGCCAGGCCCGTTTAGTAGTCATTTCCCGTAGTCAAATTACCTAGTGGCCTCATGGGTGGAATGTTTTTCATGTTTTTCATAATTTCATAATTAATACTTTTTTTTTAAACAGTCAAAAATCTAGTGTTTCCATGTCAAACTTAAAAATAAAAAAAAACAGTCTTCTGTGATATATACGTTTAATATTGGGATGCAAACTCCAAATTTAACACATTTCAACTCTATATCTGACATGGTACAGGTGTTTTTGTTTTCAATTTAAAGTTTTATTCAGTTTTCTTGTTTTTCAATCAACCAACAAAACACATTCCACATTCACAGATGTGACAGGCTTTAAAAACACATTCCACATTCACAGATGTGACAGGCTTTAAAAACACATTCCACATTCACAGATGTGACAGGCTTTAAAAACACATTCCACATTCACAGATGTGACAGGCTTTAAAAACACATTCCACATTCACAGATGTGACAGGCTTTAAAAACACATTCCACATTCACAGATGTGACAGGCTTTAAAAACACATTCCACATTCACAGATGTGACAGGCTTAAAAACACATTCCACATTCACAGATGTGACAGGCTTTAAAAACACATTCCACATTCACAGATGTGACAGGCTTTAAAAACACATTCCACATTCACAGATGTGACAGGCTTTAAAAACACATTCCACATTCACAGATGTGACAGGCTTTAAAAACACATTCCACATTCACAGATGTGACAGGCTTTAAAAACACATTCCACATTCACAGATGTGACAGGCTTTAAAAACACATTCCACATTCACAGATGTGACAGGCTTTAAAAACACATTCCACATTCACAGATGTGACAGGCTTTAAAAACACATTCCACATTCACAGATGTGACAGGCTTTAAAAACACATTCCACTTTCACAGATGTGACAGGCTTTAAAAACACATTCCACATTCACAGATGTGACAGGCTTTAAAAACACATTCCACTTTCACAGATGTGACAGGCTTTAAAAACACATTCCACATTCACAGATGTGACAGGCTTTAAAAACACATTCCACTTTCACAGATGTGACAGGCTTTAAAAACACATTCCACATTCACAGATGTGACAGGCTTTAAAAACACATTCCACATTCACAGATGTGACAGGCTTTAAAAACACATTCCACATTCACAGATGTGACAGGCTTTAAAAACACATTCCACATTCACAGATGTGACAGGCTTTAAAAACACATTCCACATTCACAGATGTGACAGGCTTTAAAAAAATAAAAAGTTTAAAAAAAATAATACATTTGAAAAAATTAAAAATTAAAATACAATTAAAATGAATGATAAAGTCAAAAGCATTTATTTTTCTTAATCTATTTATTTACCTTGGTGCATATATATATATATATATATATATATATATATATATATATATATATATATATATATATATGTACACATATACATACATACGTACATACATACACACATATACATACATATATACACACATACACATACGCACACGTACTCAAAAACTAAATTAAAATAAAAACACACAACAACAAAAAACATATACCACTTGCAGCAGCACAATCAAGGTTCTTATCAGCTATTTCTAGCATTCGCTGAGACGACGGGCCAATATTTCTTTTTTAGGTTTTACAGTACCTTACACAACATGTATCTGCGCATTTCCCTAGTCACCCCGTTCACTCTGTCCAGTTTGAAATATAGTTGAATAGTGGGGACCAGAGTCTATCAAACTTGGGCTGTCTCTTGTGGAGGTCATAAGTGAGCTTTTCAAGAGGAAGAAATTCAACAATCTGGTCAATCCACATTTTAAATGTAGGAGGGGTGTTAGAGGCCCACAATAGAAGAATACATGCCAGAATCTGGCAATCTCTCTACAGCTCCAAAATACATGCATATAGGTTCCACTTTCAGAGATACATCTTTTACAGTTAGGAGACATATCTGTTTTCATTCTATGGAGTCTCAAAGGAGTATGATAAAATTTGTACAAAAATGTATAATTAGATTCTTTCATTTTTACACTGGTAGAGGAGCAGTATACCCTGTCGCAAACCTCCGCCCATAACTCATCACTGATAGTCAGACCAAGGTCCTTTTCCCAGATTATTTTCAAAGGAGTAAAGGAGGAGCCTCCTTTCTCAGAAAGGAGTCCATAGATATAAGATATTTTGCCTTTAATGGATTGTGCTGTGACAAGAACGGTTTCAACTTCATTCAACTGAGTTCTAAACGTCCTCTTGGAGGTAAATGAGGAAATTACATGTCTAATTTGAAGATATATTAAAAAAAAAGGGATCTTGGCACATCGAATTCACTGCAGAGCTCTTGAAAGGATTTCAGTGTAGTGGTTTTCTGATGAAATAGGTCTGAAAAGGTCCTGATTCCTAGAGTATGCCAAAGATTAAAGTTGGCATCCCTCAGGGCTTTTGGCAAGTCTGGGTTGCCTACTATAGGCGAGTGAGAACATATTTGGGAGGAAATGCCCAGGTATTTCTTACAGTCCCTCCACGCTAGTAGGGTGCTGTAAATCACAAAGGTTTTGGCTATGTTGCCCACTTCACTAAAGTTATTAATGAATATAATTGAGCTTAAGGGCAATGAACCACAGGATTGGGCTTCTATCTGAATCCACATTGACTCTTGTCTGTTTGTGATCCATGTTAGCATATTGCGGATTTGGGCAGACCAGTAGTACAATTGAAGGGAGGGAAGGGCAAGACCACCCTTAGATTCAGGTTTCGATAGAGTGGAAAACTTGATCCTAGGTTTTTTATTGCCCCATATAAATTTGGTGATGCTTTGGTTAGTTGTTTTGAAGAAGGAAACTGGGAGATAGCATGGGAGCATCTGAAATAAGTAGTTCAGTCTAGGGAGGACGTTCATACGGATTACATTAATTCTTCCTACTAGGCTAATTGGGAGGGAGATCCAGGTTTGGAGATCGTTCTTGATTCGATCCAGGAGTGGAAGATAATTTTCCTTAAAAAGGCTATTCAGATCTGGTGTTATGAAGATCCCGAGGTATTGAAACCCCTGTGTTTTTCATTGGAAAGGACAAAGTGTCTTCATAGAGCTGGTGAGTGTAATATTGAGAGGGCAGACAGTGGATTTGTTAAAATTGATCTTATAACCTGAAAACTTGCCATACTGAGCAATTGTGTCTAAAATGAGAGGGAGGGATTTCTCAGGGTTGGATATGTAGAGCTAGACATCATCCGCGTAAAGCGAAATCTTGTGCTGCAGGCCGCCTGCAGAAACACCCATAATACTTGAATTGCTCCTTATCAGCTCTGCCAAAGGCTCCGCCCCCAACAAGTAGAGCAGCGGGGACAGCGAGCACCCTTGTCTTGTGCCCCGTTCCAGAGGGAATCTGTCAGAGTTCAGTCCATTAGTAGTCACCATGGCATTTGGATGAGAGTATATTGATTTGATCCATTTAATGAAATTTGGGCCCATATTGAACTTTTCTAAGACTGCAAACAGAAAGCTCCACTCCATCCTGTCAAACGCCTTCTCAGCATCCAGTGAAGCCAGCAGGACAGGGGTCTTCTGTGCGTTTACTTGATCAATGATATAAAAAAGACGGCGAATGTTATCAGAAGAGTATCTGTCTCTAATAAATCCAGTTTGGTCCGCTTTTATTATTTTGGGAAGAAGAGTGTTTAGTCTTTTGGCGAGCAATTTGGTAATTATTTTGTAGTCGAAATACAACAAGCTTATGGGCCGGAAGGACGAGCAGGATAGGGGGTCCTTGTCCTTTTTTAGCAACACTGTAATGCGAGCTGTGTGCATTGAGTCTGGGAGAACTCAGTTTTAGCAAAAATCCTCCAGCATTGGCATGTAGATAGGGCTGAGCTGGGGCCAAGAAGCTTTGTAGAACTCTCTGGGGAATCCATCTGGGCCTGGGGACTTATTAGGTGGCATGTAGATAGGGCGGAGCTGGGGCCAAAAAGCCTTGTAGAACTCTCTGGGGAATCCATCTGGGCCTGGGGACTTATTAGGTGGCATGAAGATAGGGCGGAGCTGGGGCCAAAAAGCCTTGTAGAACTCTCTGGGGAATCCATCTGGGCCTGGGGACTTATTAGGTGGCATGTAGATAGGGCGGAGCTGGGGCCAAAAAGCTTTATAGAACTCTCTGGGGAATCCATCTGGGCCTGGGGACTTATTAGGTGGCATGTAGATAGGGCTGAGCTGGGGCCAAAAAGCTTTATAGAACTCTCTGGGGAATCCATCTGGGCCTGGGGACTTATTAGGTGGCATGTAGATAGGGCTGAGCTGGGGCCAAAACGCTTTGTAGAACTCTCTGGGGAATCCATCTGGGCCTGGAGACTTATTAGGTGGCATGTAGATAGGGCTGAGCTGGGGCCAAAAAGCTTTGTAGAACTCTCTGGGGAATCCATCTGGGCTTGGGGACTTATTAGGTGGCATGTAGATAGGGCTGAGCTGGGGCCAAAACGCTTTGTAGAACTCTCTGGGGAATCCATCTGGGCCTGGGGACTTATTAGGTGGCATGGAGGAAATTGCCTCCAGGATCTCCTCAGGAGTGAAGGGGAAGTTGAGATCTTCTTGGTCGGTCTCTGATAGTTTAGGTAGCGAGATTCCCTCTAGGAAAGAGTGGAGCTCTGCCTTCGTGTGTTTTCTTTCAGAGGTATATAGTTTGCAGTAAAAATCATGAAAAGTTAAATTGATATTTTTTGGGTCATATGTGACCTCGTCCTCTGCTGTTCGGATAGCCGTGATTGTACGCTCTGACTGCTCCTTTTTTAATTGGTAAGCAAGCAATCTACTGGGCCTATTGCTATACTCATGGTATTTCTGTTTAGTAAAGAAAACTTTTTTTTAATCTCCCGAGTGTAGTCCAAATTCAGTTTGGCTTTGGCTGCTTTAAGTTGACTCCAGGAGGTGCTGTCTAGGGATTGTTTATGTATTTTTTCACAGCATTCCAGCTCCCTCTCAAGATCTAGCCTGTGTGCTTCCATTGCTTTTTTCTTAGAGGAAACATATGCAATTAGATGACCTCTTAGTGTGGCTTTAGCAGCGTCCCACATTGTGGCCGGAGAAACAGGAGAATCTTGTTGTCTTGTGTGTAGTTGTCTATCCATGTAGTTACCAATGTATGGAACGCTTCGTTTGATAGCATGGAGGTGTTGAATTTCCAGCTCTTTGACCTTGGGATGTTTTTGCAGAGGTCAAAGCGGAGGTGGACAAAGGCGTGATCTGAAAGTGCTATGGGTCCGATTGTACAAGTGGCTGAATTTATGAAACTCTTTGGGATAAAAATTTAATCTATATGGGAGTAGGTGTTATGGACATTAGAGTAGTATGTATAGTCCATAGATGAGCTATTAGTCTCTCTCCAGATATCTATCAGTCCCATCTCTTTAGTAAGAGAGTTCAACATCTTTGCAGATCTAGGATTTGTGGTGGGGACTTGAGATGATTTGTCTAGGGTTGGGTTAAGGGTACAATTAAAATCTCTGGCCACCACGCCAAAGGAAACACAATGTTCATTGAACAGGGTTATAATTTTTGACATGAAGGCAGGAGTATCTGTGTTAGGGGCGTATATGTTTAATATAGTAATTGGTTGACCATATAGTGACCCAGTTATCAAAATAAATCTCCCCTCCGGATCAGATATGTTTTTGTCAATTATGAATGGAACATTTTTATGGATAAGTATGGCTGTGCCTCTACTGTTTGATTTGAAAGATGAGAAATACACCTGTCCCACCCAAGCTCTGCGAAGTTTGGCATGTTCAGCATCACAGAGGTGTGTCTCTTGTAATAGCGCGATGTCTGCTTTTGCCTTTTTTAGAGCACATAGTATCTTTTTCCGTTTTATTGCATGCCCTAGACCATGGCAGTTCCATGTCAATAGATTTAAGGTACTAGTCATCGTCATCGAACAGTAATCGAAATTTAGTGCAAGTCATCGCTGGGTAAAAGTGGATAGTAGTTACAGCTGCGTTCACATAAAAGGAAAATAAATGGTGTACATAAAATAATCATCTCTGAACACCCCAGCCGAGTTCCCAAACAACTCGACACATCCCGTTGGATCTATTACCCCCGCTCAGTCTCCATTCTGGGAACAGTTAGCAACGCACAACGTCTCCCTCTCCCCACCAAAGAAATGCCTCATCCTCTCCACCCCGCATTGAGTAAATAACACAGTTGCCCTCGTCCAGACCACAGTAAAAGAGGGGAGAAAAATAAAATCAATAGCCCAGCCTACATATACCTCCCCCAAGGGACATAGAGAACCCTAAGTAATAATAGCAACAACAAAAAAAAGGAAATAAAAGTAGTCTGAAACATTAGTAGGCCTAGGTTAGGCTATACAGCCCATCCCTCTCAGTTAAAGGAAAATAAATATAAATAGGACGGCTATAATGACATTTAGGGGGTGGGTCTCTGGATATCGGCTATATGTCGTCTTACCTCCTTTAGTAATGGCATTAATCGCATTTAATCATTGGTCTGTTTCTCATTGGCCAGGATTGTCTTTCAAAAAACGTTTAGCCTCTTCGGGAGTTTTGAAGTGTCGCAAGGCTCCTTGGTGAAGAATCCTGAGCTCGTTTGGGTATTTGAATCCCCTGAAGATGCCTCGGTCAATGGAGTATTTCTTCACTTCGTCAAATTCTCGGCGCTTTCGGCGTATTCCAGCTGACAGGTCCTGGTGTAAAGCGAGTTTGGCGTTTCCCACTGTGATGGTGTTGTTTTTCACCGCCTGTAGGACTCGTTCCTTGTCAGTGAATCTCAGGAAACGTATGGTGATTGGTCGCGGTGTTTGTCTGGCTGCTGGTGGGGGCCTCAGTGCTCGGTGAGCTCTCTCGAGTTCTATGGGCCTGTCGGTGGACATGTGGAGCCACTCGGGAAGTTTGTCTTGCAGGTAGCGGATCAGTGGCATGTTTCCCTCTTCTTTTTCGCCCAGATTGAATAGAACACAATTATTCCTTCGCCCCCTATTTTCCAGGTCCTCCGTTTTCTCTTCCAGATGCTCGATTTTCTTTTTAGCATATGCTATTGTTTCCATGGCATCTGTCAATAAGTTTTCCATGGATAGGATTTGCCCCTCTGCCTCGTCCAGGTGCCCCGCGTTTATGGTTATCAAGTTGTAGATTTCAGGCAAAGCGTTTTCCAGGATTGTCACCTTGCCCCCTATCGCACTGAGCTGAGAGTTAATGGCATCTAATTTAGTGTTTAGTTCTGTACGTTGGGATCTCAACTCAGAAAGGATGTCTTCGACAGAGTGCGAGGTTGGCATTCGTTGTGCCTCGTGGGGGAACGGGTTCTCTTGCTCCTGGCTTAATGACGCTAGTTTTTTCTGAAGCTAGCTTCTTCTTGGAGGCTTTTTCCGTCGCTAATACTCGAGTACGGGTAAAAATGTCACCTGTAGTGTCGCCTTTTGTAGCCGCCATGACTTTTTCTTACTAAAGCTAAATGAGTTTGAACTTGGAGTGGAGGTAAGATTAGGAATTGGAAACTACTTGTGCGGTGCTCTTAGTTCATGCGGCCATCTCGTCCAAGGGTCACGTGATCCCCCAGGTGTCTTTTTTTAAGCGTGTAATCATGTGTGTGAGGTGTATACTTTTCAGTGATGTAAATTACTTGAATAAAAATACTTTAAAGTACTACTTAAGTCGTTTTTTTTAGGTATCTGTACTTTACTATTACTTTATTTTTTGACAACATTTACTTCACTACATTCCTAAAGAAAAGAATGTACTTTTTTACTCCATACATTTTCCATGACACCCAAAAGTACCTGTTACACCTTGAACGCTCAGGCAGGACAGCAATATGGTCCAATTCACACACGTATCAATATAATGTGTTGTCATCCCTATTGCCTCTGATCTGGCGGACTCACTAAATATAATACTGCATTTGTAAATTATGTCTGAGTATTGGAGTATGCCTCTGTCTGTCCGTAAATGTAAAAGATTGTGCCGTCTGGTTTGCTTAATATATAAGGAATTTGATGTATATCATTTACTTTTACTTTAGTATGATAATTGAGTACTTTCCCACCACTGACACTTAAGTATATTTAAAACAAGATACTTTTAAACTTTCACTCAAGTAGTATTTTACTTGGTGACTTTCACTTTTACTTGAATCATTTTCTATTAAGGTATCTTTAGTATGACAATTGAGTACTTTTTCCACCACTGATACTTTTGTTTCAAAGTAGATTTGTTTAAGACTACCAAGAAACACTGTGGACCCTGATTCAACCCACTGCAGTTAAAGGTTGGAACTCTCAAGGGCATGGGACTGTGGCAGCAACAACAGCGTCAGCACAACTCCCCCTCGTATTGCCCTCTGAGAATACAAGTCAATCTGTTGCTATAGTAAGCCAATCTGTTGCTGTAGTGGTACGACCTCTGTGTGTGCACACTGAACTGTAGTGGTACGACCTCTGTGTGTGCACACTGAACTGTAGTGGTACGACCTCTGTGTGTGCACACTGAACTGTAGTGGTACGACCTCTGTGTGTGCACACTGAACTGTAGTGGTACGACCTCTGTGTCTACACTACTGAACTGTAGTGTGCTGGAAACCTCATTAAGTGGCTTTGTCACCACATATTGGTCATTACCTTTAGCTAGGTCACATCCTATAGCTGGCTATACCTCCATTAATCTTTCCTTGATTCCTTGCAGCATCCTCTCCTTCTCAAACCATATGGGAGGAGAAGATCCAAGGTCCCTCCCCTTGCAACTTGTCTTCCAATACATTTTGAGACGGAGGTGAGGAGAGAATCAAGAAAATATAAATTGTGAGGGAACAAGCCACTGTGTTGTGATAAATGCACCTCCCTCACTCAGTGAAGTAGTAGCCTCCCACTGGGCACAGACGTCAGCTCAACGTCTATTTTTGATATACATTGGGTTGCGTAATGTGAATTCATCCTACAATCAACCAAAAAACATTCATAATGTCATTGGATTTAAGTTAAAAGTTGTGTGAAAAAAGACTAAATCCCCGTAGGTTGATGGCTTTTTACAAATCCAATCAGTTTTCCACATTGATTCAACGTCATCAAATTTGGGGTGTTGAAATCACGTGGAAACAACATTGATTCAACCATTTTTTGCCCAGTTAGCCCGCCCTCCCTCCCTCCCTCCCTCCCTCCCTCCCTCCCTCCCTCCCTCCCTCCCTCCCTCCCTCCCTCCCTCCCTCCCTCTGTCACTCAGAGAAGTAGTAGCTTCTCCCTCCCTCACTCAGAGAAGTCGTAGCTTCTCTCTCACTCAGCGTATGGACGTTTAGACAAGCCATATTCACCATGAGAAACAACGTGTCATGTTGCATATGATTCACCATGAGAAGCGTGTCATGTTGCATATGATTCACCATGAGAAGCGTGTCATGTTGCATATGAGTCACCATGAGAAACAACGTGTCATGTTGCATATGATTCACCATGAGAAACAACGTGTCATGTTGCATATGAGTCACCATGAGAAACAACGTGTCATGTTGCATGTGATTCACCATGAGAAACAACGTGTCATGTTGCATATGATTCACCATGAGAAACAACGTGTCATGTTGCATATGATTCACCATAAGAAACGTCTCATGTTGCATATGATTCACCATGAGAAACAACGTCTCATGTTGCATATGATTCACCATGAGAAACAACGTCTCATGTTGCATATGATTCACCATGAGAAACAACGTCTCATGTTGCATATGATTCACCATGAGAAACAACGTCTCATGTTGCATATGATTCACCATGAGAAACAACGTCTCATGTTGCATATGATTCACCATGAGAAACAACGTGTCATGTTGCATATGATTCACCATGAGAAACAACGTGTCATGTTGCATATGATTCACCATGAGAAACAACGTCTCATGTTGCATATGATTCACCATGAGAAACAACGTGTCATGTTGCATATGAGTCACCATGAGAAACAACGTCTCATGTTGCATATGATTCACCATGAGAAACAACGTGTCATGTTGCATATGATTCACCATGAGAAACAACGTGTCATGTTGCATATGATTCACCATGAGAAACAACGTCTCATGTTGCATATGATTCACCATGAGAAACAACGTGTCATGTTGCATATG
The DNA here is from genome assembly GCF_002021735.2 of Oncorhynchus kisutch. Classification (NCBI taxonomy): domain Eukaryota; kingdom Metazoa; phylum Chordata; class Actinopteri; order Salmoniformes; family Salmonidae; genus Oncorhynchus; species Oncorhynchus kisutch. The sequence goes on along the minus strand of NC_034196.2, from coordinate 38,981,657 downwards.
ATTCACCATGAGAAACAACGTGTCATGTTGCATATGATTCACCATGAGAAACAACGTCTCATGTTGCATATGATTCACCATGAGAAACAACGTGTCATGTTGCATATGATTCACCATGAGAAACAACGTGTCATGTTGCATATGATTCACCATAAGAAACGTCTCATGTTGCATATCATTCACCATGAGAAACAACGTCTCATGTTGCATATGATTCACCATGAGAAACAACGTCTCATGTTGCATATGATTCACCATGAGAAACAACGTCTCATGTTGCATATGATTCACCATGAGAAACAACGTGTCATGTTGCATATGATTCACCATGAGAAACAACGTGTCATGTTGCATATGATTCACCATGAGAAACAACGTGTCATGTTGCATATGATTCACCATGAGAAACAACGTCTCATGTTGCATATGATTCACCATAAGAAACAACGTCTCATGTTGCATATGATTCACCATGAGAAACAACGTGTCATGTTGCATATGATTCACCATGAGAAACAACGTGTCATGTTGCATATGATTCACCATGAGAAACAACGTCTCATGTTGCATATGAGTCACCATGAGAAACAACGTCTCATGTTGCATATGAGTCACCATGAGAAACAACGTGTCATGTTGCATATGATTCACCATGAGAAACAACGTGTCATGTTGCATATGAGTCACCATGAGAAACAACGTCTCATGTTGCATATGAGTCACCATGAGAAACAACGTGTCATGTTGCATATGATTCACCATGAGAAACAACGTGTCATGTTGCATATGATTCACCATGAGAAACAACGTGTCATGTTGCATATGATTCACCATGAGAAACAACGTGTCATGTTGCATATGATTCACCATGAGAAACAACGTGTCATGTTGCATATGATTCACCATGAGAAACAACATGTCATGTTGCATATGATTCACCATGAGAAACAACGTCTCATGTTGCATATGATTCACCATGAGAAACAACGTGTCATGTTGCATATGATTCACCATGAGAAACAACGTGTCATGTTGCATATGATTCACCATGAGAAACAACGTGTCATGTTGCATATGATTCACCATGAGAAACAACGTGTCATGTTGCATATGATTCACCATGAGAAACAACGTGTCATGTTGCATATGATTCACCATGAGAAACAACGTCTCATGTTGCATATGATTCACCATGAGAAACAACGTGTCATGTTGCATATGATTCACCATGAGAAACAACGTCTCATGTTGCATATGATTCACCATGAGAAACAACGTCTCATGTTGCATATGAGTCACCATGAGAAACAACGTCTCATGTTGCATATGATTCACCATGAGAAACAACGTGTCATGTTGCATATGATTCACCATGAGAAACAACGTGTCATGTTGCATATGATTCACCATGAGAAACAACGTGTCATGTTGCATATGATTCACCATGAGAAACAACGTGTCATGTTGCATATGATTCACCATGAGAAACAACGTGTCATGTTGCATATGATTCACCATGAGAAACAACGTGTCATGTTGCATATGATTCACCATGAGAAACAACGTGTCATGTTGCATATGATTCACCATGAGAAACAACCTGTCATGTTGCATATGATTCACCATGAGAAACAACGTCTCATGTTGCATATGATTCACCATGAGAAACAACGTGTCATGTTGCATATGATTCACCATGAGAAACAACGTCTCATGTTGCATATGATTCACCATGAGAAACAACGTCTCATGTTGCATATGAGTCACCATGAGAAACAACGTCTCATGTTGCATATGATTCACCATGAGAAACAAAGTGTCATGTTGCATATGATTCACCATGAGAAACAACGTGTCATGTTGCATATGATTCACCATGAGAAACAACGTGTCATGTTGCATATGATTCACCATGAGAAACAACGTGTCATGTTGCATATGATTCACCATGAGAAACAACGTGTCATGTTGCATATGATTCACCATGAGAAACAACGTGTCATGTTGCATATGATTCACCATGAGAAACAACGTCTCATGTTGCATATGATTCACCATGAGAAACAACGTCTCATGTTGCATGACCGCTCTTCCTCTTTTTCTACTTCTGCTTGCTGACTTGTTTTAAAAAAAACAAAGTGCACTCCATAGCTATATCTAAATATTTTACCATCTCCAAATAACCGTTGTCTATCTATCTATGCAAATGACATCTTCCTTTATATCCAATAAAATATTCATTATACTCGTACATTATTGGACATTAATCTCCTTTATGGAAGTCGCCAGCATCGGAATGAATAACTATCTGTATGTCCCATCAAATGAAATTGCCAGACCACAAAAACTCTTCCAACAGAACAATATTTGAGTTTGCAACACAGATTAAATCAATCTATTGTTCAATCAAATATAGCTCTATTTTAGCTAATCAGGAGGCTAGACTCAAACTAAATATGCCTTAGAAGCCAAAAAACAATATCCATTCAATGGCAATTATACCCTAGCCTTCTCTGCCGGGGAGTAAATAAGAACTAGAGAGCTGTAGGAAAGCACCAGAAGTAAATAAGACCTAGAGAGCTGTAGGAAAGCACCAGAAGTAAATAAGACATAGAGAGCTGTAGGAAAGCACCAGAAGCTCATCCCAGGAGTTAATAGGTCTGTGTCTGCCCATGATGGGCATTTTTGTTTACTCTGGCAGGTACCGTCCTGGAGAGTGCCTGGGGGAAAGGCTTAGAGAGCTACCCAGCTGAGGACACACTAGTTTGGCAGGAGGAGCGGCAGGGACTCAGATCTGGATGGAGGCGGTTATGTGGAGGTGGTGGTGGCATTGGCAATCAACGTCCGTCAGCACATTTAGCCATGCAACGCACCTGTGGAGTTTGTGAGAGAGTGGATGGTGTGAGAAAGGTATTCAGGGCAAGTTAAAATGAGTGTTTCATTTATAATGTAGCCTGCCAAAAATAGAGATGACTGGCAGGCAAAACTAACACTAAGCATACATCTATTGGTTCAAAGTATCAAATCTTATAGACAGATAAGACAAATAATGCCAAACCCTATTGTGCTTGTCATTCAGTTATAAACTCAAATGTAATGTTTAATGATGTGATGGTAATCTCCAGAAGGTGTTTTCGGAAAACGGGTTAAAATCCAAGTAGAAAACGGGTTAAAATCCAAGTAGAAAACGGGTTAAAATCCAAGTAGAAACGGATTAAAATCCAAGTCTTGTTGAATAAGTATACAGCCAATACCAGTCTATGGTTCATGAAAAAAGAGAGAAAGGTATTTCTGTTGATATATTTTTTTTCTCCAAGAAAAACATACTTTTTAAAAATAAGAAATTTCCAAACGTGCCTGTAGTGGAAAAGCCACATGGCCATGGGCTATGAACTGAAGGAAAAGGCAGGCCAACATACACTGAGTGAACACAACATTAAGTACATCTTCCTAATATTGAGTTACACCCCCTTTTGCCATCAGAACCGCCTCAATTCGTTGAGTCATGGACTCTACAAGGTGTCTAAAACGTTCCACAGGGATGCTGGCCCATGTTGTCTCCAATGCTTCCCACGGTTGTGTCAAGTTGGCTGGATGTCCTTTGGATGGTGGAACATTCTTGATGCACACGGAAAACTGTTGAGCATGAAAAACCCAGCAGCGTTGCAGTTCTTGACACACTCAAACCGGTGCACCTGGCACCGACCACCATACCCAGTTCACGTAAATATGTTGTCTTGCCCATTCACTGAACGACACACATACACAATCCATGTCTCAATTGTTTCAAGGCTTGTAAATCCTTCTTTAACCCATCTCCTCTCCTTCATTTACACTGATTGAAGTGGATTTAACACGTGACATGAAGAAGGGATCATAACTTTCACCTGGATTCACCTGGTCAGTCTGTGTCATGGAAGGAGCCTAATGTTGTGTGTAGTCAGTGTAAATCAAGTAGGATATAAAATCAGGACAGGCCGGAATTCAAAACGACTAGCCTGAAATGTTCTCTACTCAGTTCGTAGAAATTCAGCCCAACGTATGTGACATGTTGAAGTACCCCAGTCGACACCTGACTTATAAAGCCCACCAGCCTAAACAGATGGCAAAGGAAAGGTTGACCAAGCCCAGGTATCCTTTTTGTTTGTCTTCATTTGAAGCATTATTGGAGATAATGACATACAACATATCCTAGACCAGTGTAGGCTACTGCTCAGGGGCCAGGGGCAACTCAGACATAAAACATATCCTAGACCAGTGTAGGCTACTGCTCAGGGGCCAGGGGCAACTCAGACATAAAACATATCCTAGACCAGTGTAGGCTACTGCTCAGGGGCCAGGGGCAACTCAGACATAAAACATATCCTAGACCAGTGTAGGCTACTGCTCAGGGGCCAGGGGCAACTCAGACATAAAAATAGAGCAAATAGATTGTTTTCTTTCTGTTTGTCTCCTCTTGTCGTCGTGTTAATTGAATTCTTGTAATTATTATTTTGTAAGGTTGAGGAGAACCCCCCCCCCACCCACCCTGTTGTTTTCCTTTTATGCTATGTACAAGTAAATAAATATAAACCTAATGAATACAATACAACAATAAACACCAGGAAGAGATGCTGTTGTGTTCATCTGCCTCCACTCTCTCATCTCGTTCTCCAGGGTTCTGGCGGCTTTGGACAGCGGGAGTGGGAGCAGTACCCAGGATGCTAAAGAATGAGAATTCCAGAGAGGACAGAAGAGAGAGTGTAAGTCCATTTTAGTATCTCTATACTGCTGTGTGTTTTCCCCTCAGTTCATCCATTTCAACTATCATCCTAAGGTTGTCCCCCCAAACATTCTATGACAATAGCATTTTAATTTGAAGGCTTGCTAGAATCTAATTGTCTTAAACTTTCGGTGCCAATTCACATTGTAAAACTCAAACAAAGATGTCTGAACTCTATTTTATTTTATTTTATTATTTTTATTTAACCTTTATTTAACCAGGAAGGGCTCATTGAGATTAAAATCTCTTTTTCAAGAGCGCATTGGCCAAGATAGGCAGCACCAAGTCATTACAAAAAAATGACAGACAGACAACATAAAAAAACTACAAGTAATCTAGTAAAAACCATTGAATTCACAAGAGTATAAAACAGCAAATTAAAAACATTGACAGGTCAGGGAATCAGCCTCAAAATCCTTCATCAGTGATTTAAAAACACCAATCGGGAAAAGTTCTTCCAGTTGAAAAGTATTTTGGAAGGTGTTCCAAGACCATGGCACAGAGTACATAAAAGCCCTTTTACCAAATTCACTTCTATTGCTTTATTGATCTAATTCCATCCTTATGACCAGATAGAGAAAAGCTCATCCAACCATAAAGGTTCTGGATCTATTCAGAGGTTGCAGACAGCACGGTTCTGTAAGAACACCTATTCATTAATCCCTACAAAGCTATTTCGCCCCCTCATCTAATGAGTGGAAGAGCTGTTTATTGCACTGAGAGAGATAGTGAGAGAGAGAGCGAGAGAGCGAGAGAGAGAGAGAGAGAGAGAGAGAGAGAGAGAGAGAGAGAGAGAGAGAGAGAGAGAGAGAGAGAGAGAGAGAGAGGGAGAGGGAGAGGGAGAGGGAGGGGGAGGGGGAGAGAGTGTAAAATGGCTGAGGTATGACTCAGAGGCTTGAAGGTCAGAGGTAAACAGTCTGCTAAACTCCCGCCAGCATGTTTGTCTCTGATTCTCAAACTCTCCCAGAGCCAACATGTGATAGGGGGCACAAGTGTCACACTAGAAGACTGCGTTTAGACAGAAAGCCCAATTTTGGGCGCAGCCATAGTCCCCTCACTAGGTCTGTTCCCGTTCAATCCACCGTCAGTCCAGAACTGCATCACCCAGGACGTCTCCCGTCACTGTTTATTTTGAATGGCACTAAATGAGGGCAAAAGGCATCCAGAGCAAAGACTATGCATACACTTCGAAATGCGACCGCATAAAGTGCTCAGCAATTAAGATATCCACAAATGTCTTCATGTCCTGGGGAAAGCAGGGATGGTAGAGAATGGTATGTCATTCTACGTGTCAAGTTCTGTGGCGAATCTCAAAGTCAAGCGTTCTTAGGGAACCACAGGGTCATGCTTGGTGACCGTTTGCTGGTAATTGCATTGGAAAATGGATTGCTTTGCAGTGCTTTAATTGCTGGCTTTTAAAAAGGCTATATTCAATCAAAACCAGTATCAGGGATTAATATGGTGCTGTTAGACTGGTTGTATTGATAGTGTTCTGATTATTTGATTTACATAATGTTAACATATTCATTTCTAACCCAGACTCTAGTAACTGTGCACAGTGTTGGTTTAGCCAAGCTCTAGGAATACCCGAATACCAGCTTTGATTGAATATTTTGAATACTGAAGGCCGTTTCCTCACTAGTACTGTTCTCTAAGCTACTGCCCATTACCTCTTTCCAGACATTGCTGCATGCTCAAATGAAAAGGGCACTGAGTGTATTTGTTTTCATAAAGCCGAAGGGAAATGCTCCTGACAGTTTTTACACTGTGAGAGCATGTTGCTCAGAGTCCGCCTGTCAATATAATATCCATACCTCCTCTCCCACACCCACCTCACATTACCTGACCTCACAACAATATCACACTGCCTCCCAGTGTTCTGTGCCACTGATGGACGGCAAGTACACACTCACATGCACAGATGCACCAGGTGCTCTGTGCTGCTGGAATGTAGGATAGAGGGACGAGGCTACATTGTTTGATTAGATCAGATCAAGGAGATGGAGAATCTAATTAAATGAACTGCAGATTAGACATGAATATCCCTATTGGTTGTGATGAAATAAGCAAGGAGAACAAGGTGATAAAAGGGCTTCATGAACATCGTTATGAAAGAAAGCATCTTAACTACCTTCCCATAAGTCTAGTGGTGGGATTTATATACTGTAAATGGCTGTGTCTCAATACTCACAAATGTTCGTTTTCTCTTTATACTGTAAATGGCTGTGTCTCAATACTCACAAATGTTCGTTTTCTCTTTATACTGTAAATGGCTGTGTCTCAATACTAGCAAATGTTTGTTTTCTCTTTATACTGTAATTGGCTGTGTCTCAATACTCACAAATGTTATTGTTTTCTCTTATGTCCTTGATGACTGCTTATAAGTGATGTACTGGATGAATATCCCAAAATATCAAACAAAGTGCTCTATAAAGTCTTTATTCTTTACAAGAAAGGGGGTGGTGAATCCCTGTAAATATAGTCAATCATCAATGAATGAAAGACCCTCAGCAAATAGTATGTCTAATGGCATGTCCCATTCCTTATGGATGAATTTAAACCATGTTGCTTTTACAATAATAATGTAATCTATAACCAGTCAAATGCACTATGATGGCCTATATAATTTTTGTTCAGTGCAACTCAGTGCAACTCCCGTATGGACTCTAAAGAGGCAAAGAACGAGAGCCAATCGTCCTCCGAAACACAACCCTGCCAAGCCGCACTGCTTCTTGACACACTGCTCACTTAACCTGGAAGCCAACCTCACCAATGTGTCGGAGGAAACACTGTACAACTGGCGACCGAAGTCAGCGTACATGCGCCCGGCCCGGTGCAAGGAGCCGCTAGAGCGTGATGGGACATAGACATCCCGGCCAGCCAAACCCTCCCCTAACCCGGACGACGCTGGGCCAATTGTGCGCCGCCTCATGGGTCTCCCGGTTGGCTGCTACACAGCCTGAAATCGAACCCGGGTCTGTAGTGAATCCTCAAGCACTGCGATGCTGTGCCACTCGGGAGGCCCTGTGTGTGTCAATGTTGAAGTGAGACTGTTTGTATGTATGTGGGTGTCACTATTGGAACGAGAAACGATGTCTGTGTATGGGTCAAATCAAATCGAATGTTATTGGTCACATACACATGGTTAGCAGATGTTAATGCGAGTGTAGCGAAATGCTTCTGCTTCTAGTTCCGACAGTGCAGTAATATCTAACAAGTAATCTAACAGTTTCCCAACAACTACCTAATACACACAAACCTAAAGGGATGGAATGGAATAAGAATATGGTGTGTGTGTGTGTGTGTGTGTGTGTGTGTGGAGGGGGGGGGGTGCATGTGTCACTGCTGGGGTGATTTGAAGTGTCGGTGTGACAGTCAGCTCAATGGGAAGTGTCTGGGAAGGCTGGCGGTACAGACTGTGTAATTGGACGAGACCCAGCGAATCACAGCAGACATCTGCTGAAGTGCCACAAAGCAGGAAGTGTACTGTATACACATTTGCACACACACACCATCTTGGCTGTCCATTATTGTTGATAATGACGACACACACACACACACACACACACACACACACACACACACACACACACACACACACACACACACACACACACACACACACACACACACACACACACACACACACACACACAATTAGCAGTGCAACATATCTATTTGCAAAATATCCCCTCCAATATATATATATAGAAAACACTTTCTGACATTTCACCCCCAACTGTAAGAAACAACTTGTACATAGTGAAATACGACAAACAGACTGTATTTCTGTTTTGTTTTTTTACCCATTAATTGGTCTTTTTACAAACCTGAAAAAGATCGAAGGTGAAAAGATCTGATGTGATTTGGTCGAAAGGCCAATTAGTTGAGAAAATATCAGAATTGGGCTGCCTGTGTAAATGCAGCCATATAAGTAAACACCCACCAATGCCCCACTTCCAAGCTCCAATAAATACCACCTAGCTGGAAGCAACAATTAGGGAGAGCTAGCTGGCTCTTACTGACGATAAACACACACAGTGGAGCAGGTGCATCGTTTGGTTATATGGGCTAGGGTGCATTTGACTGGTTATAAATGACATGATTATTCCCTCATCATCAAACAATTGCCAACACAATATTGTCATTTAAAATAAGTATTGTTATGAGAACAACAAGGATGCTTAGAACAGAGTGACATCATTGTATTTCTTACACAAGAGATGTTGTTTTTCCTTCAGCCTGTAGATAATCTGTTGTTTAATATCTTTCAGTGTGTAACAGGCTAGTCATAACGAATTCACTGGCTCCAGACTAATTGCTAAAATCAGTGCGGGCGACCCAAGGGACGCCAGTGTAAACACATTCTCAAAAGCTTGCCATGTGTAAACATTGCATCCTGATAAGGATGTTAATAACAACAAACCATTTAGTAAATATTTTCTTAACTCTATTTCTTGAACTGCATTGTTGGTTTAAAGGGCTTGTAAGGAAGCATTTCACGGTAAACTCTACACCTGTTGTATTCGGCGCATGTGACAATTTTTTGGTTGATTTGATTTATATTCAAGCACAATCGTTCGTTCTGTAAAAGTGTCGAAGGATGTTTCTATATCCAATAATTGGTTGTTAAATCAATATGAGTACACTGTACAATTACGTCAATAGATTACGTTTGGGAAACGTAGCGCAATTACGATCCAAGCAATAACACTGGGTCATTACAAAATGGACGCCCCAACAAGAACCAAATCCTCCTTCCTTAGAGTATCACCACCATTTGCCCTCAGGTGAAGCAGTGGAATCACACAAACCAGTTAGGCCAGCCCTTTTTCTCCTCTTTCCAAAGTGACAAGTACAACTGTACAATCAGGGGAAGGGTGATTTAAAAGAATACATCTCTCGAAATGTTATTGTTATACGAGGTGTCACACATTTGGTATGGAGGGCGAGAGGAAGTAAATACTGTTTAGTTCGGAACCCTAGGGAGATGACTAAGCCTTTCACTATGTGTGGCAGTTATGTAGACTGATGATTGAAGTGTTATCATCCAGGGAATTGGTTGATGAATGAGCTGGAAATGACTTTGTTCCCCTCTTAGTCAACTTGACTTTAGATTCATAATTAATGATAGAGGGCATGCATACAGTATCTGGCTAAATACAACAACACCAAAAAATCTATTCTGACCTACAGAATACCAGTTTTGCAAGGAAATTAGTTATGTCAAAGATTAAATGACAGGGTGTATTTTTGGAGCCCAGTGATTGTATTTGAACTATTTTTCCCAAAGTGCAGGTTTCCTGCTGTACATGTCTGATTGAATCTGTCCCTATGAGTGTCACAGACCTTGTATAGAAGCAATGCTGCTTACATTAGGAGCTTCAAGTGAACGTACCTTGTGTGTTTCTCACGACCTCCATCCAGCGACTGTAATTGGGAAATGTGTTGCATTCCACACATGCACATGATCTCATTTGCAGCAGAGACACAAGGCCATTGTTTTTGTTCAGTTTCAATCTACTGAGGGTCAGGGTGAGTTGTGCATCATCACACACCCCTACCAGGGGAAGGAGACTAACTCACATGAGTATGGCTTCTCAGAGGACATTTTCCTGCATCTTTCAAAATCTATCTGTGTCTCTCAGTCTCTTTCCATTTCAGTAACAGGCTTGTCTTTGTGCAATTGTATTTCTTTTCACTTGTTTCCATGATACTGTGCCTTGCATTGTAAATGACCATTTTGAAGAGCCCCCCCCAAAGTTATGTACTATGTAATATTACTTATGGTTTGGAGTTTGAGGTTGAGTAGTGTTTTTAATTAGGGCGCTTTTTCAGTGGCCATGACTAATGTGTTCGCCCTGGCTCCATCACGATTCTATTTGACCCAGGGTTCAGTACTATATTTATTCAGCAATGAAACCAGTGCAGCACTTTGCTGACAGAGAGACCCAACAATTCCCTACTTAAAACTGAAATGCCCCCAAGCTCTCTCTGTGTATTAAATTAGAAGAGTGAACCTTATTCAGGAATTTAGCAATGCCATTGGGTCATTCTTCAACTACGGTGGCATTTGAGCATTGCATTTTGATGAATTTTGTAAAAAATGTACTTACATTAAAAACATTTTCTAGTTTTTAATTTAATTTAAATGTATTTGGGTACCTCTTTCCATTCCGAAATCAACTAAAACGGTTGATTTACTATTATAATAACATTCATTATGGTACCATCAGTAGAAGCAGTAGAAGCAATAATACCAAATGATGGTAGCACCAATAAGACATTTTAAATAGATCTTCTGAAATGGAATGCAGTAACGCTAAAATCTAAGGTCATCAATCAAGTGATATGATTAATCATTGATGAATCATTGATGAATCATTGATGAATCATTTTGCTCACAATGGTATTTCTCTTTATTTAAATTGACTAACACCAAGTGACACTTTGGATTTAGATTCCTCAAGTTATGAATGGAATCATCAAATGTATGACATACTAAAAGGGTGTGATTATGCTAATAAGTGTCTTTAATATAGACCCCTCCCCATGGAGAGAGAATGCTCAAGGTCCTTGTACATCTTTTGTAATCAGTCATTTTCAAGGTGGTAACACCAATGACACACAACCGAGGGATACATATTACACTATAAAAAGGTATTTCTTTGTTTTCTATTGATCTACACAATATATGAAATACTTTTGTTCACTGTGTAGCCTACAAAATAATGGATAGATATCTCTAAATCCGCAAAACATGTCACTACCCGTCCACACATCACATAAGTCAAGGGACACCATTTACCACCTTAATTGAAGAATGACCCTGTTCCAATGAGATGTTACCTAGGAGCCCAAGCGAAGCTCCCAGCTTACAACAGCTAAATCTCCCAAATCATCTATGACAAGTGAACCCCCAAATCTTGAGGCAGAATTGGAAGCAGGAGCAGTAGGGTTTAAATGTCTGCCATGGACGTCTAACTTCAGAGAGACATCAACATCATACAGGCGATAAAATACACTTAAAATAAGTAATGTGTGTTGTGTGCTGAAATACTTTTTATGAAATGCTTAGTTCTGGTCATGTATCTTTGATTGGCTGAGAGACATTCTAATTTAAGTCATGCTAAAATTAAAATAACATCACAACTACCTCATCACTTTCACAGGCAAAATGTATCAAAACGACTCGGCTAGGACTCAGTTAGGGCTTCATACCTATGACCACAGCAAAGCTATGCTAAAACTAACCAGGCTGCATTCAAAATGTTACCATATGCCTTTTGACGTAGGACACAACATTGGGAGAATGGCGCCATTTAGGATGCCCATGAATCACACACTTGGTTACATTTTATATAATACATTGTCACACTGATTCTAGTGTGCTGCAGAGATGATTGCCCTTCTGTAAGGCTCTCCCATCTCCACAGAGGAACTCAGAGTGACCACCTCCCTGACCAAGGCCCTTCTCCCCCGATTGCTCAGTTTGGCAAGGCCAAACTCTAGGAAGAGTCTTGTTGGTCCCAAACTTCTTACATTTAAGACTGATGGAGGCCACTGTGTTCTTGGGGACCTTCAATGCTTTAAAAAATGTTTGGTACCTTTCCCCAGGGTCTATGCCTCGACACAATCCTGTCTCAGAGCTCTACTGATAATTCCTTCGACCTCATGGTTTGGTTTTTGCTTTGACATGTCCGGTCAACTGTGGGACCTTATATAGACAGGCCTTTCCAAATCATGTCCAATCAATTGAATTTACCACAGGTGGACTCCAATAAAGTTGTAAAAACATCTCAAGGATGATCAGTGGAAACAGGATGCACCTGAGCTCAATTTCGAGTTTCATAGCAAAGGGCCTGCATACTTAGGTAAATAAGATGTTTCTATTTTTGCCAGAGGTGTTTTGGTGCAAACCTGTCATCAAGGCAAAGGGTGGCTTCTTTGAAGAATCTAAAATCTAAAATATTTTTTGGTTTGTTTTACACTTTTTTGGCTACTACATGATTCCATATCTGTTATTTCGTAGATTTGACTTGTTCCCTATCATTCTACAATGTAGAAAATAGTACAAATAAAGAAAAACCCTTAAATGAGTTGGCATGTCCAAACTTTTGACGGGTACTGTATATATATTTCACTCTGAGAATCTACTGCTGACTATCAGGCAATGAGCAGGCTGTGAGTGAGTGAAGTGGAGAGGGGGAGGGCTGGAGGCGTGTGTGTGTGTGTGTGTGTGTGTGTGTGTGTGTGTGTGTGTGTGTGTGTGTGTGTGTATGTGTGTGTGTGTTGAAAGCACTGGTTGAGAGTGCTGCAGCAGAGGCAGCTGAGTCATGGAGAGAGAGAGCACACGTACTTCGTGACTACTTTTTAACCAGTTGTAGGTAGGCTATTTAAATTGGTCATTATGGAGAATAAAACATATTAACTCGGTTTCATCAGGCAGAGAATCTTGTTTCCCATGGTCTGATAGTCTTTAGGTGTCTTTTGGCAAACTCCAAGTGGGCTGTCATGTGCCTTTTACTAAGTAGTGGCTTCCGTCTGGCCACTTTACCATAAAGGCCTGATTGGTGGAGTGCTGCAGAGATGGTTGTCGTTCTGGAAGGTTCTCCCATCTCCACAGAGGAACTCTGGACGCACAAGCATTTCGCTACTCCTGCAATAACATCTGCTAATCACGTGTATGTGACCAATACAATTTGATATGATTTGATTTGGAGCTAGGTCAGAGTTACCATCGAGTTCTTGGTCACCTCCCTGACCAAGGCCCTTCTCCTCCGATTGGTCAGCTTGGCCGGGCGGCCAGCTCTAGGAAGAGTCTTGGTGGTTCCAAACTTCTTACATTTAAGAATCCTGGAGGCCAATGTGTTCTTGGGGACCTTCAATGCTGCAGAAATGGTTTGGTACTTTTCCCCAGATCTGTGCCTCGACACGGTCCTGTTTCGGAGCTCTACGGACAAATACAAATTCCAGAATAATAGGTTAAAATGTGAATTAATTAATGTCCTATATATTGCTATTGCCTGTTGAGTGCTACAGATGTACTAAAATGCTGTGTACACACTTAACCTGCTTCCAGTACAACAATGGCAATCCAGACAAGATAACCAGCTATATTTAGCAAACATTTAGCTTCATAATTACCAGCTGGCTAGATATAAATGATTAATCTAGCTAGCCAGCTACTTGAACATTCAAAAAACTACCTCAATCTATATTTAGCTATCATTTCATCATGGCTAGCTAGCTAGCCAACTTAGCATGTGTCCCTATAACATAACATGGGGTTTCATTATCTTGCTAATTGGTTACAATTTGTAACACAGTGGCTATTCTAGGTAGCTAGTTAGTTAAACATGACAACTGGCAAACATGAAAAAGCTTGTTATGACAACAGCAAAACATCATCTTGCGAAAAATCAAGCAGGCAATAGTGATTCTCACTGAGAAATACCTGTCAACTGGTTGTCATGTCCACAGAGCTGTCAGTACTGCATGAACCGTGATCACGGTTGATAGATGAGACATTAGCCAAACGGGTACTGTATAGATAAATATTGGCATCATGGCTAGTATAGGTTTATGTACATGGTTTGTTAGTCAATAAATTATTTTTTTAAATTGAACCCAGACCAGTTTCAACATAAATTGTCCTCCTTGAACTGCACTAGCAATGTTGCCAACAATTTTTCTGTGAGAATCTCTATTGCCTCCTTGATTTGTCGCTAGATTACGTTTTGCAGTTGCAGCGACAACCTCTCAGCACCAATTTGCCTTGCTGCTGCAGCAGTTCCCAATGTAACGTTTTTGTCCCCTCTCCCACTGCAGAAATGAAAGCATAGTTCCTCCTTTATGACCAAATCATGTATATGACCAATTACTGCGCTCTCGTATGACTGAAATAGGATGAATAACTAACAAAATTATTACAAACGTTGTGACAGTGATTTTATAGTTTGCAATTGTTTTGTTGTGATGTAATTGTTTTAATACTGTTTGGACTCTAGGAAGAGTAGCTGCGGGGATCCTAATGTATACAAACAAAATACAAAAATGGTGAGAAATTAAACAAAGCAGTGGCTATCTCCTGCAAAAATCATATACAAGAATGTCTGGGCCTCGACCCCACCCTGTGCAACTGGGTCCTGGACTTCCTGACGGGTTTCCCCCAGGTGGTGAAGGTAGGAAGCAACACCTCCTCTCCGCTGATCCTCAACACTGGGGCCCCACAAAGGTGCATTCTCAGCCCTCTCCTGTACTCCCTGTTCACCCACGCCTCCAACTCAATCATCAAGATTGCAGACGACACCACAGTGGTAGGCTTGATTACCAACAATGACGAGACGGCCTACAGGGAAGAGGTGAGGGCCCTCGGAGTGTGGTGTCAGGAAAATAACCTCACACTCAACGTCAACAAAACAAAGGAGATGATTGTGGACTTCAGGAAACAGCAGAGGGAGCATCCCCCCATTCACATCGACGGGACAGTAGTGGAGAAGGTGGAAAGTTTTAAGTTCCTCGGCGTACACATCATGGATAAACTGAAATGGTCCACCCACACAGACAGCATTGTGAAGAAGGCGCAACAGAGCCTCTTCACCCACAGGAGGCTGAAGAAATTTGGCTTGTCGACAAAAACACTCACAAACTTTTACAGATGCACAATTGAGAGCATCCTGTCGGGCTGTATCACCGCCTGGTACAGCAACTGCTCCGCCCATAACCGCAAGGCTCTCCAGAAGGTAGTGAGGTCTGCACAACGCATCACCAGGTGCAAACTACCTGCCCTCCAGGACACCCACAGCACCCAATGTCACAGGAAGGCCAAAAAGATAATCAAAGAGAACAACCACCCGAGCCACTGCCTGTTCACCCCGGGCAGTGGCTATCATCCAGAAGGCGCGATCAGTACAGGTGCATCAAAGCAGGGGCCGAGAGTCTGAAAAACAGCTTCTATCTCAAGCCCATCAGACTGTTAAAGAGCCATCACTAACATAGAGTGGCTGCTGCCTACATACAGACTCAAATCACTGGCCACTTTAATACATTTAATCCATGGATTTAATTAAGGTATCACTAGCCACTTTAAATAAGGCCACTTTAATCATGTATACATATCCTACATTTCTCATCTCATATGTATGTACTGTATCCTAAACCATCTACTGCATCTTGCCTATGCCACACGGCCATCGCTCATCCATATATTTGTATGTACATATTCTTATTCATCCCTTTACATTTGTGTGTATAAGGTAGTCATTGTGAATTTGTTAGTGCAGTAATATTGTAAGGGTTTTCTTTAGGTGAAGTAGAGGCGGACCAAAATGCAGCGTGGTTGTTATTCATTGTACTTTAATAAAGAAACTGTACACGAATAAACTAACAAAAACAACAAACGTGCGAAAACCTAAAACAGTCCTATCTGGTACAAAACACAGAGACAGGAACAATCACCCACAAACACACAGTGAAACCCAGGCTACCTAAATATGGTTCCCAATCAGAGACAATGACTAACACCTGCCTCTGATTGAGAACCATATCAGGCCAGACATAGAAATAGACAAACAAGACATCCAACATAGAATGCCCACTCAGATCACACCCTGACCAACCAAAACATAGAAACATACAAAGCAAACTATGGTCAGGGTGTGACAGTACCCCCCAGTACGACCGCCCACCTGTCTATTTCCTCTCAAGTAGTATAGTCCATATTCTCCAAGTAGTGCAGCTTCTCCCACTGCTGCTGCTGCTGCCTCTGTTCCTGTCTCTGTGTTTTGTACCAGATAGGACTGTTTTAGGTTTTCGCACGTTTGTTGTTTTGTTAGTTTATTCGTGTACAGTTTCTTTATTAAAGTACAATGAATAACAACCATGCTGCATTTTGGTCCGCCTCTACTTCACCTAAAGAAAACCCTTACAAATATCTAGCAAGTAATCTGTCGGAACTAGAAACACAAGCATTTCGCCTACACTCGCACTAACATCTGCTAACCATGTATGTGACCAATACAATTTCAAATCAAATCAAATCAAATGTATTTGTCACATACACATGGTTAGCAGATGTTAATGCGAGTGTAGCGAAATGCTTGTGCTTCTAGTTCCGACAATGCAGTAATAACCAACAAGTAATCTAACTAACAATTCCAAAACTACTGTCTTATACACACAAGTGTAGGGGGATAAAGAATATGTACATAAAGATATATGAATGAGTGATGGTACAGAGCGGCATAGGCAAGATACAGTAGATGGTATTGAGTACAGTATATACATATGAGATGAGTATGTAAACAAAGTGGCATAGTTAAAGTGGCTAGTGATACATGTATTACATAAAGATGCAGTAGATGATATAGAGTACAGTATATACGTATACATATGAGATGAATAATGTAGGGTATGTAAACATTATATTAGGTAGCATTGTTTAAAGTGGCTAGTGATATATTTTACATAATTTCCCATCAATTCCCATTATTAAAGTGGCTGGAGTTGAGTCAGTGTGTTGGCTGCAGCCACTCAATGTTAGTGGTGGCTGTTTAACAGTCTGATGGCCTTGAGATAGAAGCCGTTTTTCAGTCTCTCGGTCCCAGCTTTGATGCACCTGTACTGACCTCGCCTTCTGGATGATAACGGGGTGAACAGGCAGTGGCTCGGGTGGTTGTTGTCATTGATGATCTTTATGGCCTTCCTGTAACATCGGGTGGTGTAGGTGTCCTGGAGGGCAGGTAGTTTGCCCCTGGTGATGCGTTGTGCAGACCTCACTACCCTCTGGAGAGCCTTACGGTTGTGGGTGGAGCAGTTGCCGTACCAGGCGGTGATACAGCCCGCCAGGATGCTCTCGATTGTGCATCTGTAGAAGTTTGTGAGTGCTTTTGGTGACAAGGCAAATTTCTTCAGCCTCCTGAGGTGCTGCTGCTGCGCCTTCTTCACGATGCTGTCTGTGTGGGTGGACCAATTCAGTTTGTCTGTGATGTGTATGCCGAGGAACTTAAAACTTGCTACCCTCTCCACTACTGTTCCATCGATGTGGATAGGGGGGTGTTCCCTCTGCTGTTTCCTGAAGTCCACAATCATCTCCTTAGTTTTGTTGACGTTGAGTGTGAGGTTATTTTCCTGACACCACACTCTGAGGGCCCTCACCTCCTCCCTGTAGGCCGTCTAGTCGTTGTTGGTAATCAAGCCTACCACTGTTGTGTCGTCCGCAAACTTGATGATTGAGTTGGAGGCGTGCGTGGCCACGCAGTCGTGGGTGAACAGGGAGTACAGGAGAGGGCTCAGAACGCACCCTTGTGGGGCCCCAGTGTTGAGGATCAGCGGGGTGGAGATGTTGTTGCCTACCCTCACCACCTGGGGGCAGCCCGTCAGGAAGTCCAGTACCCAGTTGCACAGGGCGGGGTCGAGACCCAGGGTCTCGAGCTTGATGACGAGTTTGGAGGGTACTATGGTGTTAATAAGCCCTCCTCTGGACTAGATTTTAACCTTAGCTTTCTTGGGAACAGGAACAATGGTGGCCCTCTTGAAGCATGTGGGAACAGCAGATTGGGATAGGGATTGATTGAATATGTCCGTAAACACACCAGCCAGCTGGTCTGCGCATGCTCTGAGGGCGCGGCTGGGGATGCCGTCTGGGCCTGCAGCCTTGCGAGGGTTAACACGTTTAAATGTTTTACTCACCTCGGCTGCAGTGAAGGAGAGGCCACATGTTTTGGTTGCAAGCCGTGTCAGTGGCACTGTATTGTCCTCAAAGCGGGCAAAAAAGTTATTTTGTCTGCCTGGGAGCAAGACATCCTGGTCTGTGACGGGGCTGGTTTTCTTTTTGTAATCCGTGATTGACTGTAGCCCCTGCCACATACCTCTTGTGTCTGAGCCGTTGAATTGAGATTCTACTTTGTCTCTATACTGACGCTTAGCTTGTTTGATATTCTTGCGGAGGGAATAGCTACACTGTTTGTATTCGGTCATGTTTCCGGTCACCTTGCCCTGATTAAAAGCAGTGGTTCGCGCTTTCAGTTTCACGCGAATGCTGCCATCAATCCACGGTTTCTGTTTTGGGAATGTTTTAATCGTTGCTATGGGAACGACATCTTCAACGCATGTTCGCACGAAACATATCCCAGTCCACGTGATGGAAGAGTGTGGAGAGTGTGGAATCCGATTGGTCGGACCAGTGTTGGACAGACCTCAGCGTGGGAGCTTCTTGTTTTAGTTCCTGTCTGTAGGCAGGGATCAACAAAATGGAGTCGTGGTCAGCTTTTCCGAAAGGAGGGCGGGGCAGTGCCTTATATGCGTCGCGGAAGTTAGAATAGCAATGATCCAAGGTTTTGCCAGCCCTGTTTGCGCAATCGATATGCTGATACAATTTAGGGAGTCTTGTTTTCAGATTAGCCTTGTTAAAATCCCCAGCTACAATGAATGCAGCCTCAGGATGTGTGGATTCCAGTTTGCAAAGAGTCAAATAAAGTTCGTTCAGAGCCATCGATGTGTCTGCTTGGGGGGGAATATATACGGCTGTGATTATAATCGAAGAGAATTCCCTTGGTAGATAATGCGGTCGACATTTGATTGTGAGGAATTCTAAATCAGGTGAACAGAAGGACTTGAGTTCCTGTATATTGTTGTGGCCACACCACGTCTCGTTAGCCATAAGGCATACGCCCCCACCCCTCTTCTTACCAGAAAGATGTTTGTTTCTGTCGGCGCGATGCGTGGAGAAACCAGCTGGCTGCACCGACTCCAATAGCGTCTCTCCAGTGAGCCATGTTTCCGTGAAGCAAAGAACGTTACAGTCTCTGATGTCCCTCTGGAATGCTACCCTTGCTCGGATTTCATCAACCTTGTTGTCAAGAGACTGGACATTGGCAAGAAGTATACTGGGGAGTGGTGCACAATGTGCCCGTCTCCGGAGTCTGACCAGAAGACCGCTTCGTTTCCCTCTTTTACGAAGTCGTTTTTTTGGGTCGCCGGCTGGGATCCATTCCGTTGTCCTGGGTGAAAGGCAGAACGCAGGATCTACACTCGCATTAACATCTGCTAACCATGTATGTGACCAATAAAATTGGATTTGATTTGTCAGTCACCAATGCAGTGACTTGATTAGCTGCTTAGCAAACTGTTGTAGCTAGCTTACTGACAGTTAAAGACTCAGCTAATCAAACAGTTAAAGACTCAGCTAGACTCAGCTAAATTACATTGCCACGAGCAGCACCGCAGATATTGAGATGAGCGAGTTGCATCTACGTCATATCGCTGAGCCTACCTTCAACTAGGTATCTCTACCTTTACTGACATAAAAACCTTTAATTCATTGCATTTCCGAAATGAAAAGTAATCAATAAAAAAAACTTTACTCAAATAAATGTTATTTCTCAAATGAGCTTTCTGAATAGTTTGGTCTATTGTCCCCTACAATAATCTGTACTCATATTGTTTCCTTTTTTAATTTACTTTTGGCAACCCCACTGCAAGGTCGCGACACCGACTTTGAATACCACTGATTTAGTGGCTTATTTCAGTTGTTGCTTGTCACGCCCAAATTGCACAGTTGACCCAAAACTCCTAAAAAGCCCTCTGGGTCTGAAGCTGCCCTTTAGAACGAACCAAAGCATTACTGATTGTCGACACAAACCCAATTGTGGGATGTCAGGGAAGTTTTCAAGGAAACATCAGTTTAAGATGTGGATTAAAACTCCCCTCAAAGGGCAGAGTTCTGCTCAACTGCCAGACAGTTTGCCAGAGGGAATCTTTGTGGCGTTTCTGTGAACTAAACTTCAACATACAATACAATCACATTTTTTTGGGTGTGCAGCAGAGTTGCATGAAACATTTCCCCTTCCAGGACTTCATGTGAATAAAAAAATAAGCACTTTTACAACTGCTCAAGAACAATGACTGTCGAGGCGGGGAAATAAATAAAGAACACCAACAGTTAAGCTATCAAATCCCTCATGTTCAATTACAGAGGGTATACCAGCACTGACCTTTAATGACCCCCCAGGATAAAAGCGTGTTATGAGGTACTGAAATAGAGTGCAGAGGACATGGTCTTCAATAATATTGAAGACTTATATCACACATGATCAATAATACAATATCTTTATTACACAATCAGAAGCTCCAGGTTCCCATTATGGTTGCTCCAGTATGAGAATCATTCCCTCAGTGTGGTCCTAAGGGAGTGCTCACCACTCACCAGGATTGTGTGTGTGTGGGGGGGGGGGGGTAGTTGGTAGGGCTGTGCTGTCACTCCTAAAGGCATCGCCCTGTTCTTCATTACACGCGGAGTCCCTCAAGGCCATTGTAAGTGTAGGCATTAGGCCAGACCACAGCCCAGCAGGACAGCTAATGGGCACTTAGGATGATCAATAAGTGGCAATAAATGTGCTCCCTCGGAACGGAATAGGGACTTTGTTCATTTGCCTCGCACTGATATTCCTACCGAGTGCAGTGGTTTTCAAGAGGCAACCCACTGGGCACAGTTCAACCGTCTAGTTTTGATGTGTATTTGGTTGTGTTGTCAACTAATCTGAATTCAATATGAAATCAACCAAAAATGTCACCATGACATTGGATTTAGGTTTAAAGATGGATGACAGAAATACTTAATGCCCTTACATTGATGACTTTTTGCAAATCAAATCAGTTTTGCGTTAATTCAATGTCATCACATATGTCCTGTGGCTCAGTTGGAAGAGCATGGCACTTGCAGTGCCAGGGTGTGGATAAGAGCATTGATAAGAGCATTGAAATAATGAGGAAACAACGTTGATTCAACTTGTTTTTGCACCAGTGGGAAGCCTTTTGTGGATGTGTTCGTGCAGGTCAGTGGATGAAGGTGAATAATGGGCTGTGAAGTGAGATTTTCTGTGTGTAATGTGTATGCCTTGTTAGTCCTAATAGCCATGTCCCTGCATGGCTTCTGTTTTTCTATATTCATTTCATTAGACAAAATTATTTCTATCTAATTTTTTCTGGAGTTCACCCCAAACTTCATAAACTGTTACTAATGATCTCTGATACCATTAATAACCCTTTACTAATGATCTTTGATACCCATTAATAACCCTTTACTAATGATCTCTGATACCCATAAATAACCCTTTACTAATGATCTCTGATACCATTAATAAGGAATGTGAAAGAAATGTAGGAGAATAACACACAATAGACCTGGTAAAATATAATACAAACAAAAAAACAACCATTCTTTTATATATTTTTTAATTTTTTTGTACCATCTTTGAAATGCAAGGGAAAGGCCATAATGTATTATTCCAGCCCAGGTATTCCAGCCCAGGTGTGATTTTGGCCACTAGATGGCAGCAGTGTATATGCAACGTTTTAAACTGATCCAATGAACCATTGCATTTCTGTTCCAAATTTTGTATCAAGACTGCCCAAAATGTGCCTAATTTGTGTTCAAAATTTTGCACTATCCTCAAACAATAGCATGGTATTATTTTACTGTAATAGCTACTGTAAATTGGACAGTGCAATTAGATTAACAAGACTTTAAGCTTTCTGCCGATATCAGATATGTCTATGTGGAAATGTTCTTGTTGCTTACAACCTCATGCTAATCGCATTAGCCTATGTTAGCTCAACTGTCCCATGGATCTCTGATACCCATTAATAACCCTTTACTAATGATCCCTGATACCCATTAATAACCCTTTACTAATGATCTCTGATACCCATTAATAACCCTTTACTAATGATCTCTGATACCCATGAATAACCCTTTACTAATGATCTCTGATACCCATTAATAACCCTTTACTAATGATCTCTGATACCCATTAATAACCCTTTACTAATGATCTCTGATACCCATTAAGTTATTTTTAACTGTTGCGTAATATGAGCACATTACATATAATATACGTCTGACTAAATCATATACAGAACTTGGTTTTGAAATTAAAAATGTCCATGAAATGATATTCTAAATTTTTTGACCATGGTCTCTTTTACAGATTGGACCTGTATTACAAAATATACACATTAATACGATACAAAAGCAAAGAAGAGATACAAAACACAGTCATATAAAACAAACACATTTTATTTCCAAAACACTGTACACACCAATTTTTTTACATTTGAGTTTGTAAAATATTACTGTTCTCAGATTTTTTGTTGTTGTTGCAAAAAGCTATATATCCATTGTTTAGCTGGAATGGAATGCTCGTATCAAGTTTCAAGTTTTAATGTCACATGCACAAGTACACTGAAATGCCTTTCCTGCAAGCTCTAACCACAACAATGCAGTAATCAATAACAATGTAATACAAAAAAATAACAAGGTAGAACAAAAACATACAAGAAGAACACGATAAAGTAAATAAGTATACTATATACAGGGTCAGTCAGTTCCAGTAACATATTTACAATGTGCCGAGGATATTGGATCAATAGAGATAGATATCTATAGGGGTAAGGTGACCAGGCATCAGGATATACATGTATAATGAACAGAGTAGCAGCAGCGTATATGATGATTGTATGTGAGTTGGTGTGCGTGTGTGTAGTCAGTATAAATGTATGTGTGTGTGAGAAAATTATGTAGTGAATGGTTGTGTGTGTGTTCGGAGTGTCAGTGTGCGTGAGTGTGTAGTGCCCTGTGAGTGTGTAGTGCCCTGTGAGTGTGTAGTGCCCTGTGAGTGTATAGTGTTCTGTGAGTGTGTAGTGCCCTGTGAGTGTATAGTGCCCTGTGAGTGTGTAGTGCTCTGTGAGTGTGTAGTGCTTTGTGAGTGTGTAGAGCTCTGTGAGTGTGTAGTGCTCTGTGAGTGTGTAGTACCCTGTGAGTGTGTAGTGCCCTGTGAGTGTGTAGTGCTCTATGAGTGTGTAGTGCTCTGTGAGTGTGTAGTGCTCTGTGAGTGTGTAGTGCTCTGTGAGTGTGTAGTGCTCTGTGAGTGTGTAGAGCTCTGTGAGTGTGTAGTGCTCTGTGAGTGTGTAGTGCCCTGTGAGTGTGTAGTGCTCTGTGAGTGTGTAGTGCCCTGTGAGTGTGTAGTGCTCTGTGAGTGTGTAGTGCCCTGTGAGTGTGTAGTGCTCTGTGAGTGTGTAGTGCCCTGTGAGTGTGTAGTGCTCTGTGAGTGTGTAGTGCCCTGTGAGTGTACATAGAGAAAGTGCAAAGATAATAAATAAATAATAAATTACAAAGTTCAACTCAAATAGTCCGTGTAGCAATTATTTTTTTGCTATTTAGTTAGCTATTTAGTTAGCTATTTAGTTAGCTATTTAGCAGTCGTATGGCATCGGGGATAGATGCTGTTCAGGAGCCTGTTGATGTCAGACTTGATGCACCGGTACCGCTTGCAGAGTAAATATTCTGTGGCTTGGCTGGTTGGAGTCTTTAACGATTTTCCGGGCCTTCCTTTCACACTGCCTGGTATAGAGATCCTGGATGGCAGGGAGCTCAGCCCCAGTGATGTACTGAGCTGTCCGCATCCTATTTGAGTATGATATGTGGTTGTCTCACCTAGTTATCTTTAAGAGGAGTACATTTACTGTAAATTGCTTTTGATAAGACCATCTGCTAAATGACTGAAATGGCAAATGTTAATGTTTTACATACATAGCTCATATTACTGTATTAAATATATATTTTTATATTTAAAAACATATATATTGATGTCCCAAATGTATCATTTGTACAGTTCTTTATAAAAAATTTGTTACATTTGACTGTTTAAAACCTGGCAGTACTACTCATTTTTCTGAGAGTGATAGCATTTTCCATAAAACATGATTATTTGTCTCTGAAATGAAACCATCAAGTTATGCCATGATTAAATAGTTTAAAAAAACACCACTCTTTCATATGTTCTTCAAACAATAAAAGCTCATTTACCAACATTTCTGAAAATAGATATAATGTACAGCATTTTAGAATGAAACTCTTCAAACATATTCTTAATTAGAGCGGTCCTCAATCAGCCGTCTGAAATGGCAACAATTCATCCAATTTTACCTAACTCTGTAGAGGCCAAAGGAATTTCCAGAGTTAGCCAGCCTTGAGAATGTGTATGGTAACTTGTACTTCTAAAAGTGATTAATGAACTTAGGTACAGAGGGAGTTTTTGTAAAATAATCTTAGAAACGAAAAGAGAGCAATGCATGGATCTACGAGACTTCAAAGAGGGCCAAACCTGCTTTCTGATATAGAATGCAGTGATGCGTACTGAACCTGTCGACCCGTAATAAAGCGTAGTGTGCTGTGATGAACTGCGTCCAATGGATTCAGTGTATTGGCAGCTGCATTCATATAGTCTAGGACCGGTAGAACATGGACTGAACATTCCTACCGGTGATGTTCCATTGATAGCCTTCACATAATATTACACTGTTTGTGTGAAATGTGAAAACGTCTTCATTCAGACCTGTGTGGCCTTGCTCTCGGATTCTCCCTTCACCATTTGGCCACATGGTTGTGCAGTCAAAGCCCGGAGGTATACGTTTGTGCCAGCACGGTAAATTGCCTTGTTAGTGCTCACCTCATTTCGTTTCCCCGAATCTCAAAATGTCTCCACAAGAAACAGTCTATTTTCGAGGATTGCGAAATACAGCGAAATCCATTGTGTTTCTTATATGCATTTGAACATGACTGTAAAGTGGTGCGCTTGTGCTTGGTGTATGAAATCAGAAATGTGTCATATTCATTAAAAATAGTTTATTATCATTGCTTCATCATAGTTTATACTGCTGGAAGATGCTGTGACTGGTTGATATGATGCTGTCTTGACTTTCTGTCCAGAATGCCTACCTTTACAATATGAGTCAGTCTGCATCCTAGTAGCGCCAATGGTTTTCAGAAAAGACATGTTCTAGTTTTATTTGTACTGTAGGCCGTATAAATGCAGGGTACACTTATTTTACAATTCGAAGCACAAGCATGCTCCTCTATGGATCATCTCAGTTTAACCTTCCCATTAATTAAAGTCACGTACATCCAATATGAACCAAAGATCACATCTTTAGATGACATTTAATCCCTGGTAGGGCTATTGGCCTAGATGGAAATTAATTCAGGCTCAAAACTGAAATTCAGCCTTGGGATAGCGTCACCATACTAATTTAATACTGCATCAACTGCAGGGAGGAACAGTCATCTATTATGAGTTTAATCTATCTTGCATTTAGAGTTCCTCCCTGACTGACAATTAGATAACCTACTGGACTTTGCCAAACAAACTGACAACTTGACAGAAAATACAATCTGAATCTGTATTCTGAGATAAAACCACTCTCATAGGAAACACAACTGGAAGTCCAGACATAACACCTTCACGTATTAACCTTAGTCATCTTCTGTTTAGCATTCTGATTGATATTAATCATCATACACCCTGGTGGGTTTAATCCTCAATTCTGATTGGTTCAAACCGCCTTCCAGCCAGTGTCTATTCCACACGTTACCACCGGCTAAATCTATGACGTTAAAATGCCTATGTAGTCTGTTCCATCTGACTGCGCAATCCACAGCCCAGCCAATGCAATTATAAATGCATTTTTAAACTTGATCTCCACTATAAAAAGCGTCTAGACATTATCTCACATTTCTTTTAGACTAACATTTAGTTTTCAACAGCAGAGATTTGTATAAACCTTGCTGACTATTTCGCCTTATATTTAGCGTTCTGATAGATATTAATCAATAGAATAGTCTGTATTAGCACATTTCCTCATAACATAGACCTATTATACAGCCCCAGACTCAAATCTTCTCTTTTATAGCCTTGAATAAGATCCCTGATCATTGATGATTCATGGAGGTCCTGCTCTCTCCCGTCCTCTGCAGGTTTCTGACGATGACTCTCCAGAGCCAGGTCTGGGCGTGGAGATGGAGACTGTCCAGGTGCGGAGGCTCTCCTGCCGGAACCTGCAGCTTCCCCCATTGGCCTTTAGGCAGGCGGAGCAGCGTGACTGGGCCCCGAGGCCAGAGACGGAGCAGATCCCTCGGCCCACTAGCCTCGCCCTCAGGATCCCCCCGCTCATCGCCATCACCTCAGCAGACACCAGCAGGTAAGAGAGACAGGAGACTGCATGTGGAGACAAAGGTCTGGTGGCAGGGTCGTGGGATGTGGATTGATGTGTGTGTGAGAGAGGGAGAACGAGACAGGTGGATGAGCGAGAGAGGGAGAGAGACAGTGAAAGAGTCAGACAAGGAGACTCAGGGAAGCTTAGTGGTCTTTTCAGTATTGAGTGTGTGTGTGTATCTGTGCTCCTTAAAATGTCTGGTTTTGTGTGTCAGTATATGTGTGAGTATAAATGCATATGGTCTTTGTAATTTACAATCATGGAACACTAACCTAGAGTGGATGCAATCTGCTCTCCATTCAGACAGCACAAAGACCATTAAACTGAATTTCGATTTATCTGAATTACGATGGTAGTTGCCCCTTGAAAGCCTGTGAATGACATACAGTAGGTAAAAAGCATTTTGGTGACTCATGTTAAATGTGATCAGCTTTACTTTGAGCGTGATGTGTCAATGCAAACGTATACTACTGGGTTTTGATTTTAAGAACACAGTGTCCTTCAGCCAGAAAACTGCAACCTCTCTACTTCAAGCCACGGTCGGCTCTTTCAATGTCCACACACTTTGTGTGTCTGTGTCAGCTTCAAAAGATCCTCACAAAAATGATTTGCCCTTGTTTTCCTCCCTGCATAATATAGTTTCACAGGTAGATAGAACCTTTGTTATAGTCCTAACTGTTAATATACCTTTTAATTATTTCTAGATCGCTATGTGCACCTTGGCACAGTAATCATTCTCCCTCCCTTAGTTATAGTTGCAGCTATGGTTTATCCACCCATTTATTTTGTGGGTGTGTGAGACAAAACAAAATCTCTTTACCTGACTCTCTTTTCAGTATAGAAATGTATACTTTTCTGCTCTTGTAGGAAGCAATC
Source organism: Oncorhynchus kisutch (assembly GCF_002021735.2). Taxonomy (NCBI): domain Eukaryota; kingdom Metazoa; phylum Chordata; class Actinopteri; order Salmoniformes; family Salmonidae; genus Oncorhynchus; species Oncorhynchus kisutch. The sequence continues at coordinate 38,953,966 of NC_034196.2, read as the reverse complement.
ACTCCCCTATTACTGATCTATAACTGAGCTAATAACTCACTAACTAGCAAAGGATATGAACAAAAATGTGCACACGTGGCAACATGCAGCTCTCGCTATGATTTCAAAACCAACACATCTACTCATGACCGCTTATGCTGTAAACACAGTCCAGTTCAAAGTAAATGGCACAGATCCATATATTGCAATGGTCTATTTGCTTATAGAATACGGGCTGAGTCGTGCGTGTCAATGCAATAGAAACCTACACCGATGCGTTCTGCCAACAACAGGGACAGCAAGTAGCCTAGCGGTTAAGAGCATTGGGCCAGTAACTGAAAGGTTGCTGGTTTGAATCTCTGAACCAATTAGGTGAAAAATCTGCCAACGTGCCCTTGAGCAAGGCACTTAACCCTAATTGCTCCTGTAAGTTGCTCTGGATAAGAGTGTCAGCTCAAATGTTAACAAAGTATCTTGCATAGTTCATTTAGTTTTGGTATGTTGCATTAAAAGTGGCTAAAATTGCGTTGATTCGATCACAGTTGCCACAGTAAAGGGGAACGTTGATAGTGTTAACAGGGAAAACTCTAGAACAGTGGTCCCCAACCTTTTCTGAGTCAAGAGTCAAAGTGCAAACCGAGATCTACCGCTTTTTTTACATGACTTCAGAGACGTAAGCGAATGCAACATTAACCAATTAAATACGGTACTGCAGCAATGAGGTTTGTGCAATAAGCTATAGGCCCAATAAATTATGACCGTATATTATCTTTGCTTGAATTACCCTGCCAAGGCATTGTTGTTCGAGCCATTTTGAGGTAGGCTATATGATCACACTGGTAATAGATCTGTTGTTGTATTACTTGTGAGGCACAGCTGAGTGAGCATACATTTAAATAATTAGCTTTTTATTTTTATTTTACTTGGCTGATGGTGCCTGCATCTGATTGTCCGTCTCAGCGGAGGGTGAGAGCAGCATCTCAACATCCCTCCGCTCTCCCTTTCCTCTGCTGATACTGACCTAAAAGGGACCCTGTCTTCCATCTAATGGCGAAACTCAAGTCGCACCACATTATTTCTGCCTCATGCACAAATTCATGTTGTTACTCCTATGAACAGAGAAAGTGAAATATTCCTCGATATTAAAAAAGACCCAAGCCGTTAATAATAACAACGCAAGCATATAGATACACTTTCCTACTCATTCATTACTGCTGCAGTGCTTGTTGTAGCACTGAGTGGAAATAGGAAGAACTTACATTTTATGGCTTATAAAATGATTGAATACAAAGTGTTGACAGTGCTGAGTAAGAACTTAAACAACAGCTCTTTGCTGTATTCGTTGACAGTCTCGCTCTAGTCATGGTTTTAAACGTTTTGAAATCTCACAGTACCAACTTTGCTGTAGCTTTCTTTAATGCCTGCTACATTACTGCAGACACGGTAATCTGAGCCATCCGTTTGGCCTGCGTTAGGCCTACAGTGTACTTGATTTGCTCTCTGGGCCCGCCGGGAAGGCAGAAGTTGTTCGCCTACCCAGCGTGTAGGGCATCTGAATCGGGTGCACTTTCCGCCAACAGCCCGAGTCGAATAAATAGGAACTCAAGGCTTTATCATCGTTTGTTTTTTTACATAAATGTTTGGCGATCGACTAGGAATGCCTTTCAGATCGACCAGTTTAGAGGGAACAGTGTTTCCTACATAGTGTACCATTTATAGTGTACCACCTTGTGGGCCCTGGTCAAAAGTAGTGCACTATACTGGGAATAGGGTGCCATTTGAGACACATCCAAAGACAATCAGGACCTCTCATGCCAAATAGTCTTTGGGTCAGCGACTAGCCCTTCATTTAGATTCGGTTGTATGATACCGTTGGTCTAGAAACGGTGCCACGTAGATGTGAGCATAGTCTCATGTTATTCATATTTATGAGAATACATGAGAATACTGAATGACACTTCTAGTGTGCCATTTCTAGTATACTTCATCGTTCCTAATCCGTTGTAGTTGTGAGAGTGTGAACCTATGCCATTGTTTCTATTCAGGAATTGATAGTGTCTGGAGAGAAACTGGAGATGAGATGGGAATAGTGATCTATGATTCCCATTCATTAACAATTACTCCATGGTTTCTCGTAAAGAAAGAAGATGGAGTGCTGTGTTTTGTTAGTATCTCTTTGGCAGTTTCATCTGAAAAGGTCAGCCCCCGGAGTTTGTTGTTGGATGGGAGTTTTGATGGATTGTGGGGTGTGTGAGGATGTCAGTGTACAAATCAAATTGTATTGGTCGGCATACACATATTTGCAGATGTTTTCGCAGGTGCAGCGAAATGCTTGTTTTTCTAGATCCAACAGTAACACCTAGCATAACAAAATAACACATCCAAAAAATAAAATACAGAAATATCAGAACGAGCAATGTCAGAGTCTGGAATATAAATACAGTGCCTTCAGAAAGTATTCATACCCCTTGATTTATTCCACATTTTGATGTGTTACAGCCTGAATTCTAAATGGATTAAATATCCCATAATGACAAAGTGAAAACATGTTTTTATAAATCTTTGCAAATTTATTAAATTAAATACAGAAATAGCTCATTTACTTAAGTATTCACATCCGTGAGCACCTTTGGCAGCGATTACAGCTGAGTCTTTCTGGGCAAGTCTAAGAGCTTTCCATACCTGGATTGTGCAACATTTGACAATTATTATTTAAAAGATTCTGTCAAATTGGTTGTTGATCATTGCTAGACAACTATTTTCAGGTCTTGCCATAGATTTGCAAGTAGATTTAAGTCAAAACTGTAACTCGTCCACTCAGGAACATTCACAGTCTTTTTCGTAAGCAACTCCACTGTAGATGAGGCCTTGTATTTTAGGTTATTGTCCTGCTGAAAGGTGAATTCATCTTCCAGTGTCTGGTGGAAAGAAGACTGAACAAGGTTTTCCTCTAGGACTTTGTCTGTGCTTAGCTCCATTCCGTTTCTTTTTTATCCTGAGAAACTCCCCAGTCCTTAACAATTACAAGCATACCCATAACATGATGCAGCCACCAATATGCTTGAAAATAATGAGAGAGTGGTACTCAGTAATGTGTTGTATTGGCATTGCACCAGACATAACACTTTGTATTCAGGAAAAAAAGTGAATTGCTATGAGACATTTTTTTCATTATGACTTTAGTGCCTTGTTGCAAACAGGATGCATCTTTTGGAATATTTGTTTTTCTGTACAGGCTTCCTTCTTTTCACTCTGTCAATTAGGTTAGTATTGTTGAGTTACTATAACGTTGTTGATCCATCCTCAGTTTTCTCCTATCACAGCCATTAAACTCTGTAACAATATAAATGAGTCATTTTGGAGTCACTTTTATTGTAAATAAGAATATAATATGTTTCTAAACACGTCTACAGTCATGTGGATGCTACCATGGTTATGGATAGTCCTAAATGAATCATGAATAATGATGAGTGAGAAAGTTAGACGCACAAATATCATACCCACCCAAAAATGCTAACCTCCCCTGCTATTGTAATGGTGAGAGGTTAGCATACTTCTGTTACTTTCTCACTCATCATTATTCACGATTCATTCAAGACTATCCGTAATTATGGTAACATCCACATTAATGTAGAAGTGTTCAGAAACATATTTTATTCTTACTTAATAAAAGTGACTCCAATAATTTCTATTGGGCACAAAATAAACAGCAAAACAAACAGCAAATGCATCCATCAAGTTTGTAGAGTCACAAGTTTGATGTAATCACTGCAGGCTAGCATGTCACATCTTCTCCGGCTCTTCCCCTCCGGCATATGACGTAGTCAGAATACTAACCACCGGTCCTGGGATTCATCATTACGCACACCTGGCACTCACCATTATGCACACCTGGCACTCATCATTACGCACACCCGACTACTTTAATAAACACATAAGTGAATTTGTCTCAATACTTTTGGTCCCCTAAAATGTGTGGGACTATTTACAAAGAGTGCTGTAATATCTAAACGGTTCACCTGATATAGACCACGACTCCATTTTGTTGATCCCTGCCTACAGACAGAAACTAAAACAAGAAGCTCCCACGCTGAGGTGTGTGCAACGCTGGTCCGACCAATCTAATTCCACACTCCAAGACTGCTTCCATCACGTGGACTGGGATATGTTTCGTATTGCGTCAGACAACAACATTGACGAATACGCTGATTCGGTGTGCGAGTTCATTAGAACGTGCTTTGAAGATGTCATTCCCATAGCAACGACTAAAACAATCCCAAACCAGAAACCGTGGTTTGATGGCAGCATTTGCGTGAAACTGAAAGCGCGAACCACTGCTTTTAATCAGGGCAAGGTGACCGGTAACATGACCGAATACAGACAGTGTAGCTATTCCCTCCGCAAGAAAATCAAACAAGCTAAGCGTCAGTATAGAGACAAAGTAGAATCTCAATTCAACGGCTCAGACACAAGAGGTATGTGGCAGGGTCTACAGTCAATCACGGATTACAAAAAGAAAACCAGCCCCGTCACGGACCAGGATGTCTTGCTCCCAGGCAGACTAAATAACTTTTTTGCCCGCTTTGAGGACAATACAGTGCCACTGACACGGCCTGCAACCAAAACATGCAGCCTCTCCTTCACTGCAACCGAGGTGAGTAAAACATTTAAACGTGTTAACCCTCGCAAGGCTGCAGGCCCAGATGGCATCCCCAGCCGTGCCCTCAGAGCATGCGCAGACCAGCTGGCTGGTGTGTTTACGGACATATTCAATCAATCCCTATCCCAGTCTGCTGTTCCCACATGCTTCAAGAGGGCCACCATTGTTCCTGTTCCCAAGAAAGGTAAGGTAACTGAGCTAAACGACTACCGCCCCGTAGCACTCACTTCCGTCATTATGAAGTGCTTTGAGAGACTAGTCAAGGACCATATCACCTCCACCCTACCTGACACCCTAGACCCACTCCAATTTGCTTACCGCCCAAATAGGTCCACAGACGATGCAATCTCAACCACACTGCACACTGCCCTAACCCATCTGGACAAGAGGAATACCTATGTGAGAATGCTGTTCATCGACTACAGCTCGTCATTTAACACCATAGTACCCTCCAAGCTCGTCATCAAGCTCGAGACCCTGGGTCTCGACCCCGCCCTGTGCAACTGGGTACTGGACTTCCTGACGGGCCGCCCCCAGGTGGGGAGGGTAGGCAACAACATCTCCACCCCGCTGATCCTCAACACTGGGGCCCCACAAGGGTGCGTTCTGAGCCCTCTCCTGTACTCCCTGTTCACCCACAACTGCATGGCCACGCACGCCTCCAACTCAATCATCAAGTTTGCGGACAACACAACAGTGGTAGGCTTGATTACCAACAACGACGAGACGGCCTACAGGAAGGAGGTGAGGGCCCTCGGAGTGTGGTGTCAGGAAAATAACCTCACACCCAACGTCAACAAAACTAAGGAGATGATTGTGGACTTCGGGAAACAGCAGAGGGAACACCCCCCTATCCACATCGATGGAACAGTAGTGGAGAGGGTAGCAAGTTTTAAGTTCCTCGGCATACACATCACAGACAAACTGAATTGGTCCACCCACACAGACAGCATCGTGAAGAAGGCGCAGCAGCGCCTCTTCAACCTCAGGAGGCTGAAGAAATTCGGCTTGTCACCAAAAGCACTCACAAACTTTTACAGATGCACAATCGAGAGCATCCTGGCGGGCTGTATCACCGCCTGGTACGGCAACTGCTCCGCCCACAACCGTAAGGCTCTCCAGAGGGTAGTGAGGTCTGCACAACGCATCACTGGGGGCAAACTACCTGCCCTCCAGGACACCTACACCACCCGATGTCACAGGAAGGCTATAAAGATCATCAAGGACAACAACCACCCGAGCCACTGCCTGTTCACCCCGCTATCATCCAGAAGGCGAGGTCAGTACAGGTGCATCAAAGCTGGGACCAAGAGACTGAAAAACAGCTTCTATCTCAAGGCCATCAGACTGTTAAACAGCCACCACTAACATTGAGTGGCTGCTGCCAACACACTGACTCAACTCCAGCCACTTTAATAATGGGAATTGATGGGAAATTATGTAAAATATATCACTAGCCACTTTAAACAATGCTACCTAATATAATGTTTACATACCCTACATTATTCATCTCATATGTATACGTATATACTGTACTCTATATCATCTACTGCATCTTTATGTAATACATGTATCACTAGCCACTTTAACTATGCCACTTTGTTTACATACTCATCTCATATGTATATACTGTACTCGATACCATCTACTGTATCTTGCCTATGCCGCTCTGTACCATCACTCATTCATATATCTTTATGTACATATTCTTTATCCCCTTACACTTGTGTGTATAAGACAGTAGTTTTGGAATTGTTAGTTAGATTACTTGTTGGTTATTATTGCATTGTCGGAACTAGAAGCACAAGCATTTCACTACACTCGCATTAACATCTGCTAACCATGTGTATGTGACAAATATCATTTGATTTGATTTGATTTGAGAAAGCTGACCGTTACAAAAAAAAGTAGAGCCTCTCAAAGCACTTCATTATGACAGAAGTGAGTGCTACGGGGTGATAGTCATTTAGTTCAGTTACCTTCACTTTCTTGGATACAGGAACAATGGTGGACATCCTGAAGCAAGTGGGGACAGCAGACTGGGATAGAGAGAGATTTAATATGTCTGTATACACTCCAGCCAGCTGGTGTGCACATGCTCTGTGGACGCGGTTTGGGATGCCGTCTGGGCCGGCAGCCTTGCGAGGGTTAATGCACTTAAATGTCTTACTCACGTCGACCACGGAGAAGGGGAGCTCAGAGTCCTCGTGAGCTGCGGTGGCCCATGTCGGCGGCTCAGTGTTTTCCTCTAAGTGGTCATAGAGAGTGTTTTTATATTGTCCGGGAGCAAGGCGTTGGAGTCTGTGACATGGCTGGCTTTCCCTTTATAATCTGTGATGGTCTGGAGTACCTGCCACATGTGTCTTTGTGTCTGAGCCGTTGAATTGCAACTCCACTCTCGTACTGTTGTTTTTCCTCTTTGATTGCTTTACGGAGGTCATTGCTGGTCTGTTTGTACACATTCATATTCCCAGTCACCTTGCCGTGGTTAAATGCGGTGTTTTGCTTTTCAGTTTTGCGTGAATGCTGCCATCTATCCACGGTTTTTGGTTTGGATAGGTTGTAATCGTCACCGTGGGAACAACATCCTCTATGCACTTCCTGATGAACTCCGTCACCAAGTCAGTGTATACGTCAACACTATTCTCAGGGGCAACCCGGAACATTTTCCAGTCCGCGTGATCAAAACAATCTTGAACCATAGATTCCGATTGGTCAGACCAACGTTGAACAGTTCTCACACACACATAGGCAACCACACACACACACACACACACACACACACACATAGGCAACCACACACACACACACACACACACACACACACACACACACACACACACACACACACACACACACACACACACACACACACACACACACACACACACACACACACACACACACACACACACACACACACCTTTTGTTACTGTGGTTACATTTAGAGGAAAGATGGAAAATCATTCGCCCTCCTGTTGTTCCCAATCAATGTCCCCCTGCTGTCATTCCATGAAAAGCCCACCCTTACCCCTGCTATCATTCCATGAAAAGCCCACAATGCCCTCCTCCTGGGCTGTACATCTGGGCCAGCCACGCTCAGGAAGAAAATCACCAGCATGTTAAGCAAAGAGAAGTGAGCTGTAGCCATTTTGAATATAGGCATTGACACGAATTTACATTTGACCGCAGACGGGGTTGCTATGATTAAGCCTTTTTTGTCTGTCGTAACAATAGGTCCACGTCTTCATGGGAAGTGTAATCTCTCTATGGTCACACAGGGAAAAAGTTGAAGCTTATTCTGTAAGGATCGAGGCTTCCTGGCAGTATTCGCCGTTCTTGTCTCTTGGCAAACTGCACTGTACAGTATGTGCCCATCAACCTACTTCATGAATCAGGTCATTGTTAACCCTATGGAAATTATTATTATACTTATAGCTCTGGAAAGAATGAAGAGACCACAGCAGCATCATGTTGTGGGGGTGCTTTGCTCCAGGAGGTGCACTTCACAAAATAGATGGCATCATGAAGATGGAACATTATGTGGATATATTGAAGCAACATCTCAAGACATCAGTCAGGAAGTTAAAGCTTGGTTGCAAATGGATCTTCCAACTGGACAATGACCCCAAGAATACTTCCAAAGTTAAGCAAAATGGCTTCAGGACAACAATGTCAAGGTATTGGAGGGGCCAACACAAAGCCCCGACCTCAATCCTACAGAAAATTTGTGGGAAGAACTGAAAAAGTATGTGCGAGCAACTTACACCAGCTCGGTCAGTTGGAATGGGCCAAAATTCACCGAACTTATTGTGGGAAGCTTGTGGAAGGCTACCCGAAATGTTTGACAGAAGTTAAACAATTTAAAGGCAATGCTACCAAATACGAATTGAGTGTATGTAAACTTCTGACCCACTGGGAATGTGATGAAAGAAATAAAAGATGAACTAAATCATTCTCTCTACTATTATTCTGACATTTCACATTATTTCACATTCTTAAAACTGACCTAAGACAGGGAATTTTTACTAGGATTAAATGTCAGGAATTGTGAAAAACTGAGTTTAAATGTATTTGGCTAAGATGTATGTAAACTTCTGACTTCAACCTTATACCCGACCATAGAATATTACCAGCAAATAAAATTGTATTGGTCACATACACAATCCCTCTTGGGTCATTAATATTTACCTTCTCTGTGAATTAACCCGTTGGATCCCTGTGATTGAGTGTGTATTCACTTTCGACTTGCATGTAATGAGTGGAGGTAGATTTGTGTGCCGTGTTCCCATAGGGGTTACCCAACATAGATCATAACTATGTGTCACAGCACTGGCCCCAAGCACACCTCATATATAATTCATATCCAACAGGGGAAGGAGATGATGTTATAGAATTCCTACAGTATGACACATCTGCTCTGCCTCAATGGTGACGATTTTTTACCACAGTGACTGGATACACTGTAGGCTAACTCAGTTCTCGGGTGAGAAGTCATTCAGGGTGGTTGTTAATGTTCCCGACTGACTTTATCCGACTGCTGGGCTTGAACCCAGGTTGTCTGGGTTAGCAGCACATTGAGCTAAAGCCTGGGGTGGCTAAGGCAAGTTCTCATGCTGCTCATGATGCAAGCATGGTTCAGTTAACAACTCCAGACACACACACACCACACACACACACACACACACACACACACACACACACACACACACACAGACTTTGTATTACCTCTAATTTCTATTGTGCTCACGGTTGTTTTTTCTTCCACAGTAATAATCTTCCAGCCCTATTCAGCAGCACTACCATCCATATCACTTTCCAGACGCAGTCTTTTTCACCTCACACATCATTAGCTGTTTGATGAGTCACACTCTTTGTGTACAGTTTGCTTTGCTGGAGAATTCAAATGTGTTGCATAATTAAATGTTGAGCTTTTCCTCTGGGAACTTTGTTTCAGTGTGCTGGACAAAATGGAGGGTGAAAATGCAAGGCTGGCTGTCCTATTTCTTTGAGGAAGAGGGACTCTTTGCATAAAACATGACCCCTCAAAGCGCATGTTTCTTTAGTTGGGTTTTGTGGATTAAGACGTGGTCAGAAAGAGGCAAATTAGGTGTTTGTCAACCCTGTTATGGTGTCAGCGAGCAAATGGTGCCACATCATGCTTATTGTTGCTGAATTTGAAAACTATAACAGTTTCCAGCCAGGGAGAAGGAGTTTGCTGGCTCTCTGCATCAAGGCGACACTTGTAGTTTTTGAAAATTACAGCATTTTGGAAATTACCCCCTCATTTTAGGACCTTTTTATGTTATGCTTTTAACTCCAGGACAGTCGTTGTTTTTATGTTGTAGCGAAACCTACAGCACGGTAGCTCTCCAGGCAAAGGGTGGGAAAGCCCTGATGTAGACACTGGTGCTGAAGATAATGAATATGGTTTGGAACCGAGTTTGGGAAACACTGGCTTATAGCAACACAGGCGAGACTATGAGACTGCATTGATGCCCTGAATGTATGACCTAATAAGGTTAAAGGGGCCCTTGTTTCCTCTGAACAGTTGATGTTGAGATGTGTCTAAAACCTGAACTCTGTAGCATTTATTTGGGCTGCAATATCTGAGGTTGGTAACTCTAATGAATTTATACTCTGCAGCAGAGGTAACTCTAATGAATTTATACTCTGCAGCAGAGGTAACTCTAATGAATTTATACTCTGAAGCAGAGGTAACTCTAATGAATTTATACTCTGCAGCAGAGGTAACTCTAATGAATTTATACTCTGCAGCAGAGGTAACTCTAATGAATTTATACTCTGCAGCAGAGGTAACTCGAATGAATTTATACTCTGCAGCAGAGGTAACTCTAATGAATTTATACTCTGCAGCAGAGGTAACTCTAATGAATTTATACTCTGCAGCAGAGGTAACTCTAATGAATTTATACTCTGCAGCAGAGGTAACTCTAATGAATTTATACTCTGCAGCAGAGGTAACTCTAATGAATTTATACTCTGCAGCAGAGGTAACTCTAATGAATTTATACTCTGCAGCAGAGGTAACTCTAATGAATTTATACTCTGCAGCAGAGGTAACTCTAATGAATTTATACTCTGCAGCAGAGGTAACTCTAATGAATTTATACTCTGCAGCAGAGGTAACTCTAATGAATTTATACTCTGCAGCAGAGTTAACTCTAATGAATTTATACTCTGCAGCAGAGGTAACTCTAATGAATTTATACTCCGCAGCAGAGGTAACTCTAATGAATTTATACTCTGCAGCAGAGGTAACTCTGGGTCTTCCTTTCCTGTGGTGGTCCTCATGTCATAGTGCTTGATGTTTTTTGCGACTGCACTTGAAGAAACTTTCAAAGTTCTTGACATTTTTAGTACTGACTGACCGTCATGTATTAGAGTAATGATGGACTCTTGTTTCTCTTTTCTTATTTGAGCTGCTCATGCCATAATATGGACTTGGTTTTTTACCAAATAAGGCTATCTTATGTATACCCCCTAACTTGTCAAACACATTAAGAATGAAAGAAATTCCACAAATTAACTTTTAAGAAGGCACACCTGTTAATTTAAATGCCTTCCAGGTGACTACCTCATGAAGCTGGTTGAGAGAATACCCAGAGTGTGCAAAGCTGTCAAGGCAAAGGGTGGCTATTTAAAGAATCTCCAATATAACATATATTTTGATTTGTTAAACATTTTTGGGTTACTACATGATTCCATATATGTTATTTCATAGTTTTGATGATTTTCACGTTTTCATAAATTCTTATAATGTTCGGGAATTATGTATACTATAGGCATTTGTGAAAATTCTATAGCAATATAGAGTGGGAAAGCAGCCGTGCATTTTGACAGTTAATCGACACTGCAGTAAAAAACATTTATCTTGTCTAGGACCGGAGTCTACACAGATCGGTGCTCTATATCTAATCAGAGCTACAGTAGGCCTTTATACAAACAAGCCATTTGCAACACGGGTCTGCTTTCATCCACTTTGATCTGAACTGTGTGTTTACAAGCAGTAGCAACAGCACAACTTAAGATCATTAGAACATATTCTCCAAAAGTCACAAAATACACCTGAATGGATTTCTGCAAATACAGTATGTTAAAACACCACGGGAGCCTTTTTACATTTGGAAACTTTACAGCCCTATTGATCAAACAACCATGAGAAGGTAGGCTCTCTCTCCCTCAGTTATGAACATCAACAACAACAAGCTCAACAACTAATGCTAGCTAGATCAAGATGAGCTTTAATTTAACGAAGGAACATTAGATAAACCCTCTCAAACTTTTGCAGCTAGTTGGCCGTCAAAATTGCACTGATAAATTATGGAGAATTTTTGCCTTCGGCCTTCTGCAGCTCGCCTGCTTGTCCCAACCAATCACCGAAGCTAACTGGCTACAGTTAGCTATCTTGCAACTTCCAGACACAAATGAGAGAACAAATGTTACTTGCCGTAGCAGAGCTGGCTAGGCTGTTTACATGTTATCTAGAGCGTTTGACTAACTTACTTTTTTTGCCTACGTTTACTGACACCGGTCATATTCAGGTGTTGTGCATTCATAAATTCCTAATTGTTCTGCGCTCTGACACACTCAGACGAGAGTGCTCTGAAATGAGGTAGATGGCCAGAGTAAATATGTGAACGCAAGAGATTTGCTAACTGGATAATAGTCGTTGAAAAACTGAAAAGTGATATGAAGGGGAAAAAGTCAGTCACTCACCCACTCCTCCAATGGCATCACATGACATTCTCCTAGCAGCTCGCTAGCTAGCTGAAGTTAGGCTCTGTGTTGTTAGTTTGCTACATAAATAGATATGCTAGCCTACTAGCCACGTTATGACTGACTTGTGATCATTGCCCTTGCTAGTTTGATTGTATTGACATTCCCAGCCTTAGTTACATTTGTCCGTTTTTGTCGAGAATATTGAGTCATTGAAACTGAAACAGTGCATCCCGAATTGAGGCAGCAAACAATGTACCAGGGAAGCTGTGATTTACAACCTGATAGCAATATTTCTGGACTACCAAGAAATGTATTAATGAATTATACACTGCTCAAAAAAATAAAGGGAGCACTTAAACAACACAATGTAACTCCAAGTCAATCACACTTCTGTGAAATCAAACTGTCCACTTAGGAAGCAACACTGATTGACAATAAATTTCACATGCTGTTGTGCAAATGGAATAGACAACAGGTGGAAATTATAGGCAATTAGCAAGACACACCCAATAAAGGAGTGGTTCTGCAGATGGGGACCACAGACCACTTCTCAGTTCCTATGCTTCCTGGCTGATGTTTTGGTCACTTTTGAATGCTGGCGGTGCTTTCACTCTAGTGGTAGCATGAGACGGAGTCTACAACCCACACAAGTGGCTCAGGTAGTGCAGCTCATCCAGGATGGCACATCAATGAGAGCTGTGGCAAGAAGGTTTGCTGTGTCTGTCAGCGTAGTGTCCAGAGCATGGAGGCGCTACCAGGAGACAGGCAAGTACATCAGGAGACGTGGAGGAGGCCGTAGGAAGCCAACAACCCAGCAGCAGTACCGCTACCCCCGCCTTTGTGCAAGGAGGAGCAGGAGGAGCACTGCCAGAGCCCTGCAAAATGACCTCCAGCAGGCCACAAATGTGCATGTGTCTGCTCAAACGGTCAGAAATGAGGGTGGTATGAGGGCCCGACATCCACAGGTGGGGGTTGTGCTTACAGACCAACATCGTGCAGGACGTTTCGCATTTGCCAGAGAACACCAAGATTTGCAAATTCGCCACTGGCGCCCTGTGCTCTTCACAGATGAAACAGGTTCACACTGAGCACATGTGACAGACGTGACAGTCTGGAGACGCCGTGGAGAACGTTCTGCTGCCTGCAACATCCTCCAGCATGACCGGTTTGGCGGTGGGTCAGTCATGGTGTGGGGTGGCATTTCTTTGGGGCGCCGCACAGCCCTCCATGTGCTCGCCAGAGGTAGACTGACATTAGGTAGCCAGCCATTAGGTACCCATTAGGCCATTAGGTACCCGAGATGAGATCCTCAGACCCCTTGTGAGACCATATGCTGGTGCGGTTGGCCCTGGGTTCCTCCTAATGCAAGACAATGCTAGACCTCATGTGGCTGGAGTTGTGTCAGTAGTTCCTGAAAGAGGAAGGCATTGATGCTATGGACTGGCCCGCCCATTCCCCAGACCTGAATCCAATTGAGCACATCTGGGACATCATGTCTCGCTCCATCCACCTGTGTGTTGCACCACAGACTGTCCAGGAGTTGGCGGATGCTTTAGTCCAGGTCTGAGAGGAGATCCCTCAGGAGACCATCCGCCACCTCATCAGGAGCATGCCCAGGCGTTGTAGGGAGGTCATACAGGCACGTGGAGGCCACACACACTACTGAGCCTCATTTTGACTTGTTTTAAGGACATTACATCAAAGTTGGATCAGCCTGTAGTGTGGTTTTCCACTTTAATTTTGAGTGTGACTCCAAATCCAGACCTCCATGGGTTGATTAATTTGATTTCCATTGATCATTTTTGTGTGATTTTGTTGTCAGCACATTCAACTATGTAAAGAAAAAATGTCATTCATTCAGATCTAGGATGTGTTATTTTAGTGTTCCCTTTATTTTTTTGAGCAGCGTATGAATCATGCATTGAACTGCATCCATCTATTCTGCCCAAAATGCCTTAGTGTACGTCATGGAACGTTGAGTCAAACAGAACCTATTTTTAAAACCCCTTATTGGTTTTGTAGCATAAACTGGGAATTTGATATTTTTTTTATTGATATTATGATTGTCTGTCTGTTTCATATCTGCAAAGTAGTTAAAACACTGTCAGTTCCACTTTAAACTTTATGTCACCTGTTACTTTGTGTGCTAAACGTGAAATGTTTTTTGCAATGAGAAGTAATAGTTGTACATTTCAATTGGGAAATGCTTAATGGTTGTGTTTTTGTATTCTTATTATTTAGACCTTCTGGCTTATTATGTCAGAGTTTATGGACTGTTTATCCTTTAACGTCACGCTGTGTGTGACTGCTGTCTTTCCATCGGCCCTATGCAGTGGTGATTTAACATCACGCTGTGTGTGACTGCCGTCTTTCCATCGGCCCTATGCAGTGGTGATTTAACGTCACGCTGTGTGTGACTGCTGTCTTTCCATCGGCCCTATGCAGTGGTGATTTAACGTCACGCTGTGTGTGACTGCTGTCTTTCCATCGGCCCTATGCAGTGGTGATTTAACGTCACACTGTGTGTGACTGCCGTCTTTCCATCGGCCCTATGCAGTGGTGATTTATCGTCACGTTGTGTGTGACTGCCGTCTTTCCATCGGCCCTATGTAGTGGTGTAGTGGTGCCTGTAGAATCGGGTATACTTTAAGTTTCCCAAAAAGTTCCCAAACAGCCCGCTCAGTGAAGGAAAGGCACCCTGTGTGAAATATCCTATGTTTCGCAATGTTTTAAAAAAAAAGTGTTTTCCTATATATTTTTCAGATTTTCACTCTCACAATCACACCTTTTTTTCATAGAAAAAAAATGACAAAAATGTGATGGTCTAAGTCCACAAC
Organism: Oncorhynchus kisutch; assembly: GCF_002021735.2. Taxonomy (NCBI): domain Eukaryota; kingdom Metazoa; phylum Chordata; class Actinopteri; order Salmoniformes; family Salmonidae; genus Oncorhynchus; species Oncorhynchus kisutch. The sequence continues at coordinate 38,938,747 of NC_034196.2, read as the reverse complement.
ACTGCAATCATTCTGATTGGGTGGGTCTGTCAGGGCCTGGCTACCCAGTGTGTAGGCAGGTGTCCACCCCGGCGCATCCTGATGCAAACAGGCCCATCCTGATGCAAACAGAGCATGACAATTGCGCATCACAAATAGCCTACTAACCAACACTTTCTACTACATTTTATCAATACCTAGTTTGCGTACCCATTGTTGCCTTAGATAACATTTACTGGTAGATATCATAAGGTGAAACATCTTTCCTACCCTCCAGCTACCAATGTCATTCATCTGTGAGCTGCTCCATGCCAAAACCAGTTGAGAGCTGCACACTCTTGCCACCTGGACATTATATTCGGTTGAAACTAGGCTGTGTGTGCAGCAAGCATGTGAATATATTTCACATGCTTTGCTATTGTGTAGGCTACTTTGTGCGTGATTTCTCTATTGTACTACATTTCTCTATTGTACTACATTCTTGATATGTCGTATACCTCCACTAAACTACTTTGATACGCATCAATAGGGCTAAAGAAGTGAGTATTAGCAATGCCCACTGAAAAAAAAGTGGGTATACGGTTCATACCTCCATATACCCTCTACTACACTACTGACCCTTTGTGTTTTACAAAAAGTGCACTCTCCGGCATGAGTGCAGTGGTATTATGGTTGCTGTCCTTTCAGAATCACAAACCTGTCACACACTGAAGGCCTATAGGTTCGCCACTGCACAAACATGTCTGTTAAGATATTGATGTTTCAACAAAGGAGTGTATATTTTTGACCTGACAAAACGGTTTTATGCGCTGACAAAATGGAAGCAGATAATTAGCAGTTTTTTCCTCCACTGGTCTTGGGAAGAAATTAGGAGTCCGCACTGTCCCAGACAGAGTCAAAACCGAGTACAATTGTATCCGACACTGAGACACTCAATATGTGATCTCACAACACTGTCTTTTATTGTCCCCGGCACAAGGTACACCTATGTAATGGCCGTGCTGTTTAATCAGCTTGTTGATATGCCACACCTGTCAGGTGGATAGATTATCTTGGAGAATGAGAAATGCTCACTAACAGGGATGTGAACAAATTTGTGCACAACATTTGAGAGAAATAAGCTTTTTGTGAGTATGGAATATTTCTGTGATCTTTTATTTCAGCTCATGAAACATGGGAACACTTTACATGTTGCTTTTATATTTAATTCAGTGTATTTGCTATATTGTCAGACTCATCTACCGGTTTATTGAGACATGTTTACTTGCCAACAAAATAAAGTTTAAGTGATACACTAACTCTCTGTATAATTTGTTTTAGGAGTAAAATTGAAGCTAGTTTATACAAATACATTTAATGAATATCACAATCAATTGATCCAGAAGTTGAATTGAACACTTTATTGGCTTCTGATGTAGCTAGAATAATTTAGTCACTTGTCAGTACACTTGTAAAAAATATTATATAAAACACCATTAGATACATATGTACAACAGCTAGCAATATCTATACCACAATGCAGTTCTGAGCATACTACGCATTCTATATTATACTACAACATCAGTCTAACTGAATATGGATGTTGTGTTGGTTGAATGTTCCAGGCAGGTTCCAGAATGTTCTTCAGCTGGTATATCTCTTCTTGTATTGGGTGATGGCAGCTGGTTTAGCAGGCTTTGGCGCTGTGGCAACTGCTTCGACGTCTTGCAGAAGATTTGTATGTCCTGCAAGCTTCCTGGAATTTGTTTTGATTTCACGTTTATTTCACCAGGTAGGCAAGTTGAGAACAAGTTCTCATTTACAATTGCGACCTGGCCAAGATAAAGCAAAGCAGTTCCACACATACAACAACACAGAGTTACACATGGAGTAGAAAAATTGTATATAAAATCACATTTTATATAAAATAAGTTTATATACAATGTGAGCAAATGAGGTGAGATAAGGGAGGTAAATGCAAAAAAAAGGCCATGGTGGTGAAGTAAATACAATATAGCAAGTAAAACACTGGAATGGTAAATTTGCAGTGGAGGAATGTGAAAAGCAGAGCTAAATAAATACAGTAGGGGGAGAGGTAGTTGTTTGGGCTAAATTATAGATGGGCTATGTACAGGTGCAGTAATCTGTGAGCCGCTCTGACAGCTGGTGCTTAAAGCTAGTGAGGGAGATAAGTGTTTCCAGTTTCAGAGATTTTTGTAGTTTGTTCCAGTCATTGGCAGCAGAGAACTGGAAGGAGAGGCCAAAGGAAAAATTGGTTTTGGGCGTGACCAGAGAGATATACCTTCTGGAGCGCGTGCTACAGTTGGGTGCTGCTATGGTGACCAGCGAGCTGAGGGAAGGGGGGAATTTACCTAGCAGGGTCTTGTAGATGACCTGGAGCCAGTGGGTTTGGCAACGAGTATGAAGCGAGGGCCAGCCAACGAGAGAGTACAGGTCGCAGTGGTGGGTAGTATATGGGGCTTTGGTGACAAAACGGATGGCACTGTGATAGACTGCATCCAATTTATTGAGTATGGTATTGGAGGCTATTTTGTAAATGACATCGCCGAAGTCGAGGATCGGTAGGAAGGTCAGTTTTATGAGGGTATCTTTGGCAGCATGAGTGAAGGATGCTTTGTTGCGAAATAGGAAGCCAATTCTAGATTTAACTTTGGATTGGAGATGTTTGATGTGAGTCTAGAAGGAGAGTTTACAGTCTAACCAGACACCTAGGTATTTGTGGTTGATGACGACTGATCATTAAGATGTGTAACCCTACAATAAACCATGTTCATCTGGTAAACATAAAAGGGTACAGTAGACTGGTATGTGTTTTGTTACACTCAGTCAATAATGGGGCATTGAGATGAGCCTTTAGCAAAGATGTGAACATTTTGAGGGGGCTTGACTTGTAGACATACTAGTTGTATATTGTTGTGTATGGGCACCTACAGTTGTGCTGTAGAGTAGACAAGCACTGCCAACAGTAGTGAATAGGCTAGAAGCAGTCAGATATGTTTGAGGAGCACTTGTCTTGTCAACAGTACTGGTGATTTTGTTTTCTCAACAGTGTATTGAGCTTTCATAAATACCTTTCGCTGGCCTCGCTTGTTTCAAAGTCGGATGATGTTGAGCTTATTCCAGGCTGAAAGATTTCATCCAATGAGTCTACAGGCTCTGTACTACTAAAGCTGGTGTCAAGGTCATCAGGATTAGTCTGTAGGACACAAAGTAGTCAGTGATTAGCCAACGTGTTACTACTTTGTCCCCATAAATACTCAAACAAGGTACTTGTCACACCCTGATCGGTTTCACCTGTCTTTGTGCTTGTCGCCAACCCCTTCCAGGTTCGCCCATATTCCCCATTATCCCCTGTGCACTTAGACCTGTGTTCTTTGTTTGTCTGTTGCCAGTTCGTCTTGTCTTGTCAGGTCTTACCAGTGTGTTTTCCCCATCTTCCTGTTTTCAAGTTTCTGTTTCCTAGTTTCCCCGGCTCTGACCATTCTGCCTGAGCTGACCCAGAGCCTGCCTGCCGTTCTATACCTTACTGACTCTGCCCTGGATTATGGACCTATGCCTGCCCTTGATCTGTGAACATCTGTGATTCTAGCTGTCTGCATCTGGGTCTTATCCTGAGTTCTGACTGTACGAACTAGTGGTGGGTGGTATAAGGTGCTTTAGTGACAAAACGGATGGCACTGTGATAAACTGCATCCAGTTTGCTGAGTAGAGTGTTGGAAGCCATTTTGTAGATGACATCGCCGAAGTTGAGGATCGGTAAGATAGTCAGTTTTACTAGGGTAAGCTTGGCGGCGTGAGTGAAGGAGGCTTTGTTGCGGAATAGAAAGCCGACTCTTGATTTGATTTTTGATTGGAGATGTTTGATATGAGTCTGGAAGGAGAGTTTGCAGTCTAGCCAGACACCTAGGTACTTATAGACGTCCACATATTCTAGGTCGGAACCATCCAGGGTGGTGATGCTAGTCGGGCATGCGGGTGCAGGCAGCGACCGGTTGAAAAGCATGCATTTGGTTTTACTAGCGTTTAAGAGCAGTTGGAGGCCACGGAAGGAGTGTTGTATGGCATTGAAGCTTGTTTGGAGGTTAGATAGCACAGTGTCCAAAGACGGGCCGAAAGTATATAGAATGGTGTCGTCTGCGTAGAGGTGGATCAGGGAATCGCCCGCAGCAAGAGCAACATCATTGATATACACAGAGAAAAGAGTCGGCCCGAGAATTGAACCCTGTGGCACCCCCATAGAGACTGCCAGAGGACCAGACAGCATGCCCTCCGATTTGACGCACTGAACTCTGTCTGCAAAGTAATTGGTGAACCAGGCAAGGCAGTCATCCGAAAAACCGAGGCTCCTGAGTCTGCCGATAAGAATATGGTGATTGACAGAGTCGAAAGCCTTGGCAAGGTCGATGAAGACGGCTTCACAGTACTGTCTTTTATCAATGGCGGTTATGATATCGTTGAGTACCTTGAGTGTGGCTGAGGTGCACCCATGACCGGCTCAGAAACCAGATTGCACAGCGGAGAAGGTACGGTGGGATTCGAGATGGTCAGTGACCTGTTTGTTGACTTGGCTTTCGAAGACCTTAGATAGGCAGGGCAGGATGGATATAGGTCTGTAACAGTTTGGGTCCAGGGTGTCTCCCCCTTTGAAGACGGGGATGACTGCGGCAGCTTTCCAATCCTTGGGGATCTCAGACGATATGAAAGAGAGGTTGAACAGGCTGGTAATAGGGGTTGCGACAATGGTGGCAGATAGTTTCAGAATTAGAGGGTCCAGATTGTCAAGCCCAGCTGATTTGTACGGGTCCAGGTTTTGCAGCTCTTTCAGAACATCTGCTATCTGGATTTGGTTAAAGGAGAACCTGGAGAGGCTTGGGCGAGGAGCTGCGGGGGGGCGGAGCTGTTGGCCGAGGTTGAAGTAGCCAGGCGGAAGGCATGGCCAGCCATTGAGAAATGCTTATTGAAGTTTTCGATAATCATGGATTTATCAGTGGTGACCGTGTTACCTAGCCTCAGTGCAGTGGGCAGCTGGGAGGAGGTGCTCTTGTTCTCCATGGACTTCATGGTGTCCCAGAACTTTTTGGAGTTGGAGCTACAGGATGCAAACTTCTGCCTGAAGAAGCTGGCCTTAGCTTTCCTGACTGACTGCGTGTATTGGTTCCGGACTTCCCTGAACAGTTGCATATCACGGGGACTATTCGATGCTATTGCAGTCCGCCACAGGATGTTTTTGTGCTGGTCGAGGGCAGTCAGGTCTGGGGTGAACCAAGGGCTGTATCTGTTCTTAGTTCTGCATTTTTTGAACGGAGCATGCTTATCTAAAATGGTGAGGAAGTTACTTTTAAAGAATGACCAGGCATCCTCAACTGACGGGATGAGGTCAATGTCCTTCCAGGATACCCGGGCCAGGTCGATTAGAAAGGCCTGCTCACAGAAGTGTTTTAGGGAGCGTTTGACAGTGATGAGGGGTGGTCGTTTGACTGCGGCTCCGTAGCGGATACAGGCAATGAGGCAGTGATCGCTGAGATCCTGGTTGAAGACAGCGGAGGTGTATTTGGAGGGCCAGTTGGTCAGGATGACGTCTATGAGGGTGCCCTTGTTTACAGAGTTAGGGTTGTACCTGGTGGGTTCCTTGATGATTTGTGTGAGATTGAGGGCATCTAGCTTAGATTGTAGGACTGGCGGGGTGTTAAGCATATCCCAGTTTAGGTCACCTAACAGAACAAACTCTGAAGCTAGATGGGGGGGCGATCAATTCACAAATGGTGTCCAGGGCACAGCTGGGAGCTGAGGGGGGTCGGTAGCAGGCGGCAACCGTGAGAGACTTATTTCTGGAGAGAGTAATTTTCAAAATTAGTAGTTCGAACTGTTTGGGTATGGACCTGGAAAGTATGACATTACTTTGCAGGCTATCTCTGCAGTAAACTGCAACTCCTCCCCCTTTGGCAGTTCTATCTTGACGGAAGATGTTATAGTTGGGTATGGAAATCTCTGAATTTTTGGTGGCCTTCCTGAGCCAGGATTCAGACACAGCAAGGACATCAGGGTTAGCAGAGTGTGCTAAAGCAGTGAGTAAAACAAACTTAGGGAGGAGGCTTCTGATGTTGACATGCATGAAACCAAGGCTTTTTCGATCACAGAAGTCAACAAATGAGGGTGCCTGGGGACATGCAGGGCCTGGGTTTACCTCCACATCACCCTCGGAACAGAGAAGGAGTAGTATGAGGGTGCGGCTAAAGGCTATCAAAACTGGTCGCCTAGAGCGTTGGGGACAGAGAATAAGAGGAGCAGGTTTCTGGGCATGGTAGAATATATTCAGGGCATAATGCGCAGACAGGGGTATGGTGGGGTGCGGGTACAGCGGAGGTAAGCCCAGGCACTGGGTGATGATGAGAGAGGTTGTATCTCTGGACATGCTGGTAGTAATGGGTGAGGTCACCGCATGTGTGGGAGGTGGGACAAAGGAGTTATCAGGGGCATGAAGAGTGGAACTAGGGGCTCCATTGTGAACTAAAACAATGATAACTAACCTGAACAACAGTATACAAGGCATATTGACATTTGAGAGAAACATGCAGGCATGCAGTAATCACAGGTGTTGAATTGGGAAAGCTAGCTAAAACAGTAGATGAGACAACAGCTAATCAGCTAGCACAACAACAGCAGGTAAAATGGCATAGACTAGGCAACGGGGCCAACAGATAAAACAAACAAGCAGAATGGAGTACCGTGATTAATGGACAGTCCAGCGTGCATCAGCTATGTAGCCAAGAGATCAGTGTCCAGGGAGATCAGTGTCCAGGGGGCAGCGGTGGATGGGGCAGGGAAGCTGGACTGGCGAGTGTTATCCAGGTAAAAAAAAACTAACAATGACTAAATAGCTTGTAGCTAGTTAGCTGGTTAGCTTCTGGAGGTTCTTGAGTGTGTTCTAAAAATAAAAAAATAATAGCGATTCCGTATCACATTGGGTGAGGCAGGTTTCCGGAAGGTATAAACAAATTAAAAGTCAAAAGAGATAGAAAGTAAATATGGGTCCGGTAAGCGTTTGGGACGCGGCGATTCAGGCGGTTAGCAGGCCTGTGCTAACAAGCTAACAGTTTGTAGGCCCGGGCTAGACAAGGTAGCAGTTAGCGGACCGGAGCTGGACAAGCTAGCAGTTAGCAGGCCGAATTAGCAAGCAGGGAGATAGTGAGGGCTAGAGAGTTAGCCTTTGGGGGACTTCGCGATGGGGTGAGTCTGTTTATTCCTCTTCATGCGATGACATCGATAGACCGGTCGTGGGCCCGGGTATTGTAGCTCAGGAGTATGCTACGGTGGTAGCACAGGTGCTACGGCCGGGCTAGCTTCAAGCTAAGTGGGTGGAAACGCTAGCCAGGAGTAACCCGGGGTTGCGGTTTAGCTAGATAGCTAGTTGCTGAAAAATCCAGCTGAAAGATGTTCCGTTTGCGGTGGGAATCCGGGGATGAATCCGGGGATGAAAAATAAATAGGTCCGTTATGCTCTGGTTAGAGTCGCGTTGTACGAACAGGCGAGAGCTTTCCGAACTACAGGTTAGCTGATGACCGGTTAGCTGAAGACCGCTAGCATACCCGCTGGTTAGCTGGCTAGCTTCAGTTGAGGGGTCCCGAAGTAAATATAAATACTTTAGGAATTTAGGAAAAATAGCTACATTGGGTGAGTCGGGTTGCAGGAGAGTATTTGGAAGCTTAGGTTTAGCAAAATGTTTTCAATGAGATATGTGGAGAAAATATGTAAAAATATGTAAAAAACGAAAAAGAAACGATAAATACAGGGACACGACAGGACAGGACGACTTACTGCTACGCCATCCTGGTGCATACCACTGCTTGGCCACTGGTCTCTCACCATTCGAGTGTTCCTTGGGATATCAGCATTATGATGTATGCTATCCTCGAGCGGTCCGAGGGGAACGAAGTTGGCTGCAGCCCGAAGACGAGGGAGCCCTGGGAGAGAAAGGCCCGGCAGGTCCCAGAATCTCCAGCATAACACTCCAGAGGAGGTAAGCAGGGTTCTCGGGACACTGGGGTAGATTGGGAAGAAGCGCCGCTGGTGGCGGCATTTCCACCAGGGTATGGAGTCCCTCCATAAGGCATTGCAGTAATGCCTCGTGTCTTCCAATGTTGGTTCCTTGCTGGGACACAGCATTGTGGAGCTGGTCTGAGTCTGCTGGGTCAGTGATGGCCAGTTCATACTATCAGACCTCAGGATAAGACCCAGATGCAGACAGCTAAAATCACAGATTGACCCGAATGGCAGGCTCTGGGTCAGGGCCGGCAGAGGTTTGTAATCGGGTCAGAGTCAGGCAGGTACAGAACAGCAGGCAGGCTCTGGGTCAGGGCAGGCAGAATGGTCAGAATCGGGGTAACTAGGAAACAGAAACTTGAAAAGACGGGAAAGCACGCTGGTAAGGCCTGACAAGACGAACTGGCAACCGACAACCTGAGAACACAGGTCAAAGTTCACAGGAGATCATGGGGAAGATGGGTGACACCTGGAGGGGGTTGGAGACAAGCACAAAGACAGGTGAAACTGATCAGGGTGTGACAGTACTATATCCACCCAACCCCCTTGTGTCAAAAGATCAACCTTCACAAACAATATCCACCCCCAACAGACATCAGTCAGTCACCCACACCATCCCCTCCTTACTAATACCTCTTTATCCAATGTAGACTTCAAACCTTGCATGAACAATCAACTAAGCCTCCATACAGTAGAAGTTGTAGCCTACTTGTAAACACACCAACTACGACAACAAGACACAGACCATGTTTGTGCCTAGCTCCAGTATATTTATTTGCTCACTACGGAGTACATGTAAAGATTTAGTAGATTTTTGTAAAGGTGACTTACACTACTTTCTGGTGCTGAGCTTGATGTTGATGCCGCTGAAGATGTTGATGGGATTAGATTCTAAATAGAATACATTACGTTAGTCATGTTGGCCTCTGCTGTAGTTAGTTAGTTAGCTAGCTAGCGTAACCTAATGAAGCTAACGAAGCTTGCAACCGTACAAATTACATCGCCAGATAGCAGCTGGCTGCCCACACTCACATAAACGTACACTGACACCAACACACACATAACTTGCATACACATGCATACCGACGACAGACACACACACACACACACACACACACACATGCTGCTGCTATTGTCTATTATCTATCCTGTTGCCTAGTCACTTTACCCCTACCTATATGTAGAGTCGTGGCCAAAAGTTTTGAGAATGACACAAATATTAATTTTCACAAAGTCTGCTGCCTCAGTGTCTTTAAATATTTTTGTCAGATGTTACTATGGAATACTGAAGTATATTACAAGTATTTCATAAGTGTCAAAGGCTTTTATTGACAATTACATGAAGTTGATGCAAAGAGTCAATATTTGCAGTGTTGACCCTTCTTTTTCAAGACCTCCGCAATCCGCCGTGGCATGCTGTCAATTAACTTCTGGGCCACATTTGACTGATGGCAGCCCATTCTTGGAGTTTGTGAGAATTTGTGGGTTTTTGCTTGTCCACCCACCTCTTGAAGATTGACCATAAGTTCTCAATGGGTTTAAGGTCTGGGGAGTTTCTTGGTCATGGACCCAAAATATCGATGTTTTGTTCTCCGAGCCACTTGGTTATCATGTTTGCCTTATGGCAAGGTGCTCCATCATGCTGGAAAAGGCATTGTTTGTCACCAAACTGTTTCTGGATGGGTGGGAGAAGTTGCTCTCGGAGGATGTGTTGGTACCATTCTTTATTCATGGCTGTGTTCTTAGGCTAAATTGTGAGTGAGCCCACTCCCTTGGCTGAGAAGCAACACCACACATGAATGGTCTCAGAATGCTTTACTGTTGGCATGACACAGGACTGATGGTAGTGCTCACCTTGTCTTTTCCGGACAAGCTTTTTTCTCGATGCCCCAAACAATCGTAAAGGGGATTCATCAGAGAAAATGACTTTACCCCAGTCCTCAGCAGTCCAATCCATGTACCTTTTGCAGAATATCAGTCTGTCCCTGATGTTTTTCCTGGAGAGAAGTGGTTTCTTTGCTACCCTTCTTGACACCAGGCCATCCTCAAAGTCTTCGCCTCACTGTGCATGCAGATGCACTCACACCTGCCTGCTGCCATTGCTGAGCAAGCTCTGTACTGGTGGTGCCCCGATCCCACAGCTGAATCAACTTTAGGAGATGGTCCTGGTGCTTGCTGAACTTTCTTGGGTGCCCTGAAGCCTTCTTCACAATAATTGTACCGCTCTCCTTGAAGTTCTTGATGATCTGATAAATGGTTGATTTAGGTGCAATCTTACTGGCAGCAATATCCTTGCCTGTGAAGCCCTTTTTGTGCAAAGCAATGATGACGGCACGTGTTTCCTTGCAGGTAACCATGGTTGACAGAGGAATAACAATGATTCCAAGCACCACCCTCCTTTTGAAGCTTCCAGTCGTTTCTTCAAACTCAATCAGCATGACAGCGTGATCTCCAGCCTTGTCCTCGTCAACACTCACACCTGTGTTAACGAGAGAATCACTGACATGATGTCAGCTGGTACTTTTGTGGCAGGGCTGAAATTCAGTGGAAATGTTGTTTGTGTGATTCAGTTCATTTGCATGGCAAAGAGGGACTTTGAAATTAATTGCAATTCATCTGATCACTCTTCATGACATTCTGGAGTACATGCAAATTGCCATCATACAAACTGAGGCAGGAGACTTTGAAAATTAACATTTGTGTCATTCTCAAAACTTTTGGCCACGACTGTACGGTACATAGCTACTTCAATTACCTCATACCCCTGCACGTTGACTTGGTACTGATACTCCCTGTATATAAAATTCAAAAGGCACTCCCGTAAAATGAGAAAAAAGAAGGAAACCGCACACTGCTCTTGATAGTATCAATGGTCTTTCATGAGCTTTACGTGTCGACCACACAACCTTCCTCAGAGCTTTTGTGAGTTTTTTTTTATTAGCACCCTTTAGATTTTGTGGCATAGAGAAAGTTAAGATATCAGACAGGGGAGGTGATAAATAATACTCTGAGTTAAAGGGAATGTTTTGGGATTTTCACTCCAGACATTATTTCCTGGAGGTCTTAATGATTAAATGCCTATGTATGTTATGTTGTAATTTTCAACATGAATTATGCCCCTATTTCAGATTACTCTGAAGTTTTTCTTGCGCTGTACACAATGATTTATGAAAACTTGCATGGTTGGTTGATGTCCTCATTGTGGTTTTACAGACGTGTTTAATAAGTTATGTACACACTTTATTCTAATATTTTTTAAATGCATATTGTTATATTTGGTAGCACTTATTTGTTTCCCCTCGACTCCAACCCCATTCGATGCGTGGAACGGATGTGGGAGGGGCTAGGTCTACATAAGGATGCTAATTTAAAAAACTCACAAAAGCTCTGACAAAGGCCATGAGGCCAATACGTAAAGCTTATTCAAGAGCAGTGTGCGGGTTACTCCCTGTATATAGCCATGTTATTTTCTACTCCCTGTATATAGCCATGTTATTTTGTACTCCCTGTATATAGCCATGTTATTTTGTACTCCCTCTATATAGCCATGTTATTTTCTACTCCCTGTATATAGACATGTTATTTTGTACTCCCTCTATATAGCCATGTTATTTTCTACTCCCTGTATATAGCCATGTTATTTTCTACTCCCTGTATATAGCCATGTTATTTTTACTCGTTAATTTTGTCATTCGCTGTGTATTTATTCCTCGTGTCACAATTCATATTTTTCATTCTTTAACTCTGCATTTTTGGAAATGAAGCGGTAAGAAAGCATTTCACTGTTTGTCTACACCTGTTGTCTACGAAGCATGTAACATTTGAATTGATTGATATGCTTTGGAATCTCTAGCCAGTGTATTACGAAAGCTAGCTAGCCCAAACTATGCATGTGCATGCCATCAAATCCAAGGCATTCAATATAAAGTTGTTTTTTTTACAAAAATGTAAACGTGTCAGTTTGTCACTTTCACAAGTTTGGATAAACAACATTTTGAACAACTTAAGACATTGTTTAGAACCTATGTTTTGCCTTTAGATTTCGAGAAAATGAACAACTAAGGAAGAAATGTTCGCTTCTCTCATTGACTTCTCGAACCCCAAACCCCGGCCTGGTCTGCTTCATTCCAAGCATTCCCGGAAGTTTTGCAATGTTATGCCTCTGGGTTTAGAAACTCAGTGTTCTGGCTGAAGGTGCTGGCTACAAACACAGACATATTGATATTCCTCACATTAGTTGGACACAGATCCACGTGGTGTTACTATGTCCTGAAATCGCTATGAATTCTGGATATTGTGGTTTTCTTACAACCAGAAAATGTAGCTGACCTGTTTCTACCGGTGAGATGCAAAAACGCCTGTATTTGCATGTAGCGAGGAAAGACATGATTGGTTAATAACATCAGTGGACATGTGTAGTGAAATAGAGCAGCAGTGAAGTATTATTATTACAGGTTATTGTATGGGACAATATACAAACGTGTTTGAGAAAGATGATTTGGAAAAATACAATTTTGAGTAAATTTATTTATTGGTTGCCAGATGAAAATGCAATGAATTTAAGGTTATTTGTTGATGTAAAAATTGAAATTTAACGATGGGAAGGTTGTGCCATTAGATTTGGAATGGTGTGGGGCCCCGAGAAAGCAAAAGTTTGAATACCACTGTTCTTATCATCTCTGAGTTGCACTGCTAGTCCCACTCTTGGCAAGCGTAGATGGATGCTGCCAGCATCGCTGTGACCGCAAAAGCATCCTTGGCAGCCAGGCAGCATCCGTGGAGATGAGAGTGTGCTCAAACAGAAGAGGGGGCAGCAGCAATATTACTAGTACAGTTCCACCCGCCGCTCCACTCTCAACGCTCACTCACTCACACACTCTCTCTGCTGCGGAGAGCTGAGACGCGCTTCACGGAAAAAGGAGAGGATATTCCGACACAGGCAGCCAGTGAAAATAACCTGACATCTTCAAAGATGGATAGGACCTACGCTGTGGACACCGGGCACAGACCGTGCTTGAAAAAATCTAGGATGTCTTGGCCATCTTCGTTTGTGGGGTTTAGACGGTAAGTGCGCAGAGTTACTACTGTGCTTCAGAACAATAGTTTTTTACGGTGTGTGCGGATGTGCGAGATCCATATATGAAATAACTATCAAACCAATGCAACCTTTTCCAGATATTAGATGAATAAATATTAGGATAGAAAATAAAGCAAGTCTTTTTTAGAACTTTGCTGACTTCCATTGTTTCAGGTAGGCGACTAGACTGTTAGTTGGAAAGGTTTTGGAGAAAAATAATGGAAAAAACATTTATCCTTTCCCTGTTTAGTAACTAAATTATATTGTGCAGGGCTGTTATCGTATTTTATTCTTGCTTCATTCCTATTTTCAATATGAGCACCTGCCCTTTATACAGTCAAGTCTAAAATTAGTGGCACCCTTGAAAAAGATGGGCAAAAAAAGATGAGCGATAGTGTATGCAATTTGCTTTACAATGATATTATTTTATGCTAATACAATTGCTCATTAGCAAGTAATTAAAACAATCTAAAATAAACAAAATATTACTTGTTAATCAAAATCTATTTCTCTGGGCAATTGTATTAGCATTAAATAATCTGATTGTCAAAAAATTTGAGAATACAATATGTCTCAGTATTTGTATTTATTTCATACAGTGCCAATAATCTCCAATTGAATATTGTTGTACAGGTATACATTACCATAAATGTCAAAGTTTGGCATGATGAACATAAATGTTTTACCATATTAATTCATTAATTGTATTTGGCATTTTTAAAATACTATATATTGTTCTTCGTAAATACCTAGTACTCATCATATAGCTGTAGACCTGACTACAAACTTTAGGCTATGTTCAGTATGGCAGGTGTATTTCAGTCTACCTTTTGATTCAACTGAATTTATCTTGATTGAATTAGTATTGCCCATTTATTTGCATATAGTTGTACCCATATTTGCTTCATACTGAAGGTGAATTAGTTCATCTGCTTGATGACCTCAGTTAAGTTGATAGGTGTAGCCCTACAGTAATAGTTCATGTGAGGTGTTGTGTAAATCAGCTAGGTTGGAGGATTGCAGGGACTCATGAGAAGAACATGATGACATTTTCACTAATCAGCCTTATTAAAATATGTCTGATTACACAGATTGATTATAATGATTCTGAACTCAACATATGTACACATGTACAGTACCAGTTAAATGTTTAGACAGACCTACTAATTCCAGGGTTTTGCTTTCTTTCTTTTTTTATTATTTTCTATGTTGTAGAATAATAGCGAAGACATCAAAACTACAAAATAACACATATGGAATCACGTAGTAACCAAAAATGTGTTAAACAAATCAAATCAAAATATATCTTATATTTTAGGTTCTTCAAAGTAGACAACCTTTGCTTTTGCACACTCTTGGCATTCTCTCAACCAGCTTCACCTGGAATGGTTTTCCAACAGTCTTGAAGGAGTTCCCACATATGCTGAGCACTTGTTGGCTGCTTTTCCTTCACTCTGCGGTACAACTCATCCCAAACCATCTTGAATGGGTTGAGGTCGGGTGATTGTGGAGGCCAGGTCATCTAATGCATCACACCATCACTCTCATTCTTGATCAAATAGCCCTTAAACAGCTTGGAGGTGTGTTAGGTCATTGTCCTGTTAAAAAAACAAATGATAGTCCCACTAAGTGCAAACCAGATGGGATGGCGTATCGCTGCAGAATTCTGTGGTAGCCATGCTGGTTAAGTGTGCCTTGAATTGTAAATACATCACTGACAGTGTCACCAGCAAAGCATCATCACACCTCCTCCTCCATGCTGCTTCATGGTGGGAACCACACATGCGGAGATCATCCGTTCACCTACTCTGCGTCTCACAAAGACACAGAGGTTGGAGCCAAAAAACTCACATTTTGACTCATCAGACCAAAGGACAGACTTCCACGGGCTAACGTCCATTGCTCGTGTTTCTTGGCCTAAGTAAGTCTCTTCTTCTTATAATCCTTTAGCAGTGGTTTCTTTGCAGCAATTTGACCATGAAGGTCTGATTCACGCAATCTCCTCTGAACAGATAGATGTGTCTGTTACTTGAACCCTGTGAAGCATTTATTTGGGCGGCAATTTCTGAGGTTGGTAACTCTAATGAACTCTAATGAACTCTGCAGCATAGGTAACTCTGGGTTACTCTCATCCTTTCCTGTGGTGGTCCTCATGAGAGCCAGTTTCATCATAGTGCTTAATGGTTTTTGCGACTGCACTTGAAGAAACTTTAGAAGTTCTTGAATTGTTCCTTCATGTCTTAAAGTATTGATGGACTGTTTGTTTCTCTTTGCTTATTGGAGCTGTTCTTGACATGGAACTTTAAAAAAAATGTTTTACCCCCTTTTCGTGGTATCCAATTGTTAGTAGTTACTGTCTTGTCTCATCGCTACAACTCCCGTACGGGCTCGGGAGAGACGAAGGTCGAAAGCGTCCTCCTAAACACAGCACAGCACGCATCCAACCCGGAAGCCAGTCGCTCCAATGTGTCAGAGGAAACACTGTGCACCTGGTGACCTGGTTAGCGTGCACTGCACCCTGCCCGCCACAGGAGTCGCTAGTGCTCGATGAGACAAGGATATCCCTACCGGCCAAACCCGGACGACGCTAGGCCAATTGTGAGTCGCCCCATGGACCTCCCGGTCGCGGCCGTCTGCGACAGAGCCTGGGCTCGAACCCAGAGTCTCTGGTGGCACAGCTAACGGTGCTACCCTAGACCACTGCGCCACTCGCAAGGCCCTGGAATTGGTCTTTTACCAAATAGTGCTATCTTCTGTATACCACCCCTACCTTGTCACAACACAACTGATTGGCGCAAACATGTTAAGAAGGAAAGAAATTCCACAAATGAACTTTTAACAAGGCACACTTGTTAATTGAAATGCATTCCAGGTGACTACCTCATGAAGCTGGTTGAGAAAATATCAAGAGTGTGCAAAACTGTCATCAAAGTGTGGCTACTTTGAAGAATCTGAAATATACTATTTATTTTGATTTGTTTAACACTTTTTATGGTTACTACATGATTTCATGTGTTATTTAATAGTTTTGTTGTTTTCACTATTATTCTATAATGTAGAAAATAGTAAAAATAAAGAAAAACCCTGGAATGAGTAGGTGTGTCCAAACTTTTAACTGGTACTGTACATATTAATACAGAGAATGTTACAATTGATTTATATGATGATAGGTTACATATTTGATGATTACCCATAATTATCACTGAAGGGACCATTTTCTGTGTGTGTGTGTGGTGGGGGGGAGGGGGGCACAACACATACACGCTCCCAGGTTGCAGATCATAAATCACTGTGGCTGTTTTTCCTCCTTGAGTTGCCCTCTGAATGAATTACACCACTTTCCTTGTGGTTTAAAATGGGAGTGTATCTCTCTCCCTCTCTAATATCACCCACATAGAGGCCTAGATCATTAACTGATATGGTTAATGTGACATAAAGGCCCAGACATCCGTCTGTCTTCTCAAGAGGATAGCTTGTTTCCTCCCTCCCGACTTTTGGATCAATATATCCATTCATGCTACACCAGAAGTGGCCAACATCTATTAAAGGGCGGACCACTCATGGAAAATGTCCGGAATAATCTCATAGAGTGCTTGCCTAATAGGAAACATCATTGAAATGGAATGTAGATCGGACGTCACTGTTGCAAGAGTCATTTGATTGTTCATTGTTGCCGAGTGGCCATCTTGGAATGGGGTTTTGGATCTTTGGAAGATTGCTCACCAAAATCTTGGGAATAAACACACTTCAGGAAGGTTACACACACACACACACACACACTGTTTAGAGATCCTCCCAGAGTTATAACGTAACAATGTTTTAACAACTACAGGGTTTTGTCAGGCTTACACCAGGCTTAGCTCTGCCCGTTAGATTTATGTATGCTATGGTGTATAAGCCTAGTTTCTACCTGTGAAATGAACTTAATAAAGCTGTGTCCAATCTAATACCTATAAAAAATATATATGCATTCAGGAGATGTGAAAACTCAGCCATTATCCAAAGCCAGTCTGAGAGGAGGGCACGGCTTCATCAGTGGCATCTGATATCATATTGTTCAACACTAACAGCAGCGTCTGCGCCAGTTAAAGATGCACTATGCAGAAATCGCTCTGCCATTTACCGGTTGCTAAAATTGTAATAGTTCGCCTAATTTTAGTTTGTGACAAAACAAGCAAGAATCATTGTACCATCTAAACTCCTGTGAAATATATCTTTCATAACCATAAATATTGTATTTTCAGCTGTTTGAAGCCGTTGTACAAAACTGAAAGGAAAAGACTTAAGAACGGGAAGCATAGAAATAGCACACACAGAACAGATCTATCGCTTCTTAGATCTCCTTGAAATGAGAATGACAGCTATATAACACACATTTCTATGTGAATTTGGTCAGGGCGTCTAAAAAGTTACATAGTGCAGCTTTAAGGGAGGTGTCCCAAATCGCAACTTTTTTATTTAGTGCACTACTTTTGATCAGATCCTCCAGACGCTGGTCAAAAGTAGCACACTAAATAGGGAATATGGTGCCATTTGGGATACGGCCTAGACACAGTAGCTCCTGGGGCTAGGTCTGCCTTGGTTGTACATGGGAGCCAGTGACACTGACAGACCTGGTGCTGAATAAACATTGAGGGCACTCTTTAATTGGTGCCAAGTCTAATGCCGTTACAATGTTAAATAGAATAGGAAGACGGATAACCGGCCTGTGCTGAATCTAACCACAGCTTTAGTGACCCGTCTCATGATTTAAGATGTGAAATGTATCTGCAGGTGCCAACCCACTGGGCACAGCACATTATTTCATCGTGGAGAATTTGGTAATATTTGGTTGATATGTTGATCAATGAGATTACAACCTATTTTCACCCACTCAAAAAGACAGCCAAAAGTTTGTTCAATTACCAACGTGTTATCACATCTAAAAGCAAAAACAAATTTCAATGGAAAATCCATGTCTGATTTTTTGTTTAGTTGTCACCTAAATGTGTTATCATTGTGCTTTCAACCATTTAAAACCACACTAGTTCAAATGGGAATATAATGTCAGATGTTTAGTTAATTTATATGACAGTTTAGTGTGTTATCGCTGTGCTTGATCTAATAGCATAACTAGATGACCAGGACTGTAGATAGTTGAGATTACATTAAAGTACATGGTGCAAGTGATCAATGCCGTTAGAGATTCTGTGCAGATTATTTTAGCAATTGTGAAGATTTCCACAGACCTGCGACCCTGAACATGAACACTTTCTATGATTACATAACACATGTATTATTACAGTAACCTCAAAATGTGGCCATGGTTCTGTTACTCATTTTAAGGTTGAATAAATACTGTTACATTAGTTTGTAAGATAGCCTTAATATTAGGCTCTTTACTGTCTTACAAAACTCAACCAAATATCCACATTTAAAGGAGATGTATCGACTGCTTGGATAGTTCCATTTCCATCTTAATCCTATTCTTTAACATTTTTTTTCGGTTGAGATATGAATCCAACATAATTGTTAACTTGTTAACAAGTTAATAGGCTATTTACCGTATTGCAAAAGTGATATTGAATTGTGTTTGGTTATTAATGTAACCAAATATCTATGTATCTTCTGATAGCTGTGTCTGTGGCACTGAGTCTGGCTTTAACTCCAGTTTGTCTAGAAATGAAAAAATGTATATGTTGAATTTACTTCTCCATTTCAAACAAAAATCTAAGTAAAGAATAGGACTAAATCAAACTTCTTAAATGAACTTTAAATACAGTTGGATTTGATTGAATCCTATTCTGTTATTTTTGGTTGAGAGGGAGATGAGAAACCAATATATTTTTTATTAAAGAGCGACTGCCTTTAAAAAGCAACGAATCCCTTTGAAAAGAGCCTATGTGTCAAGGTTGGGTTTTGATTTGATGATGTCCATTTGCCACTAATATCGGGTGAACAGCTGCAGTGTTTGTTGTCTATCCAATAGCATAGACCAGGGGTACTCAAGTACTATTTGAGAAGGTCCGGTCACACAAATGTCCTCAGTGGTCCGGATGGATAATGTAATTTATAGTAGTAACAAACCCCCACCTCGCAACCCATGCGACCCCAAAATGTTCACACCCTTCTTGTTGGCAGAGAGAAAATGTTGCAAAATTTCCCACAATTCTACACATTTTGCATGGTGCAGAGATGTTTTTTTTTCTTCAGTTTTAAAGCTAATTTCCTACAATTCTACACATTCTTACATGTATTATGTGTGTTTACAAGATACCAGGGATCGAAGCCCGACCGAGTAAAAAAATGTTTAGACACCGAACTGGGTCCGGATCTGGTCTGCGGTCTGCCAGTTGAGTATGGGGGACATAGACAGTGAGACAAACCTGCCCAGCAGCCCCGACTGTTTACATAAGACATTGCACATTTTTACAATACTGCCACAAACACCTTGGATGTGAAATTGTGCAACTATAACATCCTTGTCAAATATGTCAAAATTAATGACACATTTCTTGATTTATCTTAGATTCTGGGGATTTTGAGGAAGTGAAATAAGATTCCTTTCTACAGTGTCTCATAGGGGACAAACAACATTAAGCAAACTCAAAATGGGTCAGGAAACAATCCTCCAAACTTGAAATCTCATTTTTCTAGTGCGCAACAGAAAAACACACGTGCCAATCGGCATGTGTAGTGCCACTTTAAATGTAAACTTTTATTAGTAATTGAATCCTGGCCTGAATTTAAACAATAGGATAGTTGTTGATGACTTCCCAAATGCTACATTGCCTTCGGAAAGTATTCATACCCGTTTACTTATTCCACATTTTGTTGTGTTACGGCCTGAATTCAACATTGATTAAATCTATTTTTCTTTCTCACCCATCTACACACCCCATAATGACAAAGTGAAAACATGTTTTTTGAAATGTATACTCATTTACATACTGTAAGTATCCACACCCCTTTGCTATGACACTTCAAATTGAGCTCAGGTGCATCCAATTTTCTTTGATCATACTTGAGCTGTTGCTACACTTGATTGGAGTCCACCTGTGGCCAATTCAACTGTGGACATGATTTAGAAGAAACACACCTATCCATATAAGGTCCCACAGTTGACAGTACATGTCAGAGCAGAAACTATCCCATGAAGTCCAAATAACTGTCTGTAGATCTCTGAGATAAAATTGTGATAAGGCATATATCTGGGGAAGGGTATAAAACCGTGTTGAAAGTTTCCTAGAGGACAGGGGTCTCCATCATTGGGAAATTTGACAAATATGGAACTACCCAGACTCTGACTAGAGCTGGCCGTCCGACCAAACTGAGAAACCGGACAAGATAGACCTTGGTCAGGGAGGTGACCAAGAACCCAATGATCACTCTGACAGAACTACAGAGTTCCTTGGCTAATATGGGAGAACCTGCCAGAAGGACAAGTCTCTACAGCATTTCACCAATCTGGGCTTTATGGGAGAGTGGCCAGACTGAAGCCACTCCTGAGAAAATGGCACAGGATAGCATACCTGGAGTTTTCACTTTGTCATTATGGAGTATTGTGTGTAGATGGGTGGAATAAGTCAAGGGGAATAAATACTTTCTGAATGCACTGTATATAGGCTTAAATAGCACCGTTGATGATACACTACGTATACAAAAGTATGTGGACATCCCTTCAAATTAGTGGATTCTGGTATTTTGGCCACATTCGTTGCTGACAGGTGTAAAAAATTGAGCACAGGCGCCATGCAATCTCCATAGACAAACATTGGCAGCAGAATGGCCTTACTGAAGAGCTCAGTGACTTTCAACGTGGCACCATCATAGGATGGCATCTTTCCAACAAGTCAGTTCGTCAAATTTCTGCCCTGTAAGTGCTGTTATTGTGATGTGGAAATGTCTAGGAGCAACAACGGCTCAGCCATGAAATGGTAGGTCACACAAGCTCAGAGAGTGCGGAAGCGCATAGTGCGTAAAAATCCTCTTTCCTCGGGTTGCCACCCTCACTACCAAACTGCAGTTCCAAACTGCCTCTGGAAGCAACATCAGCACAAGAACTGGGTTTCAATGGCCGAGCAGCAGCACACAATACTAAGATCACCATGCGCAATGCCAAGCGTCAGCTAGAGTGGTGTAAAGCTCGCTGCCATTGGACTCTGGAGCAGTGGAAATGCGTTCTTTGGAGTGATGAATCATGCTTCACCATCTGGCAGTCTGACGGACAAATCTGGGTTTGGCGGATGCCAGGAGAACACTACCTGCCCCAATGCATAGTGACAACTGTAAAGTTTAGGGGAGGAGAAATAATGGTCTGTGGCTGTTTTCATGGTTCGGGCCCCTTATTTCCAGTGGAGGGAAACTTAACGCTACAGCATACAATGACATTCTAGATGATTCTGTGCTTCCAACTTTGTGGCAACTGTTTGGTGAAGGCCCTTTCCTGTTTCAGCATAATGCCCCCGTGCACAATTTGAGGCCCATACAGAAATGGTTTATCGAGATTGGTGTGGAAGAACTTGACTGGCTTGCACAGAGCCCTGACCTCAACCCCATCGAACACCTTTGGGATGAATTGGAATACTGACTGCAAGCCAGGCCTAATCACCCAACATAAGTGCCCGACTTCACTAATACTCTTGTGGCTGAATGGAAGCAAGTCCCCGCAGCAATGTTCCAACATCTAGTGGAAAGCCTTCTCAGAAAAGTGGAGGTTTTTATAGCATCAAATGGGGGACCAACTTTATATTAATGCCCATGATTTTGTAATGAGATTTTCGACGAGCAGTTTTGACCATGTAGTGTATATGATTGATCAAGTATTTGCTCTGTTGAACCTACACTTTGGAATGAATTTCCGGCCAAACCCGGACGATGCTGGGCCAATTGTGTGCTGCCCTATGGGACTCCCAATCACAGCCGAATGTGATACAGCCTGGATAGCTGTAGATAGATCAACTCTCCAGTAGGAGGTGCTGCCCAGCCTATAGTTTTTTTTCTTATAGTGGATATTACGTTTAAGATCTGAAGTTGTTTCAAAAGTACAAATTGAACATAAATTCAGCAATTAAACAAACATCCCTTTTTCAGGATCATGTATTTCAAAGATAATTTGGAAAAATCCAAATAACTTCACAGATCTTAATTGTAAAGGGTTTAAACATTGTTTCCCATGCTTGTTCAATGAACCATAAACAATTAATGAATTAAGACACTAACAACTTACAGATGGTAGGCAATTAAGGCCATAGTTATGAAAATGTAGGACACTAAAGAGGCCTTTCTACTGACTCTGAAAATACCAAAAGAAAGATGCCCAGGGTCCCTGCTCATCTGCGTGAACGTGCCTTCTGCATGCTGCAAGGAGGCATGAGGACTGCAGATGTGGCCAGGGCAATAAATTGCAATGTCCTTACTGTGAGATGCCTAAGAAAGCGCTACAAGGAGACAGGACGGACAGCTGACCGTCCTCGCAGTGGCAGACCATGTGCAACAACACCTGCACAGGATCGGTACATCTGAACATCCCACCTGCGGGTAAGGTACAGGATGGCGACGGCAACTGCCCGAGTCACACCAGGAACGCACAATCCCTCCATCAGTGCTCAGACTGTCTGTAATAGGCTGAGAGAGGCTGGACTGAGGGCTTGTAGGCCTGTTGTAAGGCAGGTCCTCACCAGACATCACCGGCAACAACGTTGCCTATGGGCACAAACCCACCGTCGCTGGACCAGACAGGACTGGCAAAAAGTGCTCTTCACTGACGAGTCGCGGTTTTGTCTCACCAGGGCTGATGTTCGGATTCACGTATATCGTTGAAGGAATGAGCGTTACACCGAGGCCTGTACTCTAGAGCGGGATCGATTTGGAGGTGGAGGGTCTGTCATGGTCTGGGGCGGTGTGTCACAGGTGTTTACAGGGAAGGCATCCTCCTCCCTCATGTGGTACCCTTCCTGCAGGCTACTCCTGACATGTCCCTCCAGCATGACAATGCCGCCAGCCATACTGCTCGTTCTATGCGTGATTTCCTGCAAGACAGGAATGTCAGTGTTCTGCCATGGCCAAAGCCCGGATCTCAATCCCATTGAGCACGTCTGGGACCTGTTAGATCGGAGGGTGAGGGCAATGGCCATTCCCCCCAGAAATGTCCGGGAACTTGCAGGTGCCTTGGTGGAAGAGTGGGTTAACATCTCACAGCAAGAACTGGCAAATCTGGCGTAGTCCATGAGGAGGAGATGCACTGCAGTACTTAATACAGCTGGTGGCCACACCAGATACGGACTGTTACTTTTGATTTTGACCCCCCTTTTGTTCAGGGACACATTATTCAATTTCTGTTAGTCACATGTCTGTGGAACTTGTTCAGTTTATGTCTCAGTTGTTGAATCTTGTTACGTTCATACAAATATTTACAAATGATAAGTTTGATGAAAATAAACACAGTTGACAGTGAGAGGGCGTTTATTTTTTTGCTGAGTTTATTTTATTCAAGGTTTGTTTATGTTGAAAATTGGTTACCATGATGACATAAATGTTACTATTAAAACAAAAGTGATTAATTTTTAAAAAATCCAATGGATTTTCCACATAGATTCCACTTCACAATACGTTGACAAATTACATTGAAACAACATTGATTTAACCATTTTTGTGCCCAGTGGGATTAACTGCTAGTTTTTGTACAGGAATTCAGGCAGTTCGTTGAGATTATGTGGAGCTCAGTTTTGCCTCCCTTGTTAATATGAATTCTATTTTGCAGGGAAATGAGGATGGAATTGATAGCAAATGAGATCTGATTGATTCATAGTGTGGGTCGACCTCCGGGCTGATCATCTTATGTTAATGTTATCAGCTTTGCCACCAGCAGAGTCAGAATTCAAATCGCCCCTGGGAGCCAAAGCCAAATTAGTAAGCGATATGTTTAAACAATGGGATTGTGGAAGTAGCTAAAGGAAGACGTGGGGAGTGTGGTGCAGTTACATGGGAGCTTTGTAAATATTGAAGTGTATCCAACTGGGCTTAACTGAAATTAATATTCTACAATATAATCATGAGTCTGAATAGAATGTTATGAAAAACTGCACATTATCTAATAGTGAAAAGTAAGTGCATCCTCAATGTCATGTCAGTGTTGATAAACTCAAATCTGACGGCCCAGTCATGCAACTGCACAGTAAGAATCAATTCAGGTCTTTCAAATTACTGCGTTTTTGGATATATTCAATTCTATTAACCTCTAGTAAATCCATTTATGTTGAATACTCGGTTCTCTTAACCTCTAGGAAATTAATTTAGGTTCATTGGCATCTTTTGGATTTGTGCCAAATAAGAGCTTATGTGTTCCATGGATCATTGGCCCGCAGGCTACTGGGTTTCAATATATGACTAATCCGTACATGCTATTCAGTCTTTTGCAGGGGAAATTGTGCACTGAAATTCTGTAGATTTTTTCAAGGTTGGCAATAAGGGAGGTTAGTAATCAGAACATATCCCAGCGGGAAATTATGCCTACTTTCTGGGGATTCTGTGGGCCATCCAATCAAAATGCAAACCTGTCGGAATACAGTACATGTCAACTTTATGGGTTATTCCATTCTGTTTCACGCATAGGGGGAGTCAGTGCTGTTGATAGCACCAGTCAAATAATCAAAGGAAACACAGAATAAAACTCCTCAATAAATGCTCTCAATTTGTGGAATGCACGCTATGCAGTAAGTGATGGAACCACTTAGTATTTGATATAATGTGCATTATGGTGCCTATGAAATGGAGCTTCAAGGCCTCTGCTGCTTTTCTCAAAATACTAGTAGGTGCGATTTAAGTGTGCCTCCATTTCTGTTTGATAATAAACTATGTCTGAGAAAGGCCCTTGTCACTCGGGTGGTTGTTGCGGTTTCTTTTGGTTTGGTTCTGAGGTACAACTGGCTATTGCTGAGTTCAAGTGCACATAAGAATTTAACCAAAGTATTGTTGGAACTTGTGAGGTATGAAAAGTCTTAAAAACAACCTTAGAGGAACTTTGTTTTCTTTTTGCATTGCATTAGGAGGTTTTTTCTGAACTCAGTTACACCTCTGGCCTGTGAAATCAATACACAACTGGCAGGTCATTAGCATGTGAAGTCTTTAGTGAGATTGATGAAGCGCTAAAAACAATGAAGGGACTCTTTTGTTTCCTCTATTTGGTGTCTTACCTCAGCCTCTCTGTGATGAATGTGGTTGCACATAATCAACCATTATAGGAATCCCTTAAAGCTGTAATATGTGACTTTTTGGGCAACCTGTCCAAATTCACATAGAAATGTGAGTTATAGAGCTGTCATTGAAAGCAAGTCTAAGAAGCGGTAGATCTGATCTATGCACGATTACGCATTACGCATGCGTGATAACACGCTGTCATACACGTCGGTTACACATGGTCTGCGGCTGTGAGGCCAGTTGGACATACTGCCAAATTCCCTAAAACAACATTGGAGGCAGTCTATGGTAGAGAAATGAATGACATTTTCTGGCAACCGCTCTGGTGGACATTCCTGCAGTCAGCATGCCAATGGCACACTCCCTGAAAACTGGAGACATCTGTGAAATTGTGTTGTGTGACAAAACTGCACATTTTAGAGTGGCCTTTTATTTTCTCCAGCACAAGGTGCACCTGTGTAATGATCATGCTGTTTAATCGGCTTCTTGATATGCTACACCTGTCAGGTGGATGGATTATTTTGGTAAAGGAGAAAGGCTCACTAACAGGGATGTGAAGACATTTGTGTACAAGTTTTGAGAGAAAAAAGCTTTTTTGGGCGTTTGGAAAATTTCCGGGATCTTTTAATTCAGCTCATGAAACATAGGACCAACAATTTACATGTTGCGTTTATATTTTTGTTCAGGATACAATATTTTTGCTTATTGAAAATATATTTCACAGATGGTTTAGATGGTACAATGTTTCTCTACAGTTCTTGTTTTGTCACATACACTGAAATTAGGCAAACTATTAGAATTTTAGTATCCAGGCAATGGAGGAGCGATTTCTGCATATTGCACGTTTTAATTTGACATTCAGTTTTAGTGCATCATAAGACTCAGTTGATTAGTGGGCCAACTCAAGCACCATCCACCTCATTGTCCTTCTGTACTGTGATGACTTTTAGAATTAAACATGGAATCAATCTGACGTTTGATTCAATGTAGGCCAATTATACCAATAATCAACGACTAACAGATGGTGTTTAGTTTTTTCTGTTATGTTAAAAGGTGAGACAAAATGTAAATATTTAGACGCTGATGGGTAAAGTACTGCGGTAGAGCCACCTGAAAAAGGGGAGTGTAGCCCCCTTCACCACATTTTAATGCAGACTAGAGTCATTTGTGTTGATTAGCCTGCAACGAACAGAAGGGGAAACATTTATCTGGATTATTATGGGACAGGCGTCCCCTTGTCCCCAAACACTAGCCTGCCTCCATAGTCCCCATTGTCATTAACTGAAATTGGTATTTGCTTCAAGAACAGTAATGGGGTAAACATCAGTGTATTTGCTGTAGTCACCAGCACGGCACTGAGTCTGCTTCCACAGGCCGAATTAATATTATTTTTTCCTGTCATTGGTCAATCGTATTAACAATGAGGCCACACTTGATTATTTAGAAAATCCTAATTGGATTTGTTTAAAAACTAATCAGTCTCAACACAATTCAGTTCTTTCTCTACCGATTATTTGGCGGCTTGTCTTTGAGCTTTAGTGTTCATTCAATTCATATTGATCAGTCTAAAGAAAATATCAATCATCCTGACGTAACGTTACACTTAGGTTTGCCTCCAGGGGAATCTGCCTAAGATTGCGCCCTAAAGAAAAGTATTGAGCGTGCCATGGTATCGTGACCGACTCCTAGGCACTACCATTTTGTCTATGAAATCTGTCTTAATATGGGTGTGTAATGACTCGGTGCTGTGTGCTGTTTTTTTATGTCGAGGGGGTCAGTGACAGCTCTCTCAGACAGGAGAGATGAGAGCACTCAGTCACAGGGAGAGGAGCTGGAGACCAATGCAGTGAGTTCCCCCTTCATGTCACACTTGTGTAGAGATCATCTGCATCCTTCCATCTGCCAGAGATATTACTGGAAATACAGCAGCAAGGTGTTAGCGTTTAGCTCCGGGTATCCCTATCATATTGAGATAGACAGCAGCAAGGTGTTAGCGTTTAGCTCCGGGTATCCCTATCATATTGAGATAGACAACAGCAAGGTGTTAGCGTTTAGCTCCGGGTATCCCTATCATATTGAGATAGACAACAGCAAGGTGTTAGCGTTTAGCTCCGGGTATCCCTATCATATTGAGATAGACAGCAGCAAGGTGTTAGCGTTTAGCTCCGGGTATCCCTATCATATTGAGATAGACAACAGCAAGGTGTTAGCGTTTAGCTCCGGGTATCCCTATCATATTGAGATAGACAACAGCAAGGTGTTAGCGTTTAGCTCCGGGTATCCCTATCATATTGAGATAGACAACAGCAAGGTGTTAGCGTTTAGCTCCGGGTATCCCTATCATATTGAGATAGACAGCAGCAAGGTGTTAGCGTTTAGCTCCAGGTATCCCTATCATATTGAGATAGACAGCAGCAAGGTGTTAGCGTTTAGCTCCGGGTATCCCTATCATATTGAGATAGACAGCAGCAAGGTGTTAGCGTTTAGCTCCAGGTATCCCTATCATATTGAGATAGACAACAGCAAGGTGTTAGCGTTTAGCTCCGGGTATCCCTATCATATTGAGATAGACAACAGCAAGGTGTTAGCGTTTAGCTCCGGGTATCCCTATCATATTGAGATAGACAGCAGCAAGGTGTTAGCGTTTAGCTCCGGGTATCCCTATCATATTGAGATAGACAGCAGCAAGGTGTTAGCGTTTAGCTCCAGGTATCCCTATCATATTGAGATAGACAACAGCAAGGTGTTAGCGTTTAGCTCCGGGTATCCCTATCATATTGAGATAGACAACAGCAAGGTGTTAGTGTTTAGCTCCGGGTATCCCTATCATATTGAGATAGACAACAGCAAGGTGTTAGCGTTTAGCTCCGGGTATCCCTATCATATTGAGATAGACAGCAGCAAAGTGTTAGCGTTTAGCTCCAGGTATCCCTATCATATTGAGATAGACAACAGCAAGGTGTTAGCGTTTAGATCCGGGTATCCCTATCATATTGAGATAGACAATAGCAAGGTGTTAGCGTTTAGCTCCGGGTATCCCTATCATATTGAGATAGACAACAGCAAGGTGTTAGCGTTTAGCTCCGGGTATCCCTATCATATTGAGATAGACAACAGCAAGGTGTTAGCGTTTAGCTCCAGGTATCCCTATCATATTGAGATAGACAACAGCAAGGTGTTAGCGTTTAGCTCCGGGTATCCCTATCATATTGAGATAGACAACAGCAAGGTGTTAGCGTTTAGCTCCGGGTATCCCTATCATATTGAGATAGACAGCAGCAAGGTGTTAGCGTTTAGCTCCGGGTATCCCTATCATATTGAGATAGACAACAGCAAGGTGTTAGCGTTTAGCTCCGGGTATCCCTATCATATTGAGATAGACAACAGCAAGGTGTTAGCGTTTAGCTCCGGGTATCCCTATCATATTGAGATAGACAACAGCAAGGTGTTAGCGTTTAGCTCCGGGTATCCCTATCATATTGAGATAGACAACAGCAAGGTGTTAGCGTTTAGCTCCGGGTATCCCTATCATATTGAGATAGACAACAGCAAGGTGTTAGCGTTTAGCTCCGGGTATCCCTATCATATTGAGATAGACAACAGCAAGGTGTTAGCGTTTAGCTCCGGGTATCCCTATCATATTGAGATAGACAGCGGCAAGGTGTTAGCGTTTAGCTCCAGGTATCCCTATCATATTGAGATAGACAGCAGCAAGGTGTTAGCGTTTAGCTCCGGGTATCCCTATCATATTGAGATAGACAGCAGCAAGGTGTTAGCGTTTAGCTCCGGGTATCCCTATCATATTGAGATAGACAGCAGCAAGGTGTTAGCGTTTAGCTCCGGGTATCCCTATCATATTGAGATAGACAACAGCAAGGTGTTAGCGTTTAGCTCCGGGTATCCCTATCATATTGAGATAGACAACAGCAAGGTGTTAGCGTTTAGCTCCGGGTATCCCTATCATATTGAGATAGACAACAGCAAGGTGTTAGTGTTTAGCTCCGGGTATCCCTATCATATTGAGATAGACAGCGGCAAGGTGTTAGCGTTTAGCTCCGGGTATCCCTATCATATTGAGATAGACAACAGCAAGGTGTTAGCGTTTAGCTCCGGGTATCCCTATCATATTGAGATAGACAACAGCAAGGTGTTAGCGTTTAGCTCCGGGTATCCCTATCATATTGAGATAGACAACAGCAAGGTGTTAGCGTTTAGCTCCGGGTATCCCTATCATATTGAGATAGACAACAGCAAGGTGTTAGCGTTTAGCTCCGGGTATCCCTATCATATTGAGATAGACAATAGCAAGGTGTTAGCGTTTAGCTCCGGGTATCCCTATCATATTGAGATAGACAGCAGCAAGGTGTTAGCGTTTAGCTCCGGGTATCCCTATCATATTGAGATAGACAACAGCAAGGTGTTAGCGTTTAGCTCCGGGTATCCCTATCATATTGAGATAGACAACAGCAAGGTGTTAGCGTTTAGCTCCGGGTATCCCTATCATATTGAGATAGACAACAGCAAGGTGTTAGCGCTTAGCTCCGGGTATCCCTATCATATTGAGATAGACAGCAGCAAGGTGTTAGCGTTTAGCTCCAGGTATCCCTATCATATTGAGATAGACAGCAGCAAGGTGTTAGCGTTTAGCTCCGGGTATCCCTATCATATTGAGATAGACAGCAGCAAGGTGTTAGCGTTTAGCTCCGGGTATCCCTATCATATTGAGATAGACAGCAGCAAGGTGTTAGCGTTTAGCTCCGGGTATCCCTATCATATTGAGATAGACAACAGCAAGGTGTTAGCGTTTAGCTCCGGGTATCCCTATCATATTGAGATAGACAACGGCAAGGTGTTAGTGTTTAGCTCCGGGTATCCCTATCATATTGAGATAGACAGCGGCAAGGTGTTAGCGTTTAGCTCCGGGTATCCCTATCATATTGAGATAGACAACAGCAAGGTGTTAGCGTTTAGCTCCGGGTATCCCTATCATATTGAGATAGACAACATCAAGGTGTTAGCGTTTAGCTCCGGGTATCCCTATCATATTTAGATAGACAACAGCAAGGTGTTAGCGTTTAGCTCCGGGTATCCCTATCATATTGAGATAGATTGCATATAACATATACCACTGTTCTTGGCCATTTGAAAGAGATCTGAACAACCATCTTAAGATAATTGCAGTTGTTCAGGTCTTTTGCAACGACTCTGAACTTTGTGCACACAGCAATGTAGCGACGGTGCTTTAGTTTGAATGGCACAGAACCTTGTCCATTATATGGCATCTATTTCTGTGCTCACAGCTCACTCTAGGGAGGAGAACAGATCCTTCTTAATGGATTTGATACAGCCCTTGCTTTGCCCCCAACTGCTCATGACTAGTAGTCTGATGACAACTGCCACTGTTTCTAACAATGTGGAGACAAAAAAAGAGATGTTCTCACATTAAACACAGTGCACTCTCCTCAAACACTAAACGTAACAGACAGAGAAGAAAGCTCATCCTTTCCCAGAGTGAAACAGGCCTAGTAGCACAATATGTCAGATGTGTTCTACAGACAAAAACAAAAAAAGCCAGCCATGTCTTGACAACAGACCAAGGCAAAACTGCATAATTGTTTAACCTCCGGATCGAAAAAGACAAGCCAGCACAAAGAGAGAGCTCAATTAGACTCAAAAGGAGACAGTGACTTGATTCACAGCACTTTTTAGCCCCATACTGCTCCTACAAAGCGTCTTCTGTTCAGGCAAATGCTCCGGTTAACTTTAATCTCTGTGTGGCCATGTTGTCATCTTTTAGATATACACTACATGACCAAAAGTATGTGGATACCTGCTCATCGAACATCTCATTCCAAAATTATTGGCATTAATATTGAGTTGGTCCCCCCTTTGCTGCTATATCAGCCACCGCTCTTCTGGGAATGCTTTCCACTAGATGTTGGAACATTGCTGCGGGGACTTGTTTCCATTCAGCCACTAGAGCATTAGTGAAGTCGGACACTGATGCTGGGCGATTAGGCCTGGCTCGTAGTCGGCGTTCCAATTCATCCCAAAGTGTTTGATGGGGTTGAGGTCAGGGCTCTGTGCAGGCCAGTCAAGTTATTCCACACCGATCACGACAAGCCATTTCTGTATGGACCTTGCTTTGTGCACTGGAGCATTGTCATGCTGAAACAGGAAAGCATTATGATTTCCCTTCACTGGAACTAAGGGGCCTAGCCTGAACCATGAAAAACAGCCCCAGACCATTATTCCGCCTCCACCAAACTTTACAGTTGGCACTATGCATTCAGGCAGATAGCGTTCTCCTGGCAATCCGCCAAACCCAGATTTGTCTGTCAGACTGCCAGATGGTGAAGTGTGATTCATCACTCCAGAGAACGCGTTTCCACTGCTCCAGAGTCCAATGACCACAACCTTTACACCACTCCAGCCGACACTTGGCATTGCGCATGGTGATCTTAGGATTGTGTGCGGCTGCTCGGCCATTGAAACCCATTTCATGAAGCTTCCGACAAACAGTTATTGTGCTGACGATGCTTCCAGAGGCAGTTTGGAACTCGGTAGTGAATGTTACAACCAAGGATAGATGATTTTTACAAGATAAGCGCTCGGCGGTCCCGTTCTGTGAGCTTGTGCGGCCTACCACTTCACAGCTGAGCCGTTGTTGCTCCTACACATTTCCACTTCACAATAACAGCACTTACAGTTGACCGGGGATGATCTAGCAGGGCATACATTTGACTAACTGACTTGTTGGAAAGGTGGCATCCTATGATGGTGCCACATTGAATGTCACTGAGCTCTTCAGTAAGGTCATTCTACCTCCAATGGTTGTCTATGGAGATTGCACGGCTAAAGTGCTCGATTTTATACACCTATCAGCAACAGGTGTGGCTGAAGTAGCCGAATCCACTCATTTGAAGGACCAATGCACAATACTCTCTGTCATGTTATGTTTGTCAAGATGGCAAAGGGCCCTTCTATTCCAAACTCTTAGAGATGAAACCTGTAAATTATTTCCATTTACTATTGTTGTCTTCGGGGGCTTTGTTATCTTATTTCTCGTGGCATACATGCCCTTCCTGAGGAGGAATGTATCCTTAAGACTACTGCCCCGATTTGTTTTTCCTACCCTGAACTCTGCCTAAATGTATCTTCATTCATTTGAAAAACTGAAAACTTTGGCATCAGTAGCCATTGCGGTTGTTTTTTTAGCCTGAGGTAACCTCTGCACCTTGTTAAAGAAAAAGAAAAAACTATGGAAATGCCAGCTTTTCTAATTGCCAGCTTTTCTAATTGCCATTCTATGGCATTCACTTTGGCAACAGCTGGGAGCGTGAAGTCAGTGGAATAGCACAGTGTTGACCAATGACGTGGCGCCTGCCATCCAAAGACATGGTGTGATTCCACCCCAGTCCCTTGGGAGAAGTATTTTAGAGAGTTGTCAAAGCAGATTGAGTGGCCTGCCACACAGCCCATGTGGCTCACTGCTCATCAAACATTTAAGAGGGACAGGCTGTCTGCTTTCATTTGGAGAGGGCTGAGCATTGCAGTAGATGGAGAAGATGGGAGGAGAGGAGTGTAGCGTAGAAATGAGATGAGTTGTGTACTTTTGCTTAAACGTCAGATGGCTTTATAAGTTATGTTGATGTACAGTACTGTATGTGACATTTTGTTATGCTTCCAAACATACAGTATCTGGTATGCAGAGAGCTTTTAAGACCCAAAGTCTTCAATCCTGAACTCGTCATACAACCAAACACATAAACACAAAAAAGAGACACAAGCACACACGTTCTTATTATGACAATGACACATTATAATGTTTCTCCCCTTGTCGCCATGTAATGAAATTAGACTGACAGTTGAGAGGGCAGTAGAATCACTTTAATAACATAATGTGATTATGACATCACACTCGGAATAATAAATTCGTTTTTTTTGTTATATTTACAAGGGGGCTTTCATATCCAGCCGTATCCATATCCAGCCGTATCCATATCCAGCTGTATCCATATCCAGCCGTATCCATATCCAGCCGTATCCATATCCAGCCGTATCCATATCCAGCTGTATCCATATCCAGCCGTTTCCATATCCAGCCGTATCCATATCCAGCTGTATCCATATCCAGCCGTATCCATATCCAGCCGTATCCATATCCAGCCGTATCCATATCCAGCCGTATCCATATCCAGCCGTATCCATATCCAGCCGTATCCATATCCAGCCGTATCCATATCCAGCCGTATCCATATCCAGCCGTATCCATATCCAGCCGTATCCATATCCAGCCGTATCCATATCCAGCCGTATCCATATCCAGCCGTATCCATATCCAGCCGTATCCATATCCAGCCGTATCCATATCCAGCCGTATCCATATCCAGCCGTATCCATATCCAGCCGTATCCATATCCAGCCCAGCCGTATCCATATCCAGCCGTATCCATATCCAGCCGTATCCATATCCAGCCGTATCCATATCCAGCCGTATCCATATCCAGCCGTATCCATATCCAGCCGTATCCATATCCAGCGTATCCATATCCAGCCGTATCCATATCCAGCCGTATCCATATCCAGCCGTATCCATATCCAGCCGTATCCATATCCAGCCGTATCCATATCCAGCCGTATCCATATCCAGCCGTATCCATATCCAGCCGTATCCATATCCAGCCGTATCCATATCCAGCCGTATCCATATCCAGCCGTATCCATATCCAGCCGTATCCATATCCAGCCGTATCCATATCCAGCCGTATCCATATCCAGCCGTATCCATATCCAGCCGTATCCATATCCAGCCGTATCCATATCCAGCCGTATCCATATCCAGCCGTATCCATATCCAGCCGTATCCATATCCAGCCGTATCCATATCCAGCCGTATCCATATCCAGCCGTATCCATATCCAGCCGTATCCATATCCAGCCGTATCCATATCCAGCCGTATCCATATCCAGCCGTATCCATATCCAGCCGTATCCATATCCAGCCGTATCCTATCCAGCCGTAATCCATATCCAAATATCCAGCCGTATCCATATCCAGGCCGTATCCATATCCAGCCGTATCCATATCCAGCCGTATCCATATCCAGCCGTATCCATATCCAGCCGTATCCATATCCAGCTGTATCCTATCCAGCCGTATCCATATCCAGCCGTATCCATATCCAGCCGTATCCATATCCAGCGTATCCATATCCAGCTGTATCCATATCCAGCCGTATCCATATCCAGCCGTATCCATATCCAGCTGTATCCATATCCAGCCGTATCCATATCCAGCCGTATCCATATCCAGCCGTATCCATATCCAGCCGTATCCATATCCAGCCGTATCCATATCCAGCCGTATCCATATCCAGCCGTATCCATATCCAGCCGTATCCATATCCAGCCGTATCCATATCCAGCCGTATCCATATCCAGCCGTATCCATATCCAGCCGTATCCATATCCAGCCGTATTCATATCCAGCCGTTTATAATAGCATAACATATCAAACGTTAGTAGTGTCAAAATTGAGCATGACTTCCTAGTTTTCTAGCTATAAAAAGTTGTTTTTGTTCAGTAGATGTCCTACGAGCAGATTATAATAAATGACACCAAATGTACTTGTTTGTTACTTCCTGGTAAAGATGTATGATGACATCAAGATCATTAGTTATCTCAGATAACAGATTACCACCTAGATAGTTGTTTTTATCGCCAAGAAAACATATTTTTACAACTTGTATACAACCTGACCATGATGTCACAAAACAAAAGACGTCATCATGATGTCATTCCAACCACTTTTTCCCGCTGGGTTGTTACCCATGGAAACCTTCCGGGCTGCTCACACACACTCTTGTAAATTAGACTTGTTAAAAGTTTTAACAAAAGTTGGGAGAAACAGAGAAATCTCTGTCTCACAGAAACAGATGCCCTTCCGGCTCTCCACTATCACATAGGAAGTATCCTCTCTCAGCTAGCGGTGTTAGCGGGTGGTGGATGCCCTAGATTGACTAATTGGTGATTTGATTCTGTTGGCTCTGTCAGTGCCCGGGAGGAGGATGCCTCAAACCACTTGTCCTCTGGGACCCATCTCAGAGTTGGAGAAAGGGTGGTTCTTCGCAGCCCTTACCTCAACTCTTCCCACTATAGGTTTAATTGTATTCCCTTTGGTAATTGCACATATTTAATCAAATATGAGTTTCTTAGATAACATTCAGATTATTTGTCCATATTCCTTGTCCATTTGTCCATCCAGCCAGCAGCATACCATCCTGCATACCACTGCTGGTTTGCTTCTGATGTTAAGCAGGGTTGGTCCTGGTCAGTCCCTGGATGGGAGACCTGATTCTGCTGGAAGTGGTGTTGGAGGGCCAGTAGGAGGCACTCTTTCCTCTGGTCTAAAAAATATCCCAGTTACACTGCCCTGTGTAGGGTGCCATCTTTCAGATGGGATGTTAAATGTGTGTCCTGACTCTCATTAAAAGATCCCATAGTACGTATTGTAAGAGTAGGGGTGTTATCCCTGGTATCCTGGCTAAATTCCCAATCTGGCCCTCAAACCATCATGGTCACCTAATAATCCCCAGTTTACAATTGGCTCATTCATCCCCCTCCTCTCTCCTGTAACTATTCCCCAGTTTGTTGCTGTAAATGAGAATGTGTTCTCAGTCAACTTCCCTGGTAAAATAACAGATACATTAATTGGTCCATATACCATGTGAATTTGTGTATTGCAATGTTAAATAATGTATCTTTCAGTTGTGGAAAAAGTACTCAATTGTCATACATGAGTAAAAATAAACATACCTTAATAGGAAACACATAAAATAGAAGTGAAAGTCACCATGTAAAATACTACTTGAGTAAAAGTCTGACAAGTGTTTTGTTTTAAATATACCAAAAGGAAAAGTATACATCATTTCTAATTCCTTATTAAACAAACCAGACAGCTACATTTGTGTGTATATATATATATATTTATTTATTTATTTATTTACGGATAGCCAGTGGCACACTCCAACATAATTAACAAATGAAGCATGTGTGTTTAATGAGTCCACCAGATCAGAAGCTGTAGGATGACCAGGGATGTTCTCTTGATAAGAGCCTGAATTGAACCATTTTCATGTCCTGCTAGGCATTGAAAATGTAACGAGTACTTTTGGGTGTCAAGGAAAATGTATGAAGTAAAAAGTACATTATGTCCTTTAGGAATGTAGTGAAGTAAAAGTAAAAGTTGTCACAAACTACTTTAGTACCGTAAAGTATTTTAACTTAAGTACTTTATGCCAATGGTATTTTGTAATGTGGTACCTATTATTCCGGAATTTATGACTATCGCCTGATAACTTCTTAACCTATCCTTTACAATTCACGGTTGGCATTCAGTACTTACCAGCCTTAAATATTCACATCAATAAATCTTGAAAACTAATTCCAGCCAAGTATTGCAGGCTTACAAACCAACCATGGGTTTAGAATGATGTTTCTCAGCATTTTAATGAGCTATTGTGACAATGCACAGCCAGCATTTTTTAAGGCGCTAGGGTTCAGAGTGCCTCTATTAGTCTAAGAAGTCCATTAAAACTGGCCTGTGATAAAACCTAAATGTTCAAGTCTTAATCTCCTAATCTCTGTACGTGGGGAGTGGGATTAATCATGCGCCCACTCCTGAGATGCCCAGCTTTTGTCAGGTTTGCCGATATCTTCAGTGAGGCAGTCACCGAGGCACATAATTTCAAGTCATCTCATTTACTCTGACATAAACTAGGCCAGAACGACCCCATTAACGACACCATGACAAACGGCTTCTACGATGTCTCATATCAAGACAGCACAGAACATTTCTCTGATCCAGGCTACCACCAAAGACACTAACATCCTAATTTCTGAGGCCCTAATCTAGGTGTGTGTGTGAAGTGGGATTACCGCTCAGGAATCTATAGCTCCTGTCAGCTATGTGGGTGGTGAGTGTCTTCGCTGAGGCAGAGACTGAAAAGCTCAGAATGACTTTTCATTTGGCCTTATATTAAACCGAGAGAACCCTCTTTATCATCCCTACCAAAACAGCACCACCTCCCTCTGCCACCGGGGAAAATAAGGCCATTACTCTGCTTCCTCTTCCCCCTTTTTAATTAACCCACGCAAAAAAGCCTGTTGAAGTCGGCAGATATTTAACTCCCTTTTGCTCTTCTGTCATTTCAAGGAATTGATTGTAATGTATTTTCGTTGATAATTAGCCATCAAGGTTGCTGAGTACACAGTACCAAAAGGTTTCTTTACGGGGGGCTAGGGTTCTACCAAGAATCATTTTGATCTAAAGGACCGTTTTTGGAAGACAAGGGTACTTTGTAAGGCAAAGGTGTTCTACCTAGAACCTTTAACAACATAAGAACCGCATTTGGAAGAAAGGGTTCTTTGATTTTTTGGAAGGCAAGAAGGGTTCTACATAGAACCACATATACTATTTCCCAGCATGCTCTATTGCAGGGAGGTTTTCAGAAATGTTTGTTTTCCTGTAATATTTGTTTTTGATCGGTTGATTCATTTTATGATAAAGGGAAATAAATCAAATACAGTTTTCTAAACTAATCCAATCTGTTAGTAATTTGATTTATTGAACCCATTATTGAGATGGTTGTTCCAGTTTAAGTTGATTGAGGTAGTCTCAGTATTCAATCGTCCCTACCCTGACAGTCATTCTGAATGCAGGTTGAACGTGATTAACAATTCTACTTGTTGGATATCATAGCGCTATCTGGATTCCAATAGGAATTACACATCACTTTGTATGCCAGGATAACGTGACTTGCAAGCCGGATGTGGCCTGTAAACCATGAGTTTCCCTGTGTTAGGGTATAAAGAGGCCCTCCAAGAAAGGCCTTATGATATATGTAATGTATTGTCATACATAATAAAAGGTTAAACGCTAATAAGGCTGGTGGGACCGTTCATAGAGGGTTCTAGGAAGAAGCCTCCAAAGATAAACGGGTTCTCTGTAAAAACCCTTCATAGACTGTTTTAGGAAGAACCTTTAGATGATAAAATGGTTCTTGGTAGAACCGTTCGTAGAGAGTTCTAGGAAGAAGCCTCCAAAGATGAATAGGTTCTCTGTAAAAACCCTTCATAGATGGTTCAACGAAGAACCTTTTAGATGATAAAATGGTAGAACCATATACAGGGGGTTCTTTGAAGAACCCTACATAGAGGGTAGATAGATAGAACCCTCTGTAAAGGGTTCTACCCAGCGCCAAAAAGGGTTCCCCTCTGGGACAAACCGAAACCCTGTATGGTTTTACTTAGCACCTTTTTTTCTAAGAGTGTAGCACACAAGGCTTTTATTGTGTGTGTGTGTGTGTGTGTGTTTGCTCATGTCTCTCTATGGTGGCGTGTTTACCTAATCAAGTATTACTCAAGGATACAGCAGAACCTGTAACCTTCAGTTCTGAAAGTCTGATCACACGCCCACTGTATTGGATCTGATTTGGTGTTTACTGCAGATTTGTTGATACTGTATGTCTACATGTTTCTACTGTCATATCATGACAAATTATCACTAAACCAACACTATTCAAAGAGTTACAAGCTAGCTTTGTCATGGCATCAACATCATCACTTATTTGTATCTCTGTATGCCAATCAACAGAAATACGACACTTAACTCAAATGGAAATGGAATCCTTGATATCCTTATTATGTTGGCTACACCTGATTTCAGTCTAGCAAAACATCAAACTCAATTGTGGAATTCTATCGTCTCTCTTAGCTTGTGTACTCTGGAATTGGCATCAATATTTTATTACCTTGCAGTCCCCCTGGCATAGAAGAAGTGATATAATCCCACCTGAAAAAGACTACAATTTACAACTACGGTACTTACTATAGAATTCTATAGGAAACTATTGTATAAAATTCTATAGTAAAGTTCTACGGTATACTACAGGGTTTCCTAAACTTGGTCCTAGCCCCCCCATATATAGAGTTAAAAGGCCAATATCGGCCGATTTAATATAACTGACGGTCGGGCTCTAGTAAATGCTAAAGTAAATACTACTGTATTCACTGTAGTGCTGTCCTCAAATACACTACAGTGAATACTACAGTAAAGTCCGCAAAAACACTACAGTGAATACCATATTTCTTTTCATTTGTGATTTTCTGATTCTGTTTTCATTGTTACGGTTGCAGTGGGGACGTGCTCGCTCCAGAGTTAACGCGCTCGCTCCAGAGTCAACGTGCTCGCTCCAGAGTCAACGTGCTCGCTCCAGAGTCAACATGCTTGCTCCAGAGTCAACATGCTCGCTCCAGAGTCAACGTGCTCCAGAGTTAACGTGCTCCAGAGTTAACGTGCTCCAGAGTTAACGTGCTCCAGAGTTAACGTGCTCCAAAGTTAACGTGCTCCAGAGTTAACGTGCTCAAGAGTTAATGTGCTCCAGAGTTAACGTGCTCCTGAGTCAACGTGCTCCAGAGTTAACGTGCTCCAGAGTTAACATGCCCCAGAGTTAACGTGCTCCAGAGTCAACGTTATCCAGAGTTAACGTGCTCCAGAGTCAACGTGCTCGCTCCAGAGTTAACGTGCTCCAGAGTTAACGTGCTCCAGAGTTAACGTGCTCCAGAGTTAACGTGCTCCAGAGTTAACGTGCTCCAGAGTCAACGTTCTCCAGAGTTAACGTGCTCCAGAGTCAACGTGCTCGCTCCAGAGTTAACGTGCTCCAGAGATAACGTGCTCCAGAGTTAACGTGCTCCAGAGTCAACGTGCTCGCTCCAGAGTTAACGTGCTCCAGAGTTAACGTGCTCCAGAGTTAACGTGCTCCAGAGTCAACGTGCTCGCTCCAGAGTTAACGTGCTCGCTCCAGAGTTAACGTGCTCGCTCCAGAGTTAACGTGCTTGCTCCAGAGTCAACGTCCTCGCTTCAGAGTCAACGTGCTCGCTCCAGAGTCAACGTGCTCGCTTCAGAGTCAACGTGCTCGCTCCAGAGTCAACGTGCTCGCTCCAGAGTTAACGTGCTCGCTCCAGAGTTAACGTGCTCGCTCCAGAGTTAACGTGCTCGCTCCAGAGTTAACGTGCTCGCTCCAGAGTTAACGTGCTTGCTCCAGAGTTAACGCGCTCGCTCCAGAGTTAACTCGCTCGCGTCAACGTGCTCGCCCCAGAGTCAACGTGCTCGCTCCAGAGTCAACGTGCTCGCTCCAGAGTCAACGTGCTCGCTCCAGAGTCAACGTGCTCGCTCCAGAGTCAACGTGCTCGCTCCAGAGTTAACGTGCTCGCTCCAGAGTCAACGTGCTCGCTCCAGAGTCAACGTGCTCGCTCCAGAGTTAACGTTCTCCAGAGTTAACGTGCTCCAGAGTTAACGTGCTCCAGAGTTAACGTGCTCCAGAGTTAACGGGCTCCAGAGTTAATGTGCTCCAGAGTTAACGTGCTCCTGAGTCAACGTGCTCCAGAGTCAACGTGCTCTCTCCAGAGTCAACGTGCTCGCTCCAGAATTAACATGCTCCAGAGTTAACGTGCTCCAGAGTTAACGTGCTCGCTCCAGAGTTAACGTGCTCCAGAGTTAACGTGCTCCAGAGTTAACGTGCTCCAGAGTTAACGTGCTCCAGAGTTAATGTGCTCGCTCCAGAGTTAACGTTCTCCAGAGTTAACGTGCTCCAGAGTTAACGTGCTTCAGAGTTAACGTGCTCCAGAGTTAACGTGCTCCAGAGTTAATGTGCTCGCTCCAGAGTTAACGTGCTCCAGAGTTAATGTGCTCGCTCCAGAGTTAACGTGCTCCAGAGTTAACGTGCTCCAGAGTTAATGTGCTCCAGAGTTAACGTGCTCCTGAGTCAACGTGTTCCAGAGTTAACGTGCTCCAGAGTTAACGTGCTCCAGAGTTAACGTGCTCCAGAGTCAACGTTCTCCAGAGTTAACGTGCTCCAGAGTCAACGTGCTCGCTCCAGAGTTAACGTGCTCCTG
Organism: Oncorhynchus kisutch; assembly: GCF_002021735.2. Lineage (NCBI taxonomy): Eukaryota > Metazoa > Chordata > Actinopteri > Salmoniformes > Salmonidae > Oncorhynchus > Oncorhynchus kisutch. The sequence continues at coordinate 38,897,517 of NC_034196.2, read as the reverse complement.
AGTCAACGTGCTTCAGAGTCAACGTGCTCCAGAGTTAACGTGCTCCAGAGTTAACGTGCTCCAGAGTTAACGTGCTCCAGAGTCAACGTTCTCCAGAGTTAACGTGCTCCAGAGTCAACGTGCTCGCTCCAGAGTTAACGTGCTCCAGAGTTAACGTGCTCCAGAGTTAACGTGCTCCAGAGTTAACGTGCTCCAGAGTTAACGTGCTTGCTCCAGAGTCAACGTGCTCGCTCCAGAGTTAACGTGCTCACTCCAGAGTTAACGTGCTCGCTCCAGAGTCAACGTGCTCGCTTCAGAGTCAACGTGCTCGCTCCAGAGTCAACGTGCTCGCTCCAGAGTTAACGTGCTCGCTCCAGAGTTAAAGTGCTCGCTCCAGAGTTAACGTGCTCGCTCCAGAGTTAACGTGCTAGCTCCAGAGTTAACGCGCTCGCTCCAGAGTTAACTCTCTCGTGTCAACGTGCTCACTCCAGAGTCAACGTGCTCGCTCCAGAGTCAACGTTCTCGCTCCAGAGTTAATGTACTCGCTCCAGAGTCAACGTGCTCGCTCCAGAGTCAACGTGCTCGCTCCAGAGTCAACGTGCTCGCTCCAGAGTCAACGTGCTCGCTCCAGAGTCAACGTGCTCGCTCCAGAGTTAACGTGCTCGCTCCAGAGTCAACGTGCTCGCACCAGAGTCAACGTGCTCGCTCCAGAGTTAACGTTCTCCAGAGTTAACGTGCTCCAGAGTTAACGTGCTCCAGAGTTAACGGGCTCCAGAGTTAATGTGCTCCAGAGTTAACGTGCTCCTGAGTCAACGTGCTCGCTCCAGAGTTAACGTGCTCCAGAGTCAACGTGCTCCAGAGTTAACGTGCTCCAGAGTCAACGTGCTCCAGAGTCAACGTGCTCGCTCCAGAGTTAACATGCTCCAGAGTTAACGTGCTCCAGAGTTAACGTGCTCGCTCCAGAGTTAACGTGCTCCAGAGTTAACGTGCTCCAGAGTTAACATGCTCCAGAGTTAACGTGCTCCAGAGTTAACGTTCTCCAGAGTTAATGTGCTCGCTCCAGAGTTAACGTGCTCCAGAGTTAATGTGCTCGCTCCAGAGTTAACGTTCTCCAGAGTTAACGTGCTCCAGAGTTAACGTGCTCCAGAGTTAACGTGCTCCAGAGTTAATGTGCTCCAGAGTTAACGTGCTCCTGAGTCAACGTGCTCCAGAGTTAACGTGCTCCAGAGTTAACGTGCTCCAGAGTTAATGTGCTCCAGAGTTAACGTACTCCAGAGTTAACGTACTCCAGAGTTAACGTGCTCCAGAGTTAACGTTCCCAGGAGTTATGAGAGGCTTCCGTTGACTTTGCCAGTGACTCCACAGGTGTGTTTGATGTCATCTTCCTCCACAGGATGCAGTGCTCGTGCTAATGATGTATTCTACTACTGTAGATTATCCTGATGTAACCCAGGAATATTGGTTTTTGATGGCTAGGAAGCACTTGGGGTCTTGAGTCCCAAATTTTTCTCAAAGGAGTCCGGACCACTATTTTTCAAGACTTACTTGAAGTTATTACATTGTAATAAGTCTTGAAAAATAGTCGGCCGGACCAATATTTATATATTTACGACTAATGGGAGAGCCCATGTTAATATTTCTACTGATTTTGGGGGATGTCCTGATTAGTTCTTGAAGTGCCCACCCCCCTGGGCACCCCTGTAATGGAAATGCTACACACTCTCCATGTTACGGGTTTCTTCCGTCGAAAGAGAGTCGGACCGAAATGCAGCGTAGTTAATACGATACATGTTTAATGACGAATAAACACGACAATACAAAAACAACAAACGGAATGTGAAAACCTATACAGCCTATCTGGTGACAACTAACACAAAGACAGGAACAATCACCCACGAAACACTCAAAGAATATGGCTGCCTAAATATGGTTCCCAATCAGAGACAACGAGAATCACCTGCCTCTGATTGAGAATCGCCTCAGGCAACCATAGACTTTGCTAGAACACCCCACTATGCCACAATGCCAAAACCTATGAAAAAATTCCATTCATAAACACAGCACAAAATAAACCCATGTCACCCTGGCCTGACCAAATAAATATAGAAAACACAAAATACTAAGACCAGGGCGTGACACTCCAAGTTATTCAATGGCTGTATTGTAACTGTCAATCCCTTTTAGTAGGAGAGGGTGGTTAACTGCCTCTTATTCAACTAACTGGAATTTTTTTAAATGCCTCAATATTCAAATGTATGTTATAATGGGTATAATTAGCCCCTTTCCCAGAAATTACTGATATCCTGTGTCCTTTATCTCCACATCTGCTCCATGACGATTACGGGATGCGACTGCGTGCTGGGCAAAGTCAGTTTCTCAGAAACCAACACAGAATTGACCTTTTAAATTCACCCTGGCATCTGTTAAATGTCTTATAAGGTCACCACCTTAATTAATCATGTTTTTAATTTGACATCGAGGCTCTTTGCTAAATTATTCAGACCACCCATATCTTCTGTCACTGGAAGAAGTGAAAAGTACCTGAGTTCTTAAGTAAAAAGAGAGTGACCTCGCTCCTCATTACTGTATCTCCCACTCAGATAATATTCGTTACAATGGCAGTCATTGGAGTGTATTATGAGTTATGGGAGATGTTGTCTCGGGTTATTGGATGAATTGACTATGGGATCACAGACACTGAATATGTTAAAAGTGAGTCATCTGTGAAGCTGAGTAGACCCGACACCTGTCACTGGCCGTCTCAGAACCTTCTCAAAACTCACATCTACCTGACTGCCTCAGAACCTTCTCAAAGCTCACGTCTACCTGACTGCCTCAGAACCATCTCAAAGCACACATCTACCTGACTGCCTCAGAAGCTTCTCAAAACTCACATCTACCTGACTGCCTCAGAACCTTCTCAAAACTCACATCTACCTGACTGCCTCAGAACCTTCTCAAAGCTCACGTCTACCTGACTGCCTCAGAACCATCTCAAAGCACACATCTACCTGACTGCCTCAGTAGCTTCTCAAAACTCACATCTACCTGGCTGCCTCAGAACCTTCTCAAAGCTCACGTCTACCTGACTGCCTCAGAACCTTCTCAAAGCACACGTCTACCTGACTGCCTCAGAACCTTCTCAAAGCTCACATCTACCTGACTGCCTCAGAACCTTCTCAAAGCTCAAGTCTACCTCATTACAATACACCCTGAGAAGGACCAACTCATCCCTGCCTAGTCCTATAATAAAACTCAAATTCATTAGTATTTTCTTCCATATTCACTGAATATGTGGTTGAATGGTCCCAAAGCAAATGATGTGATAAACGGAGGACTGGAGATTGAGTAAGCATATCAAGATGAAGACTGATAGTTATCAAGACTGATAGTTTCACTCCAGAAAGACGGATGGTTTCATTCCAATGACCATTTTTGATGAGGAATCAACAGCTTTATTTGATTTATTTGATTTGTGTATTCATTTCAGGACCCAGATAAGGGCTGTGATTTGTGTCTTCTGATTGGTTGTGCTGGTATCAGAGATTTTCACATAGAGGGATACTCTGAGCATGTTAAAAAAAAGAGTGCTTCTCTGTGAAATTGGATTGCCTGCCAGAGTGTTGATGGATATCCCTTTAAAGTGATTCAAGTATCACCTTCAGATCAACTGAGAACCTAAAAGGACAAAGCGTGGTGACGGAGGATAGGGGGGAATCCAGGGACAACTGCTAACTGACGTAAACATTACAACTAGCCCTTCTCTGCAGCCATATATGGCATTGGTCCTCAACAGTTTGGGGTCCTTCCAAATGTGTACCTGGAGTGTAAGTAGCTCTACACTCTGAATCTGGAATAAGGATGTGCCCAGTCACTGTAGGAGAGAAGTCCCTTGATGCAAATAATCATGCGGGTATATATACAGTGGGGCAAAAAAGTATTTAGTCAGCCACCAATTGTGCAAGTTCTCCCACTTAAAAAGATGAGAGAGGCCTGTAATGTTCATCAAAGGTACACTTCAACTATGACAGACAAAGTGAGAAAAAGAAATCCATAAAATAACATTGTAGGATTTTTAATGAATTTATTTGCAAATTATGGTGGAAAATACGTATTTGGTCAATAACAAAAGTTTATCTCAATACTTTGTTATATACCCATTGCAAGTTTTTCACACACTGTTGCTGGTATTTTGGCCCATTCCTCCATGCAGATCTCCTCTAGAGCAGTGATGTTTTGGGGCTGTTGCTGGGCAACACGGACTTTCAACTCCCTCCAAAGATTTTCTATGGGGTTGAGATCTGGAGACTGGCTAGGCCACTCCAGGACCTTGAAATGCTTCTTACGAAGCCACTCCTTCAATGCCCGGGCGGTGTGTTTGGGATCATTGTCATGCTGAAAGACCCAGCCACGTTTCATCTTCAATGCCCTTGCTGATGGAAGGAGGTTTTCACTCAAAATCTCACGATACATGGCCCCATACATTCTTTCCTTTACACGGATCAGTCGTCCTGGTCCCTTTGCAGAAAAACAGCCCCAAAGTATGATGTTTCCACCCCCATGCTTCACAGTAGGTATGGTGTTCTTTGGATGCAACTCAGAATTCTTTGTCGAGTTGGGTTTTTACCAAAAAGTTATATTTTGGTTTCATCTGACCATATTACATTCTCCCAATCTTCTTCTGGATCATCCAAATGCTCTCTAGCCAACTTCAGACGGGCCTGGACATGTACTGGCTTAAGCAGGGGGACACGTCTGGCACTGCAGGATTTGAGTCCCTGGCTGCGTAGTGTGTTACTGATGGTAGGCTTTGTTACTTTTGTCCCAGCTCTCTGCAGGTCATTCACTAGGTCCACCCGTGTGGTTCTGGGATTTTCAATTAGTCATTTCGAGTTCCAATGTGTAACATAAAAGTGTTGCAGATTCAGTCTTCCCAGCCTGGTGCAGGTCTACAATTTTGTTTCTGGTGTCCTTTGACAGCTCTTTGGTCTTGGCCATAGTGGAGTTTGGAGTGTGACTGTTTGAGGTTGTGGACAGGTGTCTTTTATACTGATAACAAGTTCAAACAGGTGCCATTAATACAGGTAACAAGTGGAGGACAGAGGCTCTTAAAGAAGAAGTTACAGGTCTGTGAGAGCCATAAATCTTGCTTGTTTGTAGGTGACCAAATACTTATTTTCCACCATAATTTGCAAATAAATTCATTAAAAATCCTACAATGTAATTTTCTGGATTTTTTCCTCATTTTGTCTGTCATAGTTGAAGTGTACCTATGATGAAAATTACAGGCCTCTCTCATCTTTTTAAGTGGGAGAACTTGCACAATTGGTGGCTGACTAAATACTTTTTTGCCCCACTGTATATACAGAGCATTCTGAAAGTATTCAGACACCTTCCCGTTTTCTACATTTTGTTGCGTTACAGCCTTATTGTAAAATTGATTAAATAAATTATATTCCTCATCAATCTAAACAATACCCCATAATGACAAAGCAAAAACAGGTTTTTAGAAATTTTAGCAAATGTAAAAAACAACAAGTATTTCAGACTCTCTTTTCCATGAGACTCGAAATTAAGCTCAGGTGCATCCCGTTTCCATTGATCATCCTTGAGATGATTCTACAACTTGATTGGAGTCCAACTCTGGTAAATTCAATTGATTGGACATGATTTGGAAAGGCACACACCTGTATACGGTCCTACAGTTGTGAAAGCCAAGCCATGAGGTCGAAGGAATTGTCCGTAGAGCTCCAAGAAAGGATTGTGTCGAGACACAGATCTGGGGAAGGGTACCAAAACATTTCTGCAGCATTGAAGGACCCCAAGGACACAGTGGCCTCCATCATCCTTAAATGGACTGAGCAATCGGAGGAGAAAGGCCTTGGTCGGGGAGGTGACCAAGAACCCGATGGTCGCTCTGACAGAGCTCCAGAGTTCCTCTGTGGAGATGGGAGAACCTTCCAGAAGGACAACCATCTCTGCTGCACTCCACCAATCAAGCCTTTATGGTTGAGTGGCCAGACGGAAGCCACTCAGTAAAAGATACATGACAGTCCATGACAGGTACATGACAGTCCACTTGGAGTTTGACTCTCAGACCATGAGAAACAAGATTCTCTGGTCTGATGAAACCAAGATTGAATGCCAAGTGTCATGTCTGGAGGAAACCTGGCACCATCTCTACGGTGAAGCATGGGGGTGGCAGCATCATGCTGTGGGGATGTTTTTCAGCGGCAGGGACTGTGAGACTAGTCAGAATCGAGGCAAAGATGAACAGAGCAAAGTACAGAGAGATCCTTGATGAAAACTTGCTCCAGAGCGCTCAAGACCTCAGACTGGGGCCATGGTTCAACTTCCAACAGGACAACGACCCACAGCCAAGACAACGCAGGAGTGGCTTTGGGACAAGTCTCTGAATGTCCTTGCGTCGTCCAGCCAGGGCCCGGACTTGAACCTGATCAAACATCTCTGGAGAGACCTGAAAATAGCTGTGCAGCAACATTTAACCTGACAGAGTTTGAGAGGATCTGCAGAGAATAATGGGAGAAACTCCCCAAATATACAATCGCTGCCAAAGGTGCTTCAACAAAGTACTGAGGAAAGGGTCTGAATACTTACGTAAATGTAACATTTCATTTTTAATAAAAATAAATAATTAAATTTGCAAAAATGTCTAATCCTGTTTTTGCTTTGTCATTATGGGGTATTGTGTGTAGATTGATGATGGGGAAAAACTATTTAATACATTTTAGGATAAGGCTGTAACGTAACAAAATGTGGAAACAGTCAAGGGGCCTGAATACTTTCCAAATGCACTGTATGTCCTTGTGACACATTCAAAAGGATTGACTAAAGCACTTTACGCTCTCAATTTATGGTACAAGTTATAGTTTCCTAGCCTTACGAGTTGTGATCTTTTGCAGTCGCAAACCTCCAAATTAGCTGTATTGGTGTCAGACGTTGCTGTATTGGTGCCAGACGTTGGATGGCGCTACTGTAGCAGATGGGGATTTGTAAAACCTATTCCTCAGCCTGAAATGTTGCCACTTGCACTGCCGAATTGGGACTATTTCGCTAGCATGACTGGTTAGAACGTTTCAGGAGGGCGTCATGTGTGTTTTTGAGGCAGAGGTCCCGGGTTCTAGTCTTGGTGTGAGCTAAAGTGGGAGGAAGAGGTTCGGCTAAGCAACCATTGGACTCTTGGAAGAGGTATGGCTAAGCTGGGACTAAACACCTCCCTCTGCAACTGGATCCTGGACTTCCTGATGGGCTGCCCCCAGGTGGTGAGGGCTGTAGTGGAGCGGGTCGAGAGTTTCAAGTTTCTTGGTGTCCACATCACCAACAAACTATCATGGTCCAAACACACCAAGACAGTTGTGAAGAGGGCATGACAAAACCTTTTCCCCCACAGGAGACTGAAAAGATTTGGCATGGGTCCTCAGATCCTCAAAAGGTTCTAGAGCTGCACCATCGAGAGCATCCTGACCGGTTGCATCACCGCCTGGTATGGAAACTGCTCGTCATATGACCGTAAGCCGCTACAGAGGGTAGTGAGAACGGCCCAGTACATCACTGGGGCCAAGCTTCCTGCCATCCAGGACCTATATAATAGGCGGTGTCAGAAGAAAGCCCATAAAATTGTCAGAGACCCCAGTCACCCAAGTTATAGACTGTGTTCTCTGATACCGCACGGCAAGCAGTACCGGAGCGTCAAGTCTAGGACCAAAAGGCTCCTCAACAGCTTCTACCCCCAAGCCATTACACTGCTGAACAATTCATAAAAATCATCACCGGACAATTTACATTGACCCCCCCCCTTGTACACTGCTGCTACTTGCTGTTCGTTTGCTACCTATTCACCTATAGTCACTTCGCTCCCATCTACATGTACAGATGACCTCAACTGGCCTGTACCCCTGCACACTGACTCGGTACCGGAGCTTTTGGTACAGCTTGTAGTGTGTTAACCTTGAGAGCTGAAGCTTTTGAGTTTGTTGCCCACATGCTATGTGACAGAATATTCAGTAATTGGGACTTCAATGCACTTTGAATCTGGAGATGTCTCAAATGTGAAAAAGTAAACAGGAACTGGAGCCATCAGTTTTGGAGGCAGTGTTATGTTTGCTAGCCAATAACTTTGTGGTAGCTATTTTCCTTTTAATATGTTAATTGTTTTTCCCCATAGTTGGCCAAGTTAGCAACTGATTCTACACTCATTTTCTAGTTACCATTATACTTTTTATTCTCCAAATGACGAGGTGTTTCCAGTGGTTACATTTGACAGATTGTGACGTAGATGCATTGATATTTCAACCACATTTACACTCCTGGTTGAACATTGCAGATGCAATGAAGCTTTGAGAACTGTACTAAAAGACCTCCCTTTGCTTCAGGATCTTAAAAAGTAGCCTACGTGTTGGCTGAATAATTAAGCTTCATCCTCTCTTGCATCACTTAGACACATTTATTTTGGTTTGGCTCTCTAAATGTGAATCCACTAGGGTAGGGGTGCAGCAGAACAGATGCCATGTTGTGTGTAATGCATTTGATTAGGCAGCTTGGAGGAAGTTCACTCTCAGAGCCTAACTAATACCCCAGTTCCTTTGTTGTATAGCCACTGTGCTGCATGTGCTTTCCGTAGCAGTTTCTTGATAGAGGAAACTTGCACTGACTGCATTCCACTCTTTGAAGGGGACAGGGTTTTGCACCCTCACTATTCCCCTACAGACTCAATTATTCTGCCAGCAATAAATTGCGTCCCGTGGATGAATTCACACTCGCAGGCCAACATTACTCCTCTTACATTGGAACATTACTTATGACAAACTGTAGAGACCATTTGTCTTAGAGAGTGTTTTGCATCGATTTAGCATGGAGTGTTTCCAGTTCTGTCAATGCCCAACTCACTTTCACAAATGATCTCGAAATAGACACAAATTACTTGGGCGAAATTCGTGACAGACACCACACAATTTTGTATACAGTTCATTGCAATCACAGATGAAGGCAGTAGGTTATTACCGATTGGAGGGAGTTTGTTTGGGGAGGATGGGTCTAGCAACCCAAACGTTCGAATCACATTAACAACTTTATCATTTTAGCTAATTAGCACCTTTCCAACTAACTACTTTCTAACGACTCAGCTAGCATATTAGCTAACCCGAACCCCTTTAAAGGGCAACAGCACTTCCTGATTTGGCCTCGTTTTATATTTGGTTCATTAAGAAATACTAGCGGCTTTGACAGTATTCAAACGTAAGGGGTGTGGTTTGATGTGGGTGTCTCGTGTGTATGTTCACAGGTGAGAAGAGTTAGCCAAATTAGCCAATTAGCTTAGGCTGGTGTGCGACAGTGGCAAAGTTGGTTTGACTTTGGATAGCCTATCTCCGGAGCTAGTTAGGGGCCATCAATAAATTACACAATGTAAATAAGACACTATTTTTATAGTTTTTCTCATTAAATGCTTTCAATATTTGTTTATGAATTTCAACAATTTGTAGTTGGTTTGAGGTTTTTAAGTGTGGGTAGGATTGAAACAAACCCAACCTTCATTTACATTGTGACGCAGTCAAGACCACAAGCCTCACAAAATTCAGTTTTAGATGAGACTGACTTTGACCAAAATGATGACATTTACACTTTGTAGTCATTTTGACAGTAGAATAAAAGTTTCTGACTCATATCGATGCCACATAGGCTGTTTTCTAAATGAAACGTTGGTTTTTAGGGCAGTTGCTCCTAAACTTCTTAGCTAGCATGTAACCTAACCCTACCACTAACCTTAACCCCTAGCCTAGCTAACCTAGGTAATGTTAGCCACAGCAAATTGGAATTCGTTATGATGAAAATCGTGTACTAGACACTAATGTGTTTATAAATGTCATACCATAGATTTCTCTCATACAGTACCTTGGTTGTCATTCATTTGTTTCAGTTGAAGGAGGATGTGCCTAACAACCCTTCTTACTGTACAATTGTGTTTTATAATGTGTCCAAAATGGCGCACATTACATTAGTTGATTGAATTGCTCCGTAATGATTCCGTAGAAATGCCAAGGTGATTAACCCCTGCCATGTCTCAGTCCAACCAAATTAATGAGATAATTTCATCCCTGAAATCAACTATAACCCACTGGCCCCACTCTGGTTGAATCAACCTTGTTTCCAAGTCATGTCAATTAAAGTATGTTGAACCAACGTGGAATAGACGTTGAATTGACGTCTGTGCCCAGTGGGAAGACAGTTTCCAAGCAGACTGTATCACGCTTTAGGTTCTGGCGGCTGCCTTAGCTTCACTAACCACAAATCACTTACATGTTCATGAAAGTGATTGAAGGAGATTGTTTGTCTTTGGATACATGTTTATTTTTGTAAGGTGGGGGGAGGGGGGGGGGGTGGATGAATTTGATATTACTGAGTGAGTGAGCAAAGTACTGGGTCAATGCTAAGTTATGAAAACCAAATGTGTTTTTATCACAATCAAAATAAGGTTGTTTCAATACCAGGGATCTCCTCACCAAGAAATAGGCTTACTCTCGGAGTCTGACAGTCTGTTGCAGCTTGAGCAACTATGGAAATAGGGGCTGTAGAATCAATGGGTATTGTCAGCAATGCACCCAATCACCAGAACACACACACACACACACCACACTTCCTCCCTCACGCCATTACAGGAGGAATGTAGAAAAGTGATTATCTTAGATTTTCTCAGCTATACAGGTGCAGTGTAAAAGGAAGATGCACATAAGCAAAAATAAAATATCCCATTTTGGTGGGAGTGCATACTCTGTAAAAGCCTGAGGTGAAGAAGTGCAGCTTGTCTATCTATTGGCAGGATCTGTTCTTTGGATGTTTCTCCCTCCTTCCCTTCTATCTCTGTTTCTCTCTGCTTTCAGCATATATCTTTGATGTCATTTTTTCTCTCTCTCCTTTTCTTTTCATGTTGTAAACGTTCATCTCTCCGGCAACCTTTCCCGCTCTGTTCCTCTCTTTCTGTCTTCCACTCTGTATTTCTGTCCTCCTCTTTCTGCCCTTGTCTGTACTCAGTCTGTATCATCGTCTCTGTCCATCTTTCTCTCTCCCCCAGCCTTTCGTCCATTCTGACACCCAATCTGCCACCCACCTTATTTATTATTCTCTCTCTCTCTCTCTCTCTCTCTCTGTCTCACTCCCCCCTCTCTCTCTGTCTCACTCCCCCCATCTCTGTCTCTCTGTCTCACTCCCCCCTTCTCTCGCTCTTGCTCTCTCTGTCTCACCCCCCCCCCTCTCTCGCGTTCTCTCTCTGTCTCTTTCTGCCTGTCATAGTGGTACACACAGCATCGTTGTTACTCCCACTGATATGTCCATAAAAGCCTAGTTGCTTTTTGTGACGACAGCATGCTTTAGAGCCCTCCACGAGTCATAATTGTTTTAATTCTAAGATGCCTCACTTCTATCTGAGCACTTTACTGCAATTAGTGATTTTTGCTGTGAAGATTGTTTATTGTCATGCTTTTCCCGTCATCACACCCCCACAACCATAAGGTCTGGAACAATAGAGTGTCTCACTCATTAAGCACTCACATTATGGTAATGCTTTTGTGCTAAGGGATTCATTCTCCTCCGATGTCTCTCGTTTATTAAATTAGTATGTACTCAGTGTTTTCACTCCATCATATAAACATAGGACAGAGGTCCAGCCCTTAAGGGTCTGCAGGAGAGGCCTAGGACCTTGTGGTGTGGAATAAGTGGAATCTAATGTTGAAATAATGAGAGTTATAATATGAGAGAAAGGGGGGCACTCTTGTGTAGTATGTTTGTAATGTCTTTTTTTGGACAACAGGAAGAAAATAATGAAGATTGCTTACACGTAAAGGTTTTTCTGCCGCGCAGATGAAGGCCCTGTGTTGCAATGCATTTGTGTCCTGGTCGCTTCGCTACATTTTAATAATTTCCCTGTATGTAAGTAAGCCTTGTCTGAGCCAGAAGGACCATAGAGCAGAAGCCAATCTCCTTTTTCTGCAGCGTGAGGCATCTTGATGTACAAGTACGCATGCTAGACAGGATCAATGCCAAGGTAGTAAATGCTTTAATACAAATGAAATATTTTTGCCATCCTTCAAACAACATTGACTTGATCATCCTGTAGATAAATGATCTAGCAACTCAATCTTTTTCTGGTGTTATAAAGTAGTCTGCTTTTGTCTGGTTAGCTTTAGACACCCTGTTTGGCATCGTGGGAGATACAGAATGTTTTAAACAGAATGTTCCATCTGGAGAGTTACAAAGTTCCCTTGTTGGAGGAATCTCACTTCCTACATATCTGTTCCCTCAACCAATCGATGGTGGGGATAGTGGCCACGCTGCTATACTGGCTGGTGTCGTTGGCAGAAATATCATACCGTTGGGGATTTGAAGCTCCTGGAAGTGATGACTTCCTCCCTACCCATTAAGAAGGCGTGGCAAACGGTCTCTGGTGTGCCATTATTTTCGTGACAGTGGGAGCAGTGAAAGCTGGCTAGGCTGCCTTAACTTCATTAATTGTACTGCCATAAACTTTGTGTTTGGGAGAAAGATCAATCTTGTAAGGCTCATTTGTATTTGAAAACTTAATTGACCCACTGTATAAATATGACTAAAGATAAAGAGATGCAACTGACGCAAACAAAGAATACCGTCAGCAAAAGCACACGTACTCTACCTGTTTGACATTTTAGAGATTATGTAATTTTAGAGATTAGGTAGAGTAGTTTAATAGATTAGGTAGAGTATTTTAATAGATTAGGTAGTTTAATACATAGGTAGAGTATTTTAATAGATTAGGTAGTTTAATAGATAGGTAGAGTAGTTTAATAGATTAGGTAGAGTAGTTTAATAGATTAGGTAGTTTAATTTTAGTTATTAGATAGAGTAGTTTAATAGATTAGGTAGAGTAGTTTAATAGATTAGGTAGAGTAGTTTAATAGATTAGGTAGAGTAGTTTAATAGATTAGGTAGTTTAATAGATTAGGTAGAGTAGTTTAATAGATTAGGTAGAGTAGTTTTAGATATTAGGTAATTTTAGAGATTAGGTAGAGTAGTTTAATAGATTAGGTAATTTAATTTTAGTTATTAGATAGAGTAGTTTAATAGATTAGGTAGAGTAGTTTAATAGATTAGGTAGTTTAATTTTAGTTAGAGTAGTTTTAGAGATTAAGTAGAGTAGTTTAATAGATTAGGTAGAGTAGTTTAATAGATTAGGTAGTTTAATTTTAGTTATTAGATAGAGTAGTTTAATAGATTAGGTAGAGTAGTTTAATAGATTAGGTAGAGTAGTTTTAGAGATTAGGTAGAGTAGTTTTAGAGATTAGGTAGAGTACTTTGTCATTCTCTTTTGGGAAAGGTGTCATTCAGCATCATAAATGTATCCATAGAAACATAATCAATACTGTCTATAAAAGAAAACAGACATTTTATCCACACGCACCTGAGTAGAACATAACTGTATCATGATTAGAAAAGTGATTAAATGACAATGTACATGAGCAGTGAATTATTTATGAATGCCACAATTAACATTAGCACTAGAATAGCATTTGATTAACCAAAGTAAATGAAAATGTTTACAAAATGTGCTTAATATCAGCTCCAAGTACTGTTCATCCAAACAATTGTGTTTGGTAAATGAGTTCTGTTCTCTGTTTGTCTTTTTGGACTCTGAACCTGCAGCTAGTGGATAGAGGCTGACATTTTGTCAGAAGTGGAAAAGGCTAAGAGTGAAATGTCAAGAGCAATTCAGTTGTTTTCCTTGTGGAGAACCTTGTTTTGATATACAGTAATGGCACATACACATACAGATTGACATCAGCTCTGCCTATTTATTTGGTCCCCAAAATAGACATTTAAGTTGTTTTTCTTGCAACAGCCTATTTTGGAGATGGGAAAGAGTGAGTGACAGATTTACCACGTCTACATTGTGTTGGAAAGCATCGACTGATGAAGATTCTCTCACACCTACAGACTATCCTGACATACACCCACAGACTATCCTGACACATACCCCCCCCACACACACACATACAGCTAGGTGTTGATTAGGAAAATGCATACATAGGGATTTAGTTCCACCGTATTCTGAGGCTATTATGTCTGAGCTCATCTGCTTTCTTTGTTTTGGCAGTAATATGCAGTATTATTGCTGCAGCCTATATGACAATGGTAAACAATGAGTCATTAGGAGTTAGGTACGTGTCAAAAGACTGTCAACATGAATCATGTTCTATTGGTTGTTATTGTTGTAGATGTGGGCGTGGCCTTCGATATTCCATGCAACCTTCTCAATTTCTCAGACAAAACCTGTTGTCATCTGGCAATCTTTTTGCTCTTATTGTGAATAATTTTTTGTCTTTATTGTGAGTTTCAAACTGAGAACAAATCAAAATGCAGGGCCAATGTTTCCCTTGTACATGTGACATGGCCTCTAGTTAATTGCAAATGTAATGCTATAAAGCATACTGGTTTGAAATGTATGTTGTAAGCATGGCGTACAGTCAAAGTTAGTATGTGGCAGAGGTTTCAGAGAAGAAGTCTGTCATCATGGGAATCATATGGGATGTAGGAGTTAGACTGCTGATGTTGGAATGATGTCACACTCTCCGTCTCTCAGGTCCTTTCTCTGTCTCTCAGGTCCTTTCTCTCTCTCTCCGTCTCTCAGGTCCTTTCTCTGTCTCTCTCTCTCTGTCTCTCAGGTCCTTTCTCTCTCTCTCTCTCTCTCTCTCTCTCTCTCTCTCTCTCTCTCTGTCTCTCAGGTCCTTTCTCTCTCTGTGTCTCTCAGGTCCTTTCTCTCTCTCTGTCTCTCAGGTCCTTTCTCTCTCTCTCTCTCTCTCTCTCTCTCTCTCTCTCTCTCTCTCTCTCTCTCTGTCTTTCAGGTCCTTTCTCTCTCTCTGAGGTCCTTTCTCTCTCTCTGTCTCTCAGGTCCTTTCCCTCTCTATCCTTCTCTCAGGTCCTATCTCTGTCTCTCAGGTCCTTTCCCTCTCTATCCTTCTCTCAGGTCCTGTTTCTGTCTCTCAGGTCCTTTCTCTCTCTATCCTTCTCTCAGGTCCTATCTCTGCCTCTCAGGTCCTGTCTCTGTCTCTCAGGTAATTTCTCTCTCTCTGTCTCTCGGGTCCTTTCTCTGTCTCTCAGGTCCTGTCTCTGTCTCTCGGGTCCTTTCAATTAAATTAAATTAAATTCAAGGGGCATGGGAAACATGTGGGGGGGGGGGGGGGGGGGGGGTGTAGCCGGGGGGGGGGGGGGTGTATTATAGGATATTAGTAGCTGGGGGGGGTGTATTATGGGCTATTACTAGCCGGGGGGGGGGGGGGGGGGGTGTATTATAGGATATTAGTAGCTGGGGGGGGGGTATATTATGGGGTATTACTAGCCGGGGGGGGCGGGTGTATTATAGGATATTAGTAGCTGGGGGGTGGTATATATTTTAGGATATTAGTAGCTGGGGGGGTGTATTATGGGGTATTACTAGCCGGGGGGGGGGGGGGGGGGGTATTATAGGATATTAGTAGCTGGGGGGTGGTATATATTTTAGGATATTAGTAGCTGGGGGGGGGGTGTATTATAGGATATTAGTAGCTGGGGGGGGGTGTATTATGGGGTATTACTAGCCGGGGGGGGGGTGTATTATAGGATATTAGTAGCTGGGGGGGGGGTGTATTATGGGGTATTACTAGCCGGGGGGGGCGGGTGTATTATAGGATATTAGTAGCTGGGGGGTGGTATATATTTTAGGATATTAGTATTTTTGTATATTATTGAAGATCGTACGTTAGAAAATCAGGTGTGCTTTCATTCCGACATTATTGTTCAAATAGACACCTATCCTTCCTCTGGATTTTCTAGATTGTGCAGATCACAACCCGGAAGTATTAACACGACACACAAGGGATATTACAGCATGCTAGTTGTGTATTAAGTGGTGAGTAGGCTACAGTATGTATATCAGGCCATGCTGTCAACTCTCTAGAGACAGCAGGAGTAGTAGAGATACCCTTAATGATCGGCTATGAAAAGCCAATTGACATTTACTCCTGAGGTGCTGACTTGCTGCACCCTCGACAACCACTGTGATTATTATTATTTGACCCTGCTGGTCATCTATGAACATTTGAACATCTTGGCCATGTTCTGTTATAATCTCCACCCGGCACGGCCAGAAGAGGGCCACCCCTCATAGCCTGGTTCCTCTCCTGGTTTCTTCCTAGGTTCTGGCCTTTCTAGGGAGTTTTTCCTAGCCACTGTGCTTCTACACCTGCATTGGTTTTATGCTGGGTTTCTGTACAGCACTTTGACATCAGCTGATGTAAGAAGGGCTTTATAAATCTATTTGATGGGATGGGAATAAAACATGTGTTAACATTGCCAAAGCAAGATAATAATAAGATAAGATAAGATAATAATAATAAGATAATATACAAAAGTGAAATAAACAATACAAATTAATAGTAAACATTACACATACAGAAATTTCAAAACAATAAAGACATTACAAATGTCATATTATACATATATATATATATACAGCGTTGTAACAATGTACAAATGGTTAAAGAACACAAGGGAAAATAAATAAGCATAAATATTGGTTGTATTTACCTTTCTCTCTCAGGTCCTTTCTCTCTCTGTTTCTCAGGTCCTTTCTCTGTCAGGTCCTTTCTCTCTCTCCTTCTCTTGGGTTCTTTCACTCCTTCTCTCAGGTCTTTTCTCTCTCTCCGTCTCTCATGTCTCATCTTTCACTACAAAAAAATGATTAGCGAGAGAGATGGACAGAGATACAGAGTGGCCGATGGATAACAGAGAGAAAAGAGACAAGATAGAATGGAGAGGAGAGAGAGAACAATTATGAAAGACTGAAGAATGCTCACAGCAGCCTCAGCCAACACCAGCAACCAGCCACAACACCCTCAGCCAACACCAGCAACCAGTCACAGCAGCCTCAGCCAACACCAGCAACCAGTCATAGCAGCCTCAGCCAACACCAGCAACCAGTCTCAGCAACCTCAGCCTCAGCCATCACCAGCAACCAATCACAGCAGCCTCAGCCAACACCAGCAACCAGTCATAGCAGCCTCAGCCAACCCCAGCAACCAGTCACAGCAGCCTCAGCCAACACCAGCAACCAATCACAGCAGCCTCAGCCAACACCAGCAACCAGTCATAGCACCCTCAGCCAACACCAGCAACCAATCACAGCAGCCTCAGCCAACACCAGCAACCAGTCACAGCAGCCTCAGCCAACACCAGCAACCAGCCACAACACCCTCAGCCAACACCAGCAACCAGTCACAGCAGCCTCAGCCAACACCAGCAACCAGTCATAGCAGACTCAGCCAACACCAGCAACCAGTCACAGCAGCCTCAGCCAACACCAGCAACCAATCACAGCAGCCTCAGCCAACACCAGCAACCAGTCATAGCACCCTCAGCCAACACCAGCAACCAATCACAGCAGCCTCAGCCAACACCAGCAACCAGTCAGCTGAGAGTGCAGTGTAGGGGCATGGAAATATTGTCCTCTTCGTAGCTCTGTCCCCTTTGTACCTCTGTCCTCTTCGTAGCTCTCTCTACTTTGTACCTCTGTCCTCTTCGTAGCTCTGTCCCCTTTGTACCTCTGTCCTCTTCGTAGCTCTGTCCCCTTTGTACCTCTGTCCTCTTCGTAGCTCTGTCCCCTTTGTACCTCTGTCCTCTTTGTACCTCTGTCCTCTTCGTACCTCTGTCCTCTTCGTAGCTCTGTCCCCTTTGTACCTCTGTCCTCTTTGTAGCTCTGTCCCCTTTGTACCTCTGTCCTCTTCGTAGCTCTCTCTACTTTGTACCTCTGTCCTCTTCGTAGCTCTGTCCCCTTTGTACCTCTGTCCTCTTCGTAGCTCTCTCTACTTTGTACCTCTGTCCTCTTCGTAGCTCTGTCCCCTTTGTACCTCTGTCCTCTTCGTAGCTCTGTCCCCTTTGTACCTCTGTCCTCTTCGTAGCTCTGTCCCCTTTGTACCTCTGTCCTCTTCGTAGCTCTGTCCCCTTTGTACCTCTGTCCTCTTCGTAGCTCTGTCCCCTTTGTACCTCTGTCCCCTTTGTACCTCTGTCCTCTTCATAGCTCTGTCCCCTTTGTACCTCTGTCCTCTTCGTAGCTCTGTCCTCTTCGTAGCTCTGTCCCCTTTGTACCTCTGTCCTCTTCGTAGCTCTGTCCCCTTTGTACCTCTGTCCCCTTTGTACCTCTGTCCTCTTCATAGCTCTGTCCCCTTTGTACCTCTGTCCTCTTCGTACCTCTGTCCTCTTCGTAGCTCTGTCCCCCTTGTACCTCTGTCCTCTTCGTAGCTCTGTCTCCTTTGTACCTCTGTCCTCTTCGTAGCTCTGTCCCCTTTGTACCTCTGTCCTCTTCGTACCTCTGTCCCCTTTGTACCTCTGTCCCCTTTGTACCTCTGTCCTCTTCGTAGCTCTGTCCTCTTCATAGCTCTGTCCCCCTTGTACCTCTGTCCTCTTCGTACCTCTGTCCTCTTCGTAGCTCTGTCCCCCTTGTACCTCTGTCATCTTCGTAGCTCTGTCTCCTTTGTACCTCTGTCCCCTTTGTACCTCTGTCCCCTTTGTACCTCTGTCCTCTTCGTAGCTCTGTCCTCTTCATAGCTCTGTCCCCCTTGTACCTCTGTCCTCTTCGTAGCTCTCTCTACTTTGTAGTTCACCTCATGCTACGCTGCTTCGCTAACGTCTCTTGAAACACAGAACGCTCCAGCCAGAAAAACTTTAACCTCTGTATTACTGGCCCCTTCAAATCAAATAAAATCTAGTGTGTGTCACACCTTATTCCCGATATCGTGCACTATCAGCTCTGGTCAAAATGAACACACTATATTGGGCATATGGTGGGACGCAGCCCTAGAGACTGTAAAGGAGAGAGACAGGACGAGGTTGTGATATGCTAACACCCATGGACAGCCTCAGGAAACTAATAGCTTACGTACAGGCTTCCACTAAACTGGGTTGTGTATCTGCCGTGCAATCAGACTCTGGCCAATGCTCTGGCCATGCGTTCATCTAGAGCAGAATGCCTTGGCTCTGGCCATGCTTTGATCTAGAGCAGAATGCCTTGGCTCTGGCCATGCGTTCATCTAGAGCAGAATGCCTTGACTCTGGCCATGCTCCGGCCATGCGTTCATCTAGAGCAGAATGCCCTGACTCTGGCCAATGCTCTGGCCATGCATTCATCTAGAGCATAATGCCTTGGCTCTGGCCATGCTTTGATCTAGAGCAGAATGCCTTGACTCTGGCCATGCTCTGGCCATGCTCTGGCCATGCCTTCATCTAGAGCAGAATGCCTTGTCTCTGGCCAATGCTCTGGCCATGCATTCATCTAGAGCAGAATGCCTTGGCTCTGGCCATGCTTTGATCTAGAGCAGAATGCCTTGACTCTGGCCATGCTCTGGCCATGCATTCATCTAGAGCAGAATGCCTTGTCTCTGGCCAATGCTCTGGCCATGCATTCATCTAGAGCAGAATGCCTTGGCTCTGGCCATGCTCTGGCCATGCTTTGATCTAGAACAGAATTCCTTGGCTCTGGCCATGCTCTGGCCATGTGTTCACCTAGAGCAGAATGCCTTGGCTCTGGCCAATGCTCTGGCCATGCATTCATCTAGAGCAGAATGCATTGGCTGTGGCCATGCGTTCACCTAGAGCAGAATGCCTTGGCTCTGGCCAATGCTCTGGCCATGCATTCATCTAGAGCAGAATGCCTTGACTCTGTCTATCCTCTGGCCATGCGTTCATCTAGAGCAGAATGCCTTGACTCTGTCCAATGCTCTGTCCATGCGTTCACCTAGAGCAGATTGCCTTGTCTCTGGCCATGCATCTAGTGATTTACAGTAATACAACTATCATACCTATTAAAACCAGTAAAAAAAACGAATCAGGGAAAACAGAACGTTTGAGCAGTTTGTTTTTTGTTCAGACCTGATTTCCAATGCAGATTACAGTAAGACAACTTGGGTTGAAACTGAAAAATGGCACTTGTCTTTGTTACTCCAATGCTTGTCTTTATCAACACAGAAGATTTGGGGATTTTAGCTGTGTAAATTCTGCCACTATAGTGTTTTCCTTCCCCTGAGCAGGTTTGTAGGGTGTAATGTATAGTTGTGTGTGTGTGTCTGTGTGTGTGTGTGTGTGTGTGTGGTTTGGATTGTAATACTGCAACGCTGGTCAGTCACCATTCTACTTGCCTATCCCTTAGCCTAAGGTTGTATAGTCTTCATGGGAAATCAGGTGAATGTGTTATATTTACAGAACCACATATAAAGGGTTTTCATGTAGAACTATAACTTAAAAAAGAATGTCATTATCACATGTCAACCCTATTGGACAACACCAGTCCCCAGTCCCATTGCTCTTGGTGCTTTCTTGCTGTGTGACTTAATTTCACCTGACCAAAATACAGAAATACCTTTTGGCCCTTGGTCATTCCTCACGACAGTGCGGAAGATGTGAATATAAATAATGATGAAGCTTGAAAAGGAATGCATTGCCCAGGAGTTGAGGTAGACTTCCCGAGACCTTGCTCCAGAAAAGCCATCATCGACCCTGTGGCAGCGTGGCCATAGACTCTCATTAGAGCAGACAGCTTGTTCACTCTGACTCTCCTTAAGGATTAGGCTTTAGCCTCTCCTGTACTGTACCCCCAGGTAGTACATTTAGCTCATCTAGTGATAATACCGTGTGTATGTGTGGGTTTGTCTGTTATTCTCTCTCTGTGTATTTTTGTGTGTGTGTTTGTGCATGAGTGAGTGAGTGTGTTTGTTTGTGTGTGTGTTTGTGCATGAGTGAGTGTGTGTAATGTCTTTGCATTTCATATATAATTGATTCCTGTTGACAGCCTCTTAAAAGCACCCCATTACGTGTTAAAGAGGAAAATAGAGAGAGAGAACCCTAGGAGATGACTGTGTGTGTAATGTGTGTAATATATGTGTGTGCTATGCACACTTCCTATCTGCACAAGGATGGATGCTCTTGCGGTGTGCTTGTACTTTATGTGCCCCAGAGGAAGTGGACTACTGGAGAAGATATGAGCTCACCAGAGGAAGTAGTCTTCTGGAGAAGATATGAGCTCACCAGAGGAAGTGGACTACTGGAGAGAATATGAGGTCACCATTGAGAAACATGGCTCTTTTAGAACCGATAATAGGCCCTCTGTCAGGGTTAGAGCTAATAATAGGCCCTCTGTCAGGGTTAGAGCCAATAATAGGCCCTCTGTCAGGGTTAGAGCCAATAATAGGCCCTCTGTTAGGTTTAGGGTTAGGGCCAAGACTAGGCCCTCTGTTAGGGTTCTGGTTAGGGCCAAGACTAGGCCCTCTGTCAGGGTTAGAGCCAATAATAGGCCCTCTGTCAGGGTTAGAGCCAATAATAGGCCCTCTGTCAGGGTTAGAGCCAATAATAGGCCCTCTGTCAGGGTTAGAACCAATAATTGGCCCTCTGTTAGGTTTAGGGTTAGGGCCAAGACTAGGCCCTCTGTTAGGGTTCTGGTTAGGGCCAAGGCTAGGCCCTCTGTTAGAGTTCGGGTTAGGGCCAAGACTAGGCCCTCTGTCAGGGTTCGGGTTAGGGCCAAGACTAGGCCCACTGTTAGGCTTCTGGTTAGGGCCAAGACTAGGCCCTCTGTTAGAGTTCGGGTTAGGTGGCCTCTTTCATGTCTTCATTGTCAGACATGAACATGGGTGTAGCATCGAATCTCCAAAGAAGACTCAGGCTCTCAGAAGTTGCGGAGAGGTATGCTATGCTCTTCAGTAGAGGAATAGCCTGTAGAGTGAGAGAGAGAGAGAGAGATGGATAGATAGATAGATTGAGAGAGATGGATAGATAGATTGAGAGAGATGGAGAGATTGAGAGAGGTGGATAGATTGAGAGAGATGGATAGATTGAGAGAGACAGAGAGATGGATAGATTGAGAGAGAGAAAGAGATGGCTAGATTGAGAGAGAAAGAGATGGATAGATTGAGAGGGAGAGAGATGGATGGATGGATAAATTGAGAGAGGTGGATAGATTGAGAGAGAGACAGATGGATAGATTGAGAGAGAGAGATGGATAGAGAGAGAGATGGATAGATTGAGAGAGAGAGATGGATAGAGAGAGAGATGGATAGATTGAGAGAGGGAGAGAAATGTGAGTGGAAGAATGCTCTTATTGCAACAACACCAACAATATTTCTTATTTTCCATGGCTTTATGAAGTTCTTTGAGGAGCACTCAACTCTCGATGGAATGTTTTCCTTCTCCAAGCCATCAAATGGAGTGTTTTCATTCTCCAAGCCA
Organism: Oncorhynchus kisutch; assembly: GCF_002021735.2. Taxonomy (NCBI): domain Eukaryota; kingdom Metazoa; phylum Chordata; class Actinopteri; order Salmoniformes; family Salmonidae; genus Oncorhynchus; species Oncorhynchus kisutch. Next base: position 38,875,251 of record NC_034196.2, on the reverse strand, counting down.
TCAAATGGAATGTTTTCCTTCTCCAAGCCATCAAATGGAATGTTTTCCTTCTCCAAGCCATCAAATGGAACGTTATCCTTCTCCAAGCCATCAAATGGAGTGTTTCCCTTCTCCAAGCCATCAAATGGAGTGTTTTCCTTCTCCAAGCCATCAAATGGAACGTTTTCCTTCTCCAAGCCATCAAATGGAATGTTTTCCTTCTCCAAGCCATCAAATGGAGTGTTTTCCTTCTCCAAGCCATCAAATGGAACGTTTTCCTTCTCCAAGCCATCAAATGGAATGTTTTCCTTCTCCAAGCCATCAAATGGAGTGTTTTCCTTCTCCAAGCCATCAAATGGAGTGTTTTCCTTCTCCAAGCCATCAAATGGAGTGTTTTCCTTCTCCAAGCCATCAAATGGAACGTTTTCCTTCTCCAAGCCATCAAATGGAATGTTTTCCTTCTCCAAGCCATCAAATGGAGTGTTTTCCTTCTCCAAGCCATCAAATGGAGTGTTTTCCTTCTCCAAGCCATCATATGGAGTGTTTTCCTTCTCCAAGCCATTAAATGGAGTGTTTTCCTTCTCCAAGCCATCAAATGGAGTGTTTTACTTCTCCAAGCCATCAAATGGAGTGTTTTCATTCTCCAAGCCATCAAATGGAGTGTTTTCATTCTCCAAGCCATCAAATGGAATGTTTTCATTCTCCAAGCCATCAAATGGAGTGTTTTCTTTCTCCAAGCCATCAAATGGAATGTTTTCATTCTCCAAGCCATCAAATGGAGTGTTTTCATTCTCCAAGCCATCAAATGGAATGTTTTCATTCTCCAAGCCATCAAATGGAATGTTTTCATTCTCCAAGCCATCAAATGGAGTGTTTTCCTTCTCCAAGCCATCAAATGGAACGTTTTCCTTCTCCAAGCCATCAAATGGAGTGTTTTCCTTCTCCAAGCCATCAAATGGAGTGTTTTCCTTCTCCAAGCCATCAAATGGAACGTTTTCCTTCTCCAAGCCATCAAATGGAATGTTTTCCTTCTCCAAGCCATCAAATGGAGTGTTTCCTTCTCCAAGCCATCAAATGGAACGTTTTCCTTCTCCAAGCCATCAAATGGAATGTTTTTCTTCTCCAAGCCATCAAATGGAGTGTTTTCCTTCTCCATGCCATCAAATGGAGTGTTTTCCTTCTCCAAGCCATCAAATGGAGTGTTTTCATTCTCCAAGCCATCAAATGGAGTGTTTTCATTCTCCAAGCCATCAAATGGAGTGTTTTCATTCTCCAAGCCATCAAATGGAATGTTTTCATTCTCCAAGCCATCAAATGGAGTGTTGTCATTCTCCAAGCCATCAAATGGAATGTTTTCATTCTCCAAGCCATCAAATGGAGTGTTTTCATTCTCCAAGCCATCAAATGGAATGTTTTCATTCTCCAAGCCATCAAATGGAATGTTTTCATTCTCCAAGCCATCAAATGGAGTGTTTTCATTCTCCAAGCCATCAAATGGAATGTTTTCCTTCTCCAAGCCATCAAATGGAATGTTTTCCTTCTCCAAGCCATCAAATGGAATGTTTTCCTTCTCCAAACCATCAAATGGAGTGTTTTCATCAGTAATCACTTTGTTGATCTTTTCCCCCAAACGCATTTCATATTTAATTGATTTCCATAGACGCCTGCTTAAAAGCGCCTCATTATGTGTCGCTCTGTGATTACCAAGATCTGGTGTGGCCTTTATGTCTTTACATTTAATCACTTGCTTTGCAGATGGAGGACTGGCCTGTGTTTTTTCAAATGCACATGTACTGCAATTTCAGCCTATACCCTGTCACAGGATGAATCCAGGCTGACATCATTACAGCGTTAGAGAGAATGAAAGTGGAGGAGCTGCCTCTCACAATGCCCTAGCTGCCTTTGGTTTGGGGCATCGATGGATTTCTATATGTCAGAGGGAATTGGATTGATTTATGTATTTTAGGAGAAACGTACTTTGCAATCAATGTTGAGTTGAAGGCAACACACACAGTCCATTTCTCTTTCTATTCGCCAGATGTTGATACAAGATACTTTAAATGCAACTTGGTCACGTTAACTTGTTTAAATATTTAGCATATTATGCTTATGTGGGTCATGCATAATATGCCACGTTATACTACATATAAAATATGTATAATATACGTTGAGTGTACAAAACATTAGGAACACCTTCCTTGATACACACGGGAAACTGTTGATTGTCAAAAAAAATAAACACAGCAGCTTTGCAGTTCTTTATACACTCAAACTGGTGTGTCTGGCACCAAATACCAAAATCCTGTTCAAAGGCATCTACATATTTTGTCTTGCCCATTCACCCTCTGAATGGCACACATACACAATCCATTAAACATCCTTCTTTAACCCGTCTCCCCCCCTTCATCTACACTGATCGAAGTGGATTTAACAAGTGACATCAATACAGGATCATATATTTCACCTGGAATGACCTTTTCAGTATATATTCATGGAAAGATAATGTTCCTAATGTTTTGTACACTCAGTGTATGTCAGTGAGGTGGGTATAGTCCAGCTTGATCACACAACCAAGCACTCACATTTTCAGAATTTGAAGTCTGAGAAACCTTCATATTTTCTGTATCACAAAACAACAGGTTAGGCATGCTAACAAGTTGTTAGGTTTAACGTAAAGTTAGGTTTAGGCATGCTAACAAGTTGTTAGGTTTAACGTAAAGTTAGGTTTAGGCATGCTAACAAGTTGTTAGGTTTAACGTAAAGTTAGGTTTAGGCATGCTAACAAGTTGTTAGGTTTAACGTAAAGTTAGGTTTAGGCATGTTAACAAGTTGTTAGGTTTAACGTAAAGTTAGGTTTAGGCATGTTAACAAGTTGTTAGGTTTAACGTAAAGTTAGGTTTAGGCATGCTAACAAGTTGTTAGGTTTAACGTAAAGTTAGGTTTAGGCATGCTAACAAGTTGTTAGGTTTAACGTAAAGTTACGTTTAGGCATGTTAACAAGTTGTTAGGTTTAACGTAAAGTTAGGTTTAGGCATGTTAACAAGTTGTTAGGTTTAACGTAAAGTTAGGTTTAGGCATGCTAACAAGTTGTTAGGTTTAGGGTAACGTTAGGTTTAGGCATGCTAACAAGTTGTTAGGTTTAGGGTAACGTTAGGTTTAGGCATGTTAACAAGTTGTTAGGTTTAGGGTAACGTTAGGTTTAGGCATGCTAACAAGTTGTTAGGTTTAGGGTAAAGTAAGGTTTAGGCATGTTAACAAGTTGTTAGGTTTAATGTAAAGTTAGGTTTAGGCATGCTATTGCAAGCATTCAGGTTACGGTACAACAATGAATCCACCTATTCTTACACCTGTGTTACAGTGTGAGAAGACTGGTATAGTCAGTATTGCAGTGAGGTGCCAGATGCATTTGTGAAATACTTTCTTTTCAGTTATTCACAAGTATTTCATCAAAACCAATGACTGTGTTTGGGGGTAAGATTAACATTCCTTCTGCCCTGAGAGAATGCACGATTGAAGTGATGCAACCAGAGAACAATCAGTCAACAAACCCTTCAGCATTACTTCAAACATTCTGTCAGCGTGAGTAGAATTCTATTTTTTCTTGTCCTGGAAGCCCAGTTACTGGTTTGGACAGAATTGAGATTAGTTCTGCCTTCGGTAATGATTTGCAGTTGCTTTGAATATGTTCTAAGCATACTGTCACTGGCGTAACGCAGTTTCTCAGGCCTGTTTGATGGTCGTTTTCTCAAAATGTTCTCAACATTTCACGAGGCTATACACACTGTTTCCCGGCTGGAGCCAATAATGTGCCTCTGCTGGCTGGCTGTTGGCAATAATGTAATTACTTGTTCAGTAATTAAAGTTGGAAATTCAAACATTGCCGATTGTTGTAAAATAAATGTTCGATGCAACAGAATACTAATCAGCTACCAATAGATTAAAAAAATATATACAACTGTCCTGTATAGCCTACCTGAACCTGCATGAGCCGTCCTCGCGCTCTCTCACAGCTTGGATAGGAAGTTGTTGTGCATGAAACCAGTCTATTAATGCCAAATAATGCAGTAGCTTCCATATGCGACTGCGGTGCTTAGCATTTTTGTGTGCAAATGTTTTCACCACGGCCTGTAGATCCAGGTTGCGGCCCGACAGTTTTCTCTACTGACTATTGCTAACCCAGACAGTCTTTCCTGAGACATTATGCATTATACTGTATGTCCATTGCGCTGCACATAATTTAAACTTAGTCTTGATATAACAGAAATAAGGGACTGTTGATATTGCAACCACACAGCTCAAACGCCGGTTCCCTGGTATGAATGTTTTTTTTTTTTTGTTCAAGCCCACAAGAACTGCTGAAGATGATGTGATCTGTTTGCGTATGCCAATTTATTGACTGTCCAGTATCTAAGTAACCTGTCCCCAGAGCTTCCTATACAGTTCATCTCTTTCCATAACGTGTTGAGGCCAACAATTAAGGACAATGAGAGGCTGAATTAAAGATGTTGCAGAACTGCTGTATTTGAAGCACCACTCCCTTCTACCTAGTTTATCTGATGTTGCTATGGCAATCAAGTTGTTTTTTACCATCCCTGTAACTGTCGCTTCTGTGGAGAGAACATTTTCCAATCTAAAACTCATAAAGGTCTATAGAAGCATTAGGCTCTCGGTCTGATTTACGTTTTTCAACACCTGCACTGGCACCGTCGTAACCTTGACCACGGAATTTGTTCACCGATGTCTCCATACTTTCAATCCAGTTTAATTTGTTATTTTTCAAGGCCTGAGACACTTTTTCATTCACATTCCTTATGCCCAAGAAATAAACACTTAGCTTCCTAGTACATATGGAAATTTAAAAGGTTTATGAATTACTTTTAATAGGGTTGCTGTCAACATGATTTATTCAATGTAAAAAGAAATAGACATTGATGACAGGTGCATGGGCCCCCAGAGCTAGTGGGCCCCCTCCACCCCCCTCCCCGTATTGCGTGGGCTGTGGGGGTATCCGGTACACCAGTGCATACTGTGGGGGTATCCTGTACACCAGTGCATACTGTGGGGGTATCCTGTACACCAGTGCATACTGTGGGGGTATCCGGTACACCAGTGCATACTGTGGGGGTATCCTGTACACCAGTGCATACTGTGGGGGTATCCGGTACACCAGTGCATACTGTGGGGGTATCCGGTACACCAGTGCATACTGTGGGGGTATCCGGTACACCAGTGCATACTGTGGGGGTATGAAATGAATTGGCTGGGGGAGGGGTTTGTATTTTCAATCTCCCTGTTTAGATCGGTTAGTCAGCTAATGTGTTCCGGTTTGCGTTATCTCGATATGCCTACAAGGGTTTACATTGGTTGCTTTTATACATTTTATACCTATACCTGTGTAGCTGAAGTTACACTATGCAAAAATCAGTTCCACCGTTTCCTGGTTGCTAAAATTGTAATAGTTTGCCTAATTTCAGTTTATGTGACAAAACGAGCAATCATTGAGTGAGTTGAGAATCATTGTGCCATTTAAACTGCTGTGAAATATATTTTCCATAATCAAAAATATTGTATTTTCAGCTGTTTGAACCTGGTGTACAAATACGAAAGTAAAAGACTCAAAAACTAAACTTAAAAACAGGAAGCATAGAAATAGTGCACATAGAAAAGATATACCGCTTCCTAGACTTGCTTTCAATTAGAATGAAAGATCTAGAACTCACATTTCTATGTGAATTTTGTAGGGTCGGCCAAAAGGTTACATATTGTAGCTTTAAACTGCAATTATTTTTTGCATCAACATTGTATTAACAGGTTGTTACAGAACAAACACTTTGTTGGTCAGTTATACTAGTAACTGACCAGGCTAATATATCCATTCTGTCCATCCTTTGACCAGTTCATATTTGGACTCATTTTTAAACCTAATTTATAAATACACTCTGCACTCTATTGGTCACAAATTATATTGCAAGTGCAACAAATATGATCCTTGCAGGTATAGTGGCATTGGTATTTGTAAAAAATTATATAAAGCAATATCCTATTTATATTTACATTTTCATTGTAGACAGAATTATTTACATAGACATACATGAATGGTGAATTTCATGTGGATAATGTTAAAGCTTGGTTGACTTTTCCTCTAGATGGTTGTAATATGGATGCAGTACAGCAGAGGGAGACATAGTTCTACACACTACAGTAATGGCTGCTGGTAGTCGTTGCCTGTAGGCACTAGGCACAGGTCTTAGATACATTTATTGTCTCAGAGTACACCAATGATGTGACACTTTAAAGAGAGACTGAGAGAGAGAGAGAGAGAGAGAGAGAGAGAGAGAGAGACTGGGTGAAATTCCACAGTGTGCCATCACAGCAGCAAGATTTGTGACGAGAAAAGGGCAACCAGTGAAGAACAAACACCATTGTAAATACGACCCATATTTATGCTTATTTATTTTATCTTGTGTCCTTTAACCATTTGTACATTGTTAGAACACTGTATATATATATAATATGACATTTGTAATGTCTTTATTGTTTTTTGTATGTGTAATGTTTACTGTTCATTTTTATTGTTCATTTCACTTTATATATTCACTTTATATATTATCTACCTCACTTGCTTTGGCAATGTTAACACATGTTTCCCATGCCAATAAAGCCCTTGAATTGAATTGAGAGAGAGAAAGAGAGAGAGAGAGATGTAGGGAGAGAGAGATGTAGAGAGGGATAGGGGTGGAGGGAGAGAGGGGTAGAGAGGGACAGGGGGTGGAGGGAGAGAGGGGTAGAGAGGGACAGGGGGTGGAGGGAGAGAGGGGTAGAGAGGGGTGGAGAGAGGGGTAGAGAGAGAGAGGGGTAGAGAGGGGTGGAGAGAGACAGGGGGTGGAGGGAGAGAGGGGTAGAGAGGGGTGGAGAGAGAGAGGGGTAGAGAGGGACAGGGGGTAGAGAGAGAGAGGGGTAGAGAATAAAAGGTAAATATTTGGAGAGATTGCGAGAAACACTAACAGACCCCACAGAGCCCCAGGACAGCAACACAATTAGAACCAACCAAATCATGTGAAAACAAAAAAGATATTTGACAAATTGGAAAGAATTTACAAAAAAATTGAACAAACTAGAATGCTATATGGCCTTAAACAGAGAGTACACAGTGGCAGAATACCACTGTGACTGACCCAAAATTAAGGAAAGCTTTGACTATGTACAGACTCTGAGAGCATAGCCTTGCTATTGAGAAAGGTTGCCGTAGGCAGACCTGTCTCTCAAGAAAAGACAGGCTATGTGCACACTGCCCACAAAATGAGGTGGAAACTGAGCTGCACTTCCTAACTTCCTGCTAATGTATGACCATATTAGGGACACATATTTCCCTCGGATTACACAGACCAACAAAGAATTTAAAAACAAATCCAATTTTGATAAACTCCCATATCTATTGGGTGAAATACCACAGTGTCCTGTCACAGCAGCAAGATTTGTGACCTGTTGCCACAAGAAAAGGGCAACAGTGAAGAACAAACACCATTGTAAATACAATCCATATTTATGCGTATTTATTTTCTCTTTTATACTTTAACTATTTTCACATTGTTACAATATTTTATATAGCCATAACATGATATTTGAAATGTCTCTATTCCTTTGGAACTTCTGTGAGTGTAATGTTTACTGTTCATTTTTGATTGTTTATTACACTTTTGTTTATTATCTATTTCACTTGCTTTGGCAATGTAAACATATGTTTCCCATGCCAATAAAGCCACTTGAATTGAGAGAAAGAGAAATAGAAAGAGAGATAGAGGGGAGAGAGAGATGTAGGGGAGGGAGAGAGAGAGATGTAGGGGAGGGAGAGAGGAAGAAAAAGAAAGAGAAAAAGAGGAGTGAGAGGAATAGAGAGATGGTAGGTGCGTGGTGTGTCACCCTGCCTCCCACAGAACCCTGCTATTAATTAGCCTTCTCAGACTTCCTGAGAAATCTCCAGCAGGAAGGAACAGCATGGTGGCAGGAACACGGCCTGATTAATCTGTTTGCATATCAAATAAGCACATGAATTACTACATTTGCATAGACCCCCACCCCCCACCAGCTGCCCCCAAAAAACACTTTTACTAACCCAAATAAAAATAGTCTGTTTGATGTATGTAGAATGAAATGCCCTTGCCAGTTGTAGAGGAAGGGCATCTTTTTTTATATAAAGTTCCGGTCAAATATATTGGACTTTTCTCAAATAATTCCCTATTTCTTCTAAAACAAGTAAAACATGTTTAAATATAATTGGTTACCACACCTTGTTATTGGATTTTAAACATTGGAGAACCAAATATATTTTCCTAAACTTATGTTTACAATTTGTTTTTTAAAGAAGAAAAAAGACAAATGACATGGACAAAATTCTTGGCAGTACTGTCCCTGGAGCTAGGTGCACAGCCTTTAGCCAAGATACCTGCAAACAAGCTTTTCCTGTAGCGGCTGTTAGCCTAGCGGTTATGAGTGTTGGGCAAGTAAGGTTGCTGGTTTGAATCCACGAGCTGACAAGTTGAAAAATCTGCCAATGTGCCCTTGATCAAGGCACTTAACCCCAGAGTGTCTGCTAAATAACAAACATTTCAAATGTAGCCATCACTGAGCTTGCTGCATCTTTCTACTGGAAGTTTGGCCCACTTTTCAGTAGATAACTGCTCTAATTCTTCAATGTTTGTTGGATGCCCTCCATCACCAACTGCAGTTTTCAGCTCTCGCCATAGATTTAGGATGTGATTCAGATCTGTACTCATTGCTGGCTACTCCAGAACAGTCCAGCATCTCTTCTTGAGCCATTGCTGGGTGCTTTGTGATGTATTCGGTGTCGTTGTCCTGCTGGAAGACCCAGAACCTTCAATGGAGAGCCAGTTTTTGGACACTGGACACATTGGTCTCCAAAAATTCTGATAATCAGCTGATTTCATACTGCACAGATACAAGGCCCCCAGTACGAGAGGCAGCAAAGCAACCCCACAGCATTACCAAACCCCCCCCCCATCTTAGATTGTAGGGAGGGTGTTCGTTTCATTGAATGCTTCATTTGGTCGTCAGTAAACACAGCACTGATCTGTATTGCTAAAGAGATTTAAAAAAATAAAAAAATGGTCCACAGAATAATTTCCCCAGGATTTAGGCTTGTTTCTCTCTCTCTAGGCTAGGATTTAGGCTTGTTTCTCTCTCTCTAGGCTAGGATTTAGGCTTGTTTCTCTCTCTCTAGGCCAGGATTTAGGCTTGTTTCTCTCTCTCTAGGCCAGGATTTAGGCTTGTTTCTCTCTCTCTAGGCTAGGATTTAGGCTTGTTTCTCTCTCTCTAGGCTAGGATTTAGGCTTGTTTCTCTCTCTCTAGGCTAGGATTTAGGCTTGTTTCTCTCTCTCTAGGCTAGGATTTAGGCTTGTCTCTCTCTCTCTAGGCTAGGATTTAGGCTTGTTTCTCTCTCTCTAGGCTAGGATTTAGGCTTGTTTCTCTCTCTCTAGGCTAGGATTTAGGCTTGTTTCTCTCTCTCTAGGCTACGATTTAGGCTTGTTTCTCTCTCTCTAGGCTACGATTTAGGCTTGTTTCGGTGAGCTTTCTTGTGTTTCCTTCAGCAGTGGCGTCTTCCTTTGTTAACCAACAACCAAATGAAGCATTAAAAGAAAAGAACCAATTAAAGAGGTTTGATAATGCTGTGGGGTTGCTGCCTCTGTACTGGAGGCCTTGAATGTGTGCAAGACATAATGAAATTGACATATTATTAAGCTTTGTAGTGCCATGTTCAATCCAGTGTCCAAAAACTGTGTCTCTGTTGAAGGTTATGGGTCTTCTAGCAGGACAACAACCCCCAACACACATCAAAAGCACCCTGGAATGACTGAAGAAGAAATGGTGTGTTCTGGAGTGGCAGCGAAGAGTGCAGATCTGAATCACATCCACAAGCTATGAATGTCAAGAGCTGTAAACAGAAGTTGGTGGATGCACCTCTCAAACATTGAAGAATTAGAGCAGTTTGTTGCTGAAAAGTGGGCCAAATTGCCTGTAGAAAGGTGCAGCAAGCTCATTGATGGCTAAAATAAGCATTTGTTGGCAGTTGTCTTGGTCAAAGGCTGTGCAACCAAGTACTAGCTATGGAGAACCAATCATTTTGTCCATGCCATTTGTCTTTATTTTACAAATGAAAATTGTAAACTTAAGTTTGCAAAAATATAATTGACTCTGCAATGTTGAAAATCCAATAAGAAGGTGTGGAGACCAAACGTTTATTTATTTGAGACGAAATAGGGAATTAATTAAGAAAAGTGCAAGGGGGTGCCAATATATTTGTCCGGAACTGTATCAAATGACGAGATCAAATGAGCAGTGATATTAAGAGTCTAGCCTCTGATCTCCTGCTTTGTGTTGATAATGGCAGGAGGTTGGCAGATGGGATCAAAGCTCCACAATGGGGCGGTAGGCATCAGTTGTGATCACATCCGAAGGGTGATGCCGCAACGGTTCTCTCTCATGTGCTAATGTTAGACTATTCATGGATTGCACGTTGTGTCACAATATTGTTATGAAGGTTCTCTTTATTTTTTATACATTTTTCTAGCTAATGACAACATTGACATCTGTCTATAGTAAATTTGACGACATCATAGTGATGACAGTTGTTTCCTACTAATTATTTGCCTACTGTAGCAATGGCATCATCTTTCCAAGCCACTAAAGTGTAATTTAGATAAAACAGTCATTAGCTCCAGTTAAGAATGACAGGGGCACCACTCTCCTTTTGGGAGTCACTGAGACGTCTTGAGAACTTTGATAACAATGACGTGACTGGGGGATGACGCGGCAGGGTGGCCTAGTGGTTAGAGCGTTGGACTAGTAACTGGAAGGTTGCAAGTTCAAACCCCCCAGCTGACAAGGTACAAATCTGTCGTTCTGCCCCTGAACAGGCAGTTAACCCACTGTTCCTAGGCCGTCATTGAAAATAAGAATTTGTTCTTAACTGACTTGCCTAGTAAAAATTTTAAAAAATGTAGATGCAACCCATGAATATTGATAGTAGAATGCTGTGGGTAGACATTTTCCTGTAGGCACAGTTCTAGGATCAGCTTATACCCTCTCCCATGTTTAAAACTTAAAACCTGACCTTATCCAGTGGCAACCGTGTCCTACTCCAGGTGGCTCCCCACTGGGCACAGACATCAGTTCAACTTTTAGTTTTAGTCAATTCGTGTGAATTCAACGTGAAATCAACAAAAAAATGGCACCATGTAATTTGATTTAGGTTTAAAAGTTGCGTGAAAAGAAGACAATTCCCTTACGTTGATTACTTTTTTCAAATCAAATCAATTTTCCATGTTGATTCAATGTCATCGCATAGAATTTTTATGTTGAAACGACGTGGAAACAACGTTGATTTAACCAGTTCTTGCCCAGTGGCTTGCTCTTCACATCTCAGCCCTATTCAAACCTACACTACCGGTCAAAAGTTTTAGAACACCTACTCATTCAAGGGTTTTTCTTTATTTTGACTTTTTTCTACATTGTAGAATAATAGTAAAGACATCAAAACTATGAAATAACACACATGGAATCATGTAGTAACCAAAAAAGTGTTAAACAAATCAAAATATATTTTCTATTTGAGGTTCTTCAAATAGCCACTCTTTGCCTTGATGACAGCGTAGCACACTCTCGGCAATCTCTCAACCAACTTCGAGGTAGTCACCTGGAATGCATTTCAATTAACAGGTGTGCATTCTAAAAAGTTAATTTGTTGAATTTCTTTCCTTCTTAATGCGTTTGAGCCAATCAGTTGTGTTGTGACAAGGTAGGGGGTATACAGACGATAGCACTATTTGGTAAAATACCAATTCCATTTTATGGCAAGAACAGCTCAAATAAACAAAGATTGGACATTACTTTAAGACATGAAGGTCAGTCAATACGGGAAGAAGTACATTTTCTGTGCACTACGTCATCACGGGCTGACTTTTATCTGCAACAAGTCCATTTGGTGTAGACACACCACTGGTAGGAAAGATTCGCATGAATATCTGTCGCCAATTGGATGGAAACCTAGCTAGTCACTTTCATTTTGTTTGATGATATTGCACAGATTTGCAGCTGCAGCTGATGTCCTCGATCATTGGTGTGGGTGTAACGATCCCTGTATAGCTGACCTAGGATGCAACCCATGTCCACAACAGCACTTCATGCCCACAAAGCAGTGTTTGTATTTTGTATTTATTATACTGAATCCATGTGTATGTCAAATCAAATCAAATGTTTTGTCACATGTCCCGAATACAACAAGTGTAGACCTTACAGTGAAATGCTTACTTCCAAGCCCTTAACCAACAATGCAGTTTTAAGAACATTTTAAAAATAAAAATAAAAGTAAGAGATAAGAATAACAAATCATTATAGAGCTACAGTAAATAACAATAGCGAGACTATATGCAGGGGTTACCGGTACCGAGTCACTGTGCGGTGGCACCGGTGTCGAGGTAATTGAGGTAATATGTACATGTAGGTAGAGTTATTAAAGTGACTATGCATAGATAATAACAGAGTAGCAGCAGCGTAGAAGATGGTGGAGGGGGGGAGCAATGCAAATAGTTTGGGTAGCCATTTGATTAGTTGTTCAGGAGGCTTATGGCTTGGGGGTAGAAGCTGTTGAGATGCCTCTTGGACCAAGACTTGGCGCTCCGGTACAGATTGCCATGCGGGAGCAGAGAGAACAGTCTATGACTAGGGTGGCTGGAGTCTTTGACAATTTTTAGGGCCTTCCTCTGACAACGCCTTGTATAGAGGTCTCGGATGGCAGAAAGCTTGGCCCCCGTGATGTACTGAGCCGTACGCACTACCCTCTGTAATGCCTTGTGGTCAGAGGCCCAGCAGTTGCCATACCAGGCAGTGATGCAACCTGTCAGGATGCCCTCGATGGTGCAGCTGTAAAACCTTTTGAGGATCTGAGGATACATGCCAAATATTTTAAGTCTTCTGAGGGGGAATAGGTTTTGTCGTGCCCTCTTCACGACTGTCTTGGTGTGCTTGGACCATGTTAGCTTGTTGGTGATGTGGACGCTAAGGAACTTAAAGCTCTCAACCTGCTCCACAACAGCCCCGTCGATGAGAATAGGGGCGTGCTCGGTCCTCCTTTTCCTGTAGTCAACAATTCTCCTTTGTCTTGATCACATTGAGGGAGAGGTTGTTGTCCTTGCACCACACGGTCAGGTCTCTGACCTCCTCCCTATAGGTTGTAGCATCACTGTCGGCGATCAGGCCTACCACTGTTGTGTCATCAGCAACTTAATGGTGTTGGAGTTGTGCCTGGCTGTGCAGTCATGAGTGAACAGGGAGCACAGGAGGGGGCTGAGCACGCACCCCTGAGGGGCCCCCGTGTTGACGATCAGCGTGGCGGATGTGTTGTTACCTAACCTTACCACCTGGGGGCAGCCCATAAGGAAGTCCAGGATCCAGTTGCAGAGGGAGGTGTTTAGTCCCAGGGTCCTTAGCTAATGAGCTTTGTCCAGTTTGAGGTGAGCAATCGCAGAATCTGATGTCCTGCAGATTTTTTCAGTCATAAGAGACGGTAGTAGCAACATTATGTTCAAAAGTTACGAACAGCGCAAAAAAACCTAACAATAGCATGGTTATGAGCCGATAAGACGGCAGCCCTCCCTTCCGGCGCCATCGCGTGTCTGTGTGTTACGTACGCCTCTTGGAGAGGGAACACAACACCCTGCAACAACTCAACTCCCCGTGGAGTGAAAGAGATGTGGAACTGTAGGTGCGAGTAAGGATGACAAAAGGCAGAGACTTTTCCGTTTACTGGGAATTTATTGCTTCCTTCACACAGTAAATTTGGGGAAAAGGGGCTGAACGGAACCAAAGCAAAGAAAGTAAATGTCAAATCCCCCTCTCATACCTTACCTGCCTACCCACTACTTACCTAACTTAGCACCACCTGGTACGCTAACCAAAATACAGGGGGTGGTCTGCCCAGGTCTTACCTAGTGTGCATAGACAGTAAATACTACGGGTTATGTATGACCGCAGGCCTCTTGCCCAAGCACTCCCTAGGTGCCTTCCTCTTCCCCTTTTGAACAAAAAAAGAATGTAAACAAACACAGTTCTATTGGCACACACATACATCAAATCAGTGGCTACAAAAATACTTAACAAAATCTGTCTCTGTGAAACAACCAAGACAGGATATCAAATCATCTCTCTCTCTCTCTCTCTCTCTCTCTCTCTCTCTCTCTCTCTCTCTCTCTCTCTCTCTCTCTCTCTCTCTCTCTCTCTCTCCTCTCTCTCTCTCTCTCTCTCTCTCTCTCTCTCTCTCTCTCTCTCTCTCTCTCTCTCTCTCTCTCTCTCTCTCTCTCTCTCTCTCTCTCTCTCTCTCTCTCTCTCTCTCTCTCTCTCTCTCTCTCTCTCTCTCTCTCTCTCTCTCTCTCTCTCTCTCGCAACAACCAACATAGGCCATACCAAATCTCTCTTAACAACAACCAACACAGGACACACTAATCATCAGCCCTTCTCTCTCCTAACAAAGGAACACTTGCTTTTATAGCTTTAGAACGAGTCGGTAATTGAAGACAGCTGTTTCTGACGAGAGGGTGGCATCAACTCCAATCATCAATGGGCCCAACCAATCAGCTGCTTGAGGGGAATTTCAGGAAGCCATCCTGAAACAGACACATACAAACAAAACCACAACACAGAAACTGGGGAAGGTGTGTATGTGTGTCTGTGCCTATCAAATCAAATTTATTTATATAGCCCTTCGTACATCAGCTGATATCTCAAAGTGCTGTACAGAAACCCAGCCTAAAACCCCAAACAGCAAGCAATGCAGGTGGAGAAGCACAGTGGCTAGGAAAAACTCCCTAGAAAGGCCAATACCTAGGAAGAAACCTAGAGAGGAACCAGGCTATGTGGGGTGGCCAGTCCTCTTCTGGCTGTGCCGGGTGGAGATTATAACAGAACATGGTCAAGATGTTCAATGTTCATAAATGACCAGCATGGTCGAATAATAATAAGGCAGAACAGTTGAAACTAGAGCAGCAGCACAGTCAGGTGGAAGTTGAAACTGGAGCAGCAGCATGGCCAGGTAGACTGGGGACAGCAAGGAGTCATCATGTCAGGTAGTCCTGGGGCATGGTCCTAGGGCTCAGGTCAGTTGAAACTGGAACAGCAGCATGGCCAGGTGGACTGGGGACAGCAAGGAGTCATCATGTCAGGTAGTCCTGGGGCATGGTCCTAGGGCTCAGGTCCTCCGAGAGAGAGAAAGAAAGAGAGAAGGAGAGAATTAGAGAACGCACACTTAGATTCACACAGGACACCGAATAGGACAGGAGAAGTACTCCAGATATAACAAACTGACCCCAGCCCCCCGACACATAAACTACTGCAGCATAAATACTGGAGGCTGAGACAGGAGGGGTCAGGAGACACTGTGGCCCCATCCGAGGACACCCCCGGACAGGGCCAAACAGGAAGGATATAACCCCACCCACTTTGCCAAAGCACAGCCCCCACACCACTAGAGGGATATCTTCAACCACCAACTTACCATCCTGAGACAAGGCTGAGTATAGCCCACAAAGATCTCCGCCACGGCACAACCCAAGGGGGGGGGGGCGCCAACCCAGACAGGATGACCACAACAGTGAATCAACCCACTCAGGTGACGCACCCCCTCCAGGGACAGCATGAGAGAGCCCCAGCAAGCCAGTGACTCAGCCCCTGTAATAGGGTGCCTATGTTTGTGTTGCTTCACAGCCCCCTCTCTAACTTAAGGTGTTTTTTAATCTGTTTTTTAAATCTAATTTTACTGCTTGCATCAGTTACTTGATGTGGAATAGAGTTCCATGTAGTCATGGCTCTATGAGGTACTGTGCGCCTCCCATAGTCTGTTCTGGACTTGGGGACTGTCTTGGCATGTCTTGTGGGGTATGCATGGGTGTCTGAGCTGTGTGCCAGTATTTTAGACATACAGCTCAGTGCATTCAACATGTCAATAACTCTCATAAATACAAGTAGTGAGTCAATCTCTCCTCCACTTTGAGCCATGAGAGATTGACATGCATATTATTAATATTAGCTCTCTGTGTACATCCAAGGGCCTGCCATGCTGCCCTGTTCTGAGCCAATTGCAAGTCCTTTTTTTGGGCACCTGACCACACCTAACTGAACAGTTGTCAAGGTGCAACAAAACTAGGGCCTGTAGGACCTGCCTTGTTGATAGTGTTGTTAAGAAGGCAGAGCATCGCTTTACTATAGACAGACTTCTCCCCAACTTAGCTACTACTGTATCAGTATGTTTTGACCATGACAGTTTACAATGTAGGGTTACTCCAAGCAGTTTAGTCATCTCAACTTGCTCAATTTACACGTTATTTATTTCCAGATTTAGTTGAGGTTTAGGGTTTAGTGAATGTTTTGTCCCAAATACAATGCTTTTAGTTTTAGAAATATTTAGGGCTAATGTATTTCTTGCCACCCACTCTGAAACTAACTGCAGGTCTTTGTTAAGTGTTGCAGTCATTTCAGTTGCTGTAGTAGCTGACGTGTATAGTGTTGATCATCCACATACATAGACACTCTGGCTTTACTCAGCCAGTGGCATGTCGCTAGTAAAAATTCGGTGTAAAAAAAAGGTTTAAAAAAATTGGTCCTAAACAGCTACCCTGGGGAATTCCTGAATCTACCTGGATTGTGTTTGAGAGGC
The DNA here is from genome assembly GCF_002021735.2 of Oncorhynchus kisutch. NCBI lineage: Eukaryota > Metazoa > Chordata > Actinopteri > Salmoniformes > Salmonidae > Oncorhynchus > Oncorhynchus kisutch. Next base: position 38,858,552 of record NC_034196.2, on the reverse strand, counting down.
TTCCATTAAAGAACACCCTCTGTGTTCTGTTAGACAATTAACTCTTTATCCACAACATAGCAGGAGGTGCAAAGCCATAACATAAGTTTTTCTAGCAGCAGACTATAATCGATAATGTCAAAAGCTGCACTGAAGTCTAACAAGACAGGCCCCACAATCATTTTATCATAATTTTCTCTCAGCCAATCATCAGTCATTTGTGTAAGTGCTGTGCTTGTTGAGTGCCCTTCCCTATAAGCTTGCTAAAAGTCTATTGTCAATTTGTTTGTTGTGAAATAGCATTGTATCTTGTCAAACACAATTTTTTCCAGAGGTTTACTAAGGGTTGGTAACAGGCTGATTGGTTGGCTATTTGAGCCAGTAAAGGGTGCTTTACTATTCTTGGGTAGAGGAATGACTTTAGCTTCCCTCCGAGCCTGAGGGCGCACACTTTCTAGTAGGCTTAAATTGAAGATGTGGCAAATAGGAGTTGCAATATCGTCTGCTATTATCTTCAGTACTGTTCTGTCCAGATTGTCAGACCCCAGTGGCTTGTCATTGTTGACAGACAACAATGCTTTTTTCACCTCTTCCACACTGACTTTACAGAATTCAAAAGTACAATTCTTGTCTTTCATAATTTGGTCCGATATACCTGGATGTGTATTGTCAGCGTTTGTTGCTGGCATGTCATCCCTAAGTTTGCTTATTTTACTATTGAAAGTAATTGAAGTAGTTGGCAATATTAGTGGGCTTTGTGATGAATGAGCCATCTGATTCAATGAATGATGGAGTCGAGTTGGCTTATTTCCCCAAAATTTCATTTAAGGTGCCCCAAAGCTTTTTACTATCAATCTTTATTTAATGTATCTTTGTTTCATAGTACATTTTTATTTAGTTTAGTCACATGATTTCTTAATTTGCAGTACGTTTGGCTGCCAGACTTATTTGACATGCCTTTTGCCTCATCCCTCTCAACCTTACAATTTTTAAATTCCTCATCTATCCCAGGGGATTTTACAGTTTTTACTGTAATTTTCTTAATGGGTGCGTACTTATTAGTAACTGGAATGAGCAATTTCATAAAGGTGTGAAGTGCAGCTTCCTCATTACACACCACAGACCAGCAAATATTCTTTACATCATCAACATATGAATCACTACAAAATGTCTTGTATGACCTCTTATACACTATATTAGGCCCAGCCTTTGGAACTTTGGTGTTCCTAGAAATGGCTATTATATTGTGATCACTACACCCTATGGATCTGGATACTGCTTTAAAGCAAATCTCTGCAGCATTAGTAAAGATGTGACCAATACATGTTGATGATTTAATTACTGTACTGTTTGTAACTACCCTGGTAGGTTGACTGACAACCTGAACCAGGTTGCAGGCACTGGTTACAGTTTGAAGTTTTTTCCTGAGTAGGCAGCTTGATGATAGCCAGTCAATATTTAAATCACCCAGAAAATATACTTCTCTGTTGATATCACATACAATATCAAGCATTTTACAGATATTACCAGATACTGACTGTTAGCACTGACTGTTATCCTACCATAAACATGATCTTGACTGTACTTTAGGTCTCATGGCAGGTGACATCACCATGGTGACTAGGGCTTTGTCTCACTTTGTCTTTCCTTGCCTTTTGTGCTTGCTTCGAGCCAAGCCACACTGAAGCATGCATGAGAACATCAGCTGTTCTGGACGACTGTGATCACGCTCTCCGTAGCCGATGTGAGCAAAACCTTTAAACAGGTCAACATTCACAAGGCTGCGGCTCCAGACAGATTACCAGGGCGTGTACTCAGAGCATGCACGGACCAACTGGCAAGTGTCTTCACTGACATTTTCAACCTCTCCCTGACCGAGTCTGTAATAACCACATGTTTCAAGCAGGCCACAATAGTCCCTGTGCCCAAGAAAGCAAAGGTAACCTGCCTAAATGACTACTGCCCTGTAGCACTCACATCTGTAGCCATGAAGTGCTTTAAAAGGCTGGGATTGGCTCACATCCACACCATCATCCCGGAAACCCTAGACCCACTCCATTTTGCATACCGCCCTAACACATCCACAGATGATGCAATCTCAATCACACTCCACACTGCCCTTTCCCACCTGGACAAAAGGAACACCTACGTGAGAATGTTGTTAATTTACTACAGCTCAGCGTTCAACACCATAGTGCCCACAAAGCTCATCACTAAGCTAAGGACCCTAGGACTAAACACCTCCATATGCAACTGGATCCTGGATTTCCTGACAAACTGCCACCAGGTGGTAAGGGTAGGCAACAACACATCTGCCACGTGATCCTCAACATAGGGCCCCTCAGGGGTGCGTGCTAAGTCCCCTCCTGTACTCCTTGTTCACCCTCGACTGCGTGGCCAAGCACGACTCCAACACCATCATTAAATTTGCTGACGACACAACACTGGTAGACCTGATCACCGCCAATGATGAGACAGCCTATAGGGAGGAGGTCAGAGACCTGGCAGTGTGGTGCCAGGACAACAATCTCTCCCTCAATGTGATCAAGACAAAGGAGCTGATCGTGGACTACAGGAAAAGGCAGCCGAACATGCCCCCATTCACATCAACGGGGCTGTAGTGGAGCGGTTCGAGAGTTTCAAGTTCCTTGGTGTCCACATCACTGACGAACTATCATGGTCCAAACACACTAAGACAGTTGTAAGCTCTACACCTGTTGTATTCGGCACATTTTATTTGATTACTCGCATCATACAATATTTCCTCACCTGTATTGTATCACAACTGTATTGGAGGAGAATGTACAAGAGTCCCTCCCCTCTGACCTTCTTCTCCAATGGGTTTTTAGGAGGAGGCTAGGAAAGGAATCGAAAAAGGATGAATTGAGAAAGAGTCTAATACTCACCTGTCAACTAGCTGTATGACGACCATACACTCACCCCTCTGCTACACTCACTGACCTCCTCCTTCTCCTCATCAACCTACACAGCTAGCAGAGCAGACTGTGAACTGAGTCAATCTAGCACCCACATAATTATTTTTTTATTCATTTAATTCTGCTACATTGACTCAGACCACACAGTTGGTGGCTGAGTTATACTGTCAGTCGCGTAGGAAGAGGTGAATGGGGTGTGATTGTAGCAGAGGTGAGCTGCAGGGGAGTTCTAGTTGCCACTGTGATATGATGTCATCCCCCTGAGACTTGAAGAAGTGTCTCCTCCTGTCCATCACAAATGAATCTATATTTTAATGCCATAAGCGTAATTTGATTAGGGTTTGTGTCCTGGCCCGGTCAGCCATACAGGGATTGAACTCATGCATCACTGTGGTCACTCTCCAGGGGATTTTTCTCTTGGCTTCACTATCCGTGCTCTACCCTTTTGGTTACAGTGGATGTGAGATCATTTATGGCACGATTGCCCAATGCAGACATATGATGGGATTAGTATTGGCCTAGTGGGTGTGTCCAATGGAACTTGTACATGTGGTTTGACATTTACAGTGCCTTGCGAAAGTATTCGGCCCCCTTGAACTTTGCAACCTTTTGCCACATTTCAGGCTTCAGACATAAAGATATAAAACTGTATTTTTTTGTGAAGAATCAACAACAAGTGGGACACAATCATGAAGTGGGACGACATTTTTTTAACAAAAAACTTTTTTAACAAATCAAAAACTGAAAAATTGGGCGTGCAAAATTATTCAGCCCCTTTACTTTCAGTGCAGCAAACTCTCTCCAGAAGTTCAGTGAGGATCTCTGAATGATCCAATGTTGACCTAAATGACTAATGATGATAAATACAATCCACCTGTGTGTAATCAAGTCTCCGTATAAATGCACCTGCACTGTGATAGTCTCAGAGGTCCGTTAAAAGCGCAGAGAGCATCATGAAGAACAAGGAACACACCAGGCAGGTCCGAGATACTGTTGTGAAGAAGTTTAAAGCCGGATTTGGATACAAAAAGATTTCCCAAGCTTTAAACATCCCAAGGAGCACTGTGCAAGCGATAATATTTAAATGGAAGGAGTATCAGACCACTGCAAATCTACCAAGACCTGGCCGTCCCTCTAAACTTTCAGCTCATACAAGGAGAAGACTGATCAGAGATGCAGCCAAGAGGCCCATGATCACTCTGGATGAACTGCAGAGATCTACAGCTTGTCCATAGGACAACAATCAGTCATATATTGCACAAATCTGGCCTTTATGGAAGAGTGGCAAGAAGAAAGCCATTTCTTAAAGATATCCATAAAAAGTGTTGTTTAAAGTTTGCCACAAGCCACCTGGGAGACACACCAAACATGTGGAAGAAGGTGCTCTGGTCAGATGAAACCAAAATTGAACTTTTTGGCAACAATGCAAAACGTTATGTTTGGCGTAAAAGCAACACAGCTCATCACCCTGAACACACCATCCCCACTGTCAAACATGGTGGTGGCAGTATCACGGTTTGGGCCTGCTTTTCTTCAGCAGGGACAGGGAAGATGGTTAAAATTGATGGGAAGATGGATGGAGCCAAATTCAGGACGATTCTGGAAGAAAACCTGATGGAGTCTGCAAAAGACCTGAGACTGGGACGGAGATTTGTCTTCCAACAAGACAATGATCCAAAACATAAAGCAAAATCTACAATGGAATGGTTCAAAAATAAACATATCCAGGTGTTAGAATGGCCAAGTCAAAGTCCAGACCTGAATCCAATTGAGAATCTGTGGAAAGAACTGAAAACTGCTGTTCACAAATGCTCTCCATCCAACCTCACTGAGCTCGAGCTGTTTTGCAAGGAGGAATGGGAAAATATTTCAGTCTCTCGATGTGCAAAACTGATAGAGACATACCCCAAGCGACTTACAGCTGTAATCGCAGCAAAAGGTGGCGCTACAAAGTATTAACTTAAGGGGGCTGAATAATTTTGCACGCCCAATTTTTCAGTTTTTAATTTGTTAAAAAAGTTTGAAATATCCAACAAATGTCGTTCCACTTCATGATTGTGTCCCACTTGTTGTTGATTCTTCACAAATAATACAGTTTTATATCTTTGTTTGAAGCCTGAAATGTGGCAAAAGGCCGCAAAGTTCAAGGGGGCCGAATACTTTCGCAAGGCACTGTATATACATGAAACAAGATTAGCAAATTCTCACACATTGTTTACATTTTGTTGATGTTTTCTCCATTTTGAAATTATACTATTAGAAAAAGGAAAAGCACTCATACATTAGAGATTTTATGTGGGAATCATTTGCTAATAACTTGAAAGAATATAAAAGGTTGATAGATGATAGACAGTTAATGAGGATACCAGATTAGACGTCTCCAGCTACCATCATGAAATGGATTAGTGCAAGCCCTACCCTTGTAATGAAGGCAGGCCTTAAAGATGACCTGCACAGGAGAGAGACATTATTATCACATATCACTATCATGAGGATGTGCAGAAAATATTATATTGAGGTTAATTTGATTTCTAAATAATACAGTTGCAATTTGTTTGCTTTATTTTATATGTCATCCTGGTGGAATTAATATGCAGTTCAACATTATCACCACAAGGTGTTAGCACTAACATTTGAGTCATTTAACAAACACTCTTATCCAGAGCAACTTAATCTGGATAAGATATACATTTTCATACTGGTTCCCCCATGGGAATTGAACCCACAACCATGGCATTGCAAGCACCATGCTCTATCAAGTGAGCCACAAGGGACTACTGTAGTCTGGCTTTACTATATGTAATGCCTAGCACAAGCTAGCGGTACATTAAAACTACAGTATGTTTCTTCATTGAAACTAAGTGGGCAATACACCTTGGTAAAATATAGCTGTGCTTTGGAGGGAGTAGATGAAGAGCTAGGATAGTAAGATTGATGAGGAGCGAGAGAGACGTTGATAGTTGTAATTACTGCTGCCAGCTAACTTTTGATGTAAACAATTTGGCCGTCAAACATTGGACTCATTTGTTAGCTACAATTAGTTTAGTTATTGTTAGCTGTTGTGAGAGAAATTAATATCTAGCTGGCTAACAAGGGTCAGCAGATCTTTCTCTATCTTCACATCATGCTAGCTCTGTGGTTATTTGCTGTGCTAGACAAATTGACCACTATCAGAGCAAACAGATAATAAACGGGAATAGATGTTGTTTGAGGATTTTGTTTAGTGGATCCGGTAGCAACAAGTCAATGTGTATACAACTCGTTTGTTGCGTTTTTTTGTTTGGGTTAAGAAATACGAACTTGTAATTTTGTGTTAGCTAGCCAACAACTAGTTTACTGGGGAACCTCTCTGTTGCGCATGTATATATAACATGTTATTGTTTTGTCAGTTGAAAAGGTCTATAAGAAAATCGTTCACGAGTTCAAGGCAACTCTTTATTGTGACCTGAAATTCAGGAATCGCTCAGAAATACCGTCATAATTGTGTGTCTACATTACAGTAGACCAGTTTCAAAGTTAAAGGTCATATAACTTAATAAAAAAAATATACTGTATATATATTCACAGAGAAATGGCCTACTTCCAGTACACTACTTCCATACTACGATTTTCAAAAATTATTTCTCAGCTCTGTTTTTAGTCCATGGTTTATCATGCATCATGTCCAACTGGTGTACGTAGTAGAGTATAGGATTATGAGTCATTTTCACTAACTCGAGGGGCAGGTTGCTGAATACAACAATCCATACAGAGGCTTGTTGAAATGATAAAAATACTAGTGGTTGTCAAGGTGATGAATGTTGACTGTGAGCCATGCTCCCACAAGGGACCTGGGTGAATGTATGCCACCACCATGATGTTGGGGGATGGGCTCAAAATAAAGGGACAATTTACTCAAATCTATTTGTATTTCTTGTCAGTCCACAAGTAGATGTTGTACATACAGACCTCATAGCTATCTGAATAGCAGCCCTGTGTTAACTTTGTGCCAAAACACATCCTTGGTCTCACTTGATTTTAGGTATCTGGGGCCTCATTTATAACCATTGCATACATTTCACACAAAATATATCCATGTGCCATTTCTGAAAAGAATGTGTACATATAAAAATATTGAGATTATAAACTCAGACCTGTTATAAAACGTTTGCAGTAACTGTATGCTGTATTTGGCAAAGGACTGTGACAAAACATTGGCTAATTGTTGTGGACCTGTCAGCAGAACGATTCAATTCAACAATGGTTTGCATTGACTTTTCCCCCAACCTAAATATGCTGGACTGCCCGCAAATTCTGAAACATTGTCTAAGCTACATTTTTCAAAATTATTTACAGTAGGCTACTTACATTAGTTGTGTACATGCTTTAATTTATAGGATCCTACAGTTTATTTTCCTGCTGTAGCAAACTGGCTCAAACGACCCACCTGGGTGGCAGGTAGCTTAGTGGTTAGAGCATTGGGCCAGTAACCGAAAGGTTGCTGGAATCAAATCCCCGAGCTGCCAAGGTAACAATCTGTTGTTCTGCCCCTGAAAAAGGCAGTTAACCTACTAGTAGGCTGTCACTGTAAACAATAATTTTTTGTTAACTGACTTGCCTAGTTAAATAAAGGTTACATTTAAAGAGGAATCCTACATCTGTGTGGGTCCTGATCAAAAGCTCTGCACTGTGTAGGAAGAGATCCTCCATATTCCAACGAAAGTGACAGTTGATTTAATAACCAGTATCTCTCTGCTGTTGACACAGCTGACAAGTGATTCCCACTAGTGCCCACATACACGCGTGTACTGTACACATGCTCGGAAGTGCATGCAAACAGCTTTCTCCCTTATCATAATTCCCCCCCCCCCCTCCAGTTCTGAGCTCCCTGAGGAGAAGGGAGGAGAGTGGTACAGCAGAGCGGTACATCGTGAGTGGGGCTGTGTGTGTGCGTACGCTCGCAAAGAGGAAAGGAGAGCTCCATACACTCCCAGTCTGTGTCAGCAGCAGGCAGCCAGGCAGGCGTGGCATCCTGGGCTGGGTGGTAGGCAGAGCTACAAGTCTCTCCCTACATCTTGAAATCACTGGAAGCCAACTGATCGATCTGGAGACAAATGGAAGAACAATTAAAAACAAGCTCAATACACCTGCTTTTTCTTGACGAGACAACTTGAGACCAGCTGTACAAGTGGTAGAGCATCTGAGCATCTAACTAACATTGAAGATCCGGGAATTGACTACCAAGGAGCACGTTCTGGGATTTTTTCCCCTTCTATTTATCCTCCATCATTTCACCTTTTTTTGGTGTGGGGGGGGGGGGGTGACACAGCAGTGAAAGGGTTAATCTAGAAAGATAACCCAGTAAACAGTGTTACCACTTCTTGCACCCTGAGGAAGAGGGCATGGCTGCCCCAGAAAAAGCCTCAGCCCCGTCTCCATCCCCAGCATCTCCAGGAGGGGCCCAGGACATGCCAGCAGTCCCAGCCAAGGCACACCTCCCTGGGGGAGGCGCGGGGCTCAATAAGGACCTAGTGCAGATCCTCCGGGAGAACCTGCTGCAGCAGGAGTGCCCCTCTCGCACCTGCCTGGGCCCTCACTCGCCCTCCTCAGTGTCTGCCCGGCTGTCCCCCACCACCCTGTCCCCCCGCAACTCGCCCCGCCTGCTGCGTCGCATGCTACTCAACAACAACCTGCACAAGCAGAGGAGGTTCACCGTGGCTCACACCTGGTAAGGAGAGCGACCTGACTTTTTCCAGGCCTGTGAGGCAAGGGGAACAGGCTTTTAAGGCTATTCCTGTCATTCAAATCGTCCCAATGAAATGTGTGAATTTGTGAATTGAATTTAAATGCACTTGACAGTTGACAAAATGTTTATGAAATTCACCCGCTAAATTTAGTTAAATTTAGTTGAATGAAATTGGATTGATACATTTTTAAAAGCTCAACCCGTATTGAAAACAGTGCTGGAAATGTTAAATGTATGAATTGAATTTCAATTAATCTTCTGAATTGTGTGTGTTTGCGTTTGTGTGTGCTTGCGTGTGTGCATGCGTGCGTGTCGTATTGACAGCAACTTCAAAAAGTATCTTGAACTAACTTTTGGTCTTAGTGTGGTAATTCTACCAATTCAATGCATACACTGTCAAATGACTTGCATTTTGTTTGTGTTGGTAATTGCTAACCTTTGTCCCTCAGTATGGATAGCAGTTGCAATAGAACTGTAACTGTAACCAAAGTATAATTTGGCTGCCAACTGAGTTTTACTCCATAGCATTTATTCTATAACATCGTCTCCATAGCTACCACTCTAACTTGTTCCTGTTGCATTGTGCTATGCTTGCCACACATCACTAGGTACCTGTGTCAGGAGCCACTCTTTTTCAGCCGTCCAGGTGTGCCTTCGCATTATGATCGATTTTCATGATGAATCATTTGCTCATTTACGTCTAATGTAGTTCAACTTAGAATATGGTGAAAAATACCATTTAGGTCACTGACAGTGAGACAATACAATATTCTATTGCTGGTCTAACTTCTGGGGAAAATGACATGGAACGCTTCTTTCAACAGGTGTTATAGTTAGTCTATGTGAAAAACATCTGTCATATACGCTCACTGGACAGTTTATTAGGTACACCACCCCGTTCACGAAAATGGATCGCTCCTGCAGACAGTGAGTCATGTGGCCATGGCTTGCTATATAAAGCAGGCAGACAGGCATCAAGGCATTCAGTTACTGTTCGATTGAACGTTAGAATGGGCAAAACAAGTGATCTAAGCGACTTTGAGCATGATATGATTGTTGGTACCAGGCTCGCCGGATCCAGTATCTCAGAAACTGCATCCCTCCAGGGCTTTTCACACATGAAAGGGTTTCCCGAGTGTGGGGCGACAAACAAAAAACATCCAGTCAGCAGCAGTCCTGTGGGCTAAGACAGCATGTTGATGAGAGAGGTCGAAGGAGAAGAGGGCAGTCCATAAGTGCAGATGAAGGATATCAAGGATCTGTAAAGACTCTGTATGGAGGAATGGTCTAAAATCCCTCCCAATGTGTTCTCTCAATCTCATTATGTTCTTTAGAAAAAGGCTCGGTGCCGTTATCCTCGCAAGGTGAGGGTGCCAGAGTATTGACATTCTGACACCTATCTTTTAGCGTTTGTAATACTTGATAAGCAGAATCTCTTTCTCTGAGCAATTGCATTAGTATAAAATAATATATATATATATTTTTATTTAATTTATTTTTTGCATACAAAATAGCTCAGTATTTGTATTATTTATTTATAGTCTTTTTTACTCATCTTTATCAAGGGTGCAAGTAATTTTGTACCTGACTGTACGCTCACAGAAGTTGAATAGAAGGAAAGTACTGTATGGACAAATTTGAGAAATGATTTGGTTCCAGCAGCCCAGCCACAGAGGCAGTTCCTACTTTTATCTTATCAGACCAGCTGTGCTAAAATAAATCCCTGGACACCCCTGTTTTCCCCCAAGGAAGAGAACTTCCTTCTGAGAGAATGATTCACTCCTGCATATTCATAAAGCACTCCTCTCTGATCTCGCCTCCACTGTAATTCACATTTGGGCTTTTCTGCACTCATAAACATATCCCTGCGGTGTCCTAGAGCAGCAAAGATGAATGAGAAAGGATCATCGTTAGGACTCTTCAATGCATTGTAGACTATTGTGTTGTACTTTCTTGTATTGATTGTATTCACCAGCAATGGTGAATGTGTTCAATTGCCATTCATCATTGATGATCACACGAAGGGTGCAAGTAAGTTGGAGATTTTAGGTCAAACAAAGTCATTTAAACCAGAAATATTGAGGACATTATACACAGTAAGAGGATCTCAATTCAAGTCAAAGGGACACCCTATGAAGATCCAGATTGGATTCAGAGGGCAGAGAAAGTGACGGAAGACAGAGGGAGTGACTTCATTCTCCGTGACACGGTGCATCTGTTCATGCTCGAGCTGACAACAGATAACAGAATTAATCCCGTCTTTCCCCTCGGTTGCAACTGAACCCTTTGAACCAGGAAGGGGCTGGAAGTCTGTCTCTCCTGCAGCCCTTTGAACCAGGGAGGGGCTGTAGGTCTGTCTCTCCTGCAGCCCTTTGAACCAGGGAGGGGCTGTAGGTCTGTCTCTCCTGCAGCCCTTTGAACCAAGGAGGGGCTGTAGGTCTGTCTCTCCTGCAGCCCTTTGAACCAGGGAGGGGCTGTAGGTCTGTCTCTCCTGCAGTCCTTTGAACCAGGGAGGGGCTGTAGGTCTGTCTCTCCTGCAGCCCTTTGAACCAGGGAGGGGCTGTAGGTCTGTCTCTCCTGCAGCCCTTTGAACCAGGGAGGGGCTGTAGGTCTGTCTCTCCTGCAGCCCTTTGAACCAGGGAGGGGCTGTAGGTCTGTCTCTCCTGCAGCCCTTTGAACCAGGGAGGGGCTGTAGGTCTATCTCTCCTGCAGCCCTTTGAACCAGGGAGGGGCTGTAGGTCTGTCTCTCCTGCAGCCCTTTGAACCAGGGAGGGGCTGTAGGTCTGTCTCTCCTGCAGCCCTTTGAACCAGGGAGGGGCTGTAGGTCTGTCTCTCCTGCAGCCCTTTGAACCAGGGAGGGGCTGTAGGTCTATCTCTCCTGCAGCCCTTTGAACCAGGGAGGGGCTGTAGGTCTGTCTCTCCTGCAGCCCTTTGAACCAGGGAGGGGCTGTAGGTCTGTCTCTCCTGCAGCCCTTTGAACCAGGGAGGGGCTGTAGGTCTATCTCTCCTGCAGCCCTTTGAACCAGGGAGGGGCTGTAGGTCTGTCTCTCCTGCACCTGAACCCTTTGAACCAGGTAGGGGCTGGAAGTCTGTATCTTGTGTAGCTGAGCCCTTTGAACCAGGGAGGGGCTGGTATTCTGTCTCACCGCAATGTCGCCCCCCCCATATAAATGTCGCCGCCCCCCCCCCCCGTTACTCCTGTTATTGGAGGTATAGTGCTTAGTGTAAAGGCAGAGAGAACAAAGCGCTAGAGGGCGAGAGAAAAATTTAGACTGAAAGAGAGTGAAACCCACAGAATGTTTCGGTTAGCCTGGCGTGACATTGTGGTTAGTGCCGTGAGTCACAAGTCTACATTCTGAGTTTCCCTTTGCACACATGAGATTAGGGTCACTAAAGCCCTCATGATAATGTTTCCCAAAAGCCTAATTTCCCACCACAAGTCAATGGCACTTTCCACCATGAACTCTTAGTGTGACAACGTGGAGGTTTAATATAAACCCCCTGATCGCGGCAGGAACTCGATGACATCAAACCATGACCTGGATATCTACTATAAATGCACGTCGATGGAAAGTGATGTTTGACTGTAAAATGATCTGGTCTGATTCACCTGACCTGTCATGAAAAGAGAGAACACCTAAAGGAGAAATGCCTTAGTACTTGACACGTACACCTTAAAGTGTAGTGGGCATGTTCTTTTATACCCAAAACTAACAGCAGAGTGTCATATTATTCCACCTAATTGGCATATAGTCAGCATATGACAACATAAATATGAAAACTGACTTTAGTTTGGGAATTTCTGCAATGACGTCTTTAAGAACAACAGTTGAATCGGTGGTCAAATCTCGGTAGGCTAGCTGACCTAAAGGGCTGGCTTTGCAAGGTAATACATTAGAAAAATCATTGCTTGTGGTAATGAAAATAGATTGCTGAGGACGTCACAATACAGGCTCTAATTCTCTGGCATTCTTCAAAAGGTTGATCACCTATTTGTTTTTTTTAAATGTCATCTAAAATATGAAAGCGAGAGAGAACTTTTTATTGCAACTTTTATTTATAATTATCTGTGGATTGTGTGTGTAAAATAGCAGCCCAAAATGTTGCTTTCTCTTTAAGCACAGCTGTCAGAGCATCTCAGAGTAGGAGTGATGATCTAAGATCAGTTAGATCATGTAAAATAAGATGATGTAAATTAGGTGGGGACCTGATCCTAGATCAGCACTTCTTCTTTGAGATGTTTGATAGATACAGCACCTGATGTGATCAGGGGCATAAACAGATGTTTTCATTTTCAGCAATAATTCATCATCATGTCTATCATCTATTTCATGCGTTCAGGGAGAATCTTGAACAATTCTAGAATGGTCTTGAACGCTCCCATCAGGCCCCATGTTTTCTCTCTCAGCATTTGTACCAAACCTTGTTTGCAATAGCTAACAATTAAACGATCCATTAAATTACATTGATTGATGGTGAATACATATGGACTGCTCTTGATGTCATCAAATTAACATCGGCCAATGTGCCACTCCAAATCAAGGCTCGTTGTATTTCTGGATTAAGCTGACCTAAATGTTGTGTTCAATAGTATCAGTGATGGAAAGGTCAGGGTGTCACGGTTTTCCTCTTCCTCTTCTGAGGAGGAGTAGCAAGGATCGGACCAATGAGCAGCGTGGTAAGTGTCCATATTTTTAATAAAGCAATAGAACACTGAACAAAAACAACAAGGTGAACGAATGAAACCGAAACAGTTCTGTCTGGTACAGATACAAACACACAACAGAAAACAATCACCCACCAAACACAGGTGGGAAAAGGCTACCTAAGTATGATTCTCAATCAGAGACAACTAATGACACCAGCCTCTGATTGAGAACCATACCAGGCCAAACACAAAACACAACATAGAAAAACGAACATAGACAACTCACCCAACTCACGCCCTGACCATACTAAAACAAAGACATAACAAAAGAACTAAGGTCAGAACGTGACACAGGGTTTGAGTTGTAGCCTTTGTGTCTAATATCTTAGTACAAGAAAATATGTATGTTGAATATTTTCTAATACTAAAACGATACTATCGACTTCAACCTGTGCTAGACTAGAACCTTTTTAGAATTGTATGTCATAATAGATTTCTGCTGTAAAACACAGTGTAAGTCTGAATGAAAATGATCCAATGCGGAGGTCCTTAAAAATGGCGGCCCCCATGCACTTACCATAAATGTGTCATTTGCTAAGTTTGCGATATTGTACATTGCTCTCTGTTATTTTTCTTTGTATCGTCATTAGGACAGTATACACAGGATCCCAATTTTTGCTCCAAGACGCCGACAATAATTTTCTTTTTTTTAAGTCGATTGTGCAGATTGTTTTTGGCGCGTTGAACCATGTCACGTGCAATCGTATAAAAACTACGTATAGTTCTAATTTCTGACGTATAGTTCTAATTTCTGACGTATAGTTCTAATTTCTGACGTATAGTTCTAATTTCTGACGTAGAGTTCTAATTTCTGACGTAGAGTTCTAATTTCTGACGTAGAGTTCTAATTTCTCATTTCTGACTTAAAGTTCTAATTTCTGACGTATAGTTCTCATTTCTCATTTCTGACTTAAAGTTCTAATTTCTGACGTATAGTTCTCATTTCTGACGTATAGTTCTCATTTCTCATTTCTGACTTAAAGTTCTAATTTCTGACGTATAGTTCTCATTTCTGACGTATAGTTCTCATTTCTCATTTCTGACTTAAAGTTCTAATTTCTGACGTATAGTTCTCATTTCTGACGTATAGTTCTCATTTCTCATTTCTGACTTAAAGTTCTAATTTCTGACGTATAGTTCTCATTTCTGACGTATAGTTCTCATTTCTCATTTCTGACTTAAAGTTCTAATTTCTGACGTAGAGTTCTAATTTCTGACGTAGAGTTCTCATTTCTGACTTAAAGTTCTCATTTCTGACGTATAGTTCTAATTTCTCATTTCTGACTTAAAGTTCTAATTTCTGACGTAGAGTTCTAATTTCTGACGTAGAGTTCTCATTTCTCATTTCTGACTTAAAGTTCTAATTTCTGACGTAGAGTTCTCATTTCTGACTTAAAGTTCTAATTTCTGACGTAGAGTTCTCATTTCTGACTTAAAGTTATAATTTCTGAATTCTGACAGATTTATTCACATTTGCCATTACATAATTCCCATTTGGAAAATGACTACTATTCTCCATATTTGACAATATATTCCCAGGTCTAGTGCACGTCAGGGATGTGCTGATGTGAATACAAGCTGAGAGATTCTCTCTCTCTCTATTAATTTCAAACAGAGAATAAGAGATGAACGAGTCCAAAGGTCTTTTGTAGCTTTGCACTCAACAGCATGGCTTCATTTCAATATGAAAGTCCCGGCTGTGGTGAGCGGTGCATTGGTGCATTCATCCAACCCATTGCTCAGATGTTCATTCAGTGAACTCTTTGTGTATGTATGATACCGCTCTGAGGTAAAGCTCTCTCCTCCTCATCCATTTGCTGCAGATTCATTCATATGTTAGTCTTTATGAGATGAGAAATTCAGCAGACAGTCTAAATTTGCCCTCGGAAATCCCAGACATAGGGCAGCAGCATTAGGTCTGGGGATCATGTAGAATTTTCTTGGCGACTTCGACAATGTAAGGGGCAAACATTGGGGAGGGTGCTCTTCAGACAGACAACTCTCCCAACGTATCACAAGTTTGGGTAGATGGGGCTTAAAATGTGGGCGGGAATTGTACTCATGAAGAATAATCCCCTACTCATGAAGAATAATCTCCTCTGAAACATGACAGAAGCGGACACAATGCGGAGGCAGATAGCGTGGCTAATTTTAGCCACAGACAGTTAATGGTTGTAAAATTGTTACGCTAACATCATAGCGCATGCAAACTACTCACTGTCAAATACACTCATTGAAAATATCCCCTCCAAGCTCCATCTAGCTAGCTACCAATTTTGTATCCGATGGGACTGTTTATGGAAAGACATTAACGGATAAGGTTCTAGACAGATTTCTTGCACTCATCCCATTACCGCCTCTTCCTCTCTGCCCAACTGATACTGGTCGTTGTACAAATGTGTATACTGGCGCATTGGTGACATTGTGGGAGGGAACCCATCTGTCTAGTCTAGACAGATAGACTATTCAATTTTTTTTACAGAGTTTGCAAGTACTCCAGCATTAGCTTAATCATGCTCAATTAATGTGATTTATCATTTATCATGATTAACATGAAGCTCAGAATAAAAACCTGCTTACACAGGGGTCCCCCACCAGGACTGAGAGCTACAAATGTAGGTGACCTCCTTATGACACCGTACCTGGCAGTGCAGTCTCTGCTGTGTATCCTGCCATTTAGCACAAGGAAAATTAAATTAAGGACAAGCCGGGTTTGGTTCTGTCTCGTGTTTAATCGGAGCGACGAGAGATGCTCTTGTAATGTTTTATTTCCCATGGCAACAAGGTTTTCCTGCAAACCTCAACAGGTGTGCGTCCCAAATGACACCCTATTCCCTACATAGTGCACTACTTTTGATCAGATTCCTATGGGCCGTGGTCGAAAGTAATACACTAAATAGGGAATAGGTTGCCATTTGGAATGCTGCCTTGCTGTGACCGGCATTGCCTTTGAGGTGGTTTGGCCCTAATAGTTTTTCCCACACCTTCTCATTCTCAGACAGTTAGAACACACTGGAGGAGGATGACTGTAAAGCCAACACTTTATGGGCCAGTGATGTCGCCTTCAGTTTGCTGTTTCTAAGAAATACTATAAACAAGAATTAATGGGTTCAAACACTATTTAGGGTATTTCACATACTTTCAAATACATTTGGAAGTTAGTATTTAAATATTTTTTGGGGGGAAAGACAAGCAGTTGAATATTGGATTTATTTGGAAATACACTTGGGTGTCACGTTCGTCGTATGGAGGAGACCAAGGCGCAGCGTGATATGAATACATCTTCTTTAATAAGACGAAAAACACTTAACAAACTATACAAAATAACAAGACGACCGTGAAGCTATACTATACATGTGCATACACAGGCAACTAGACATAGACAATAACCCACAAAATACCCAAAGCAGATGGCTGCCTAAATATGGTTCCCAATCAGAGAGAACAATAAACACCTGCCTCTAATTGAGAACCAATCTAGGCAACCGTAGACATATATAAACACCTAGATGATAAACAACCCCATAAACCTACAAAACCCCTAGACAGTACAAAAACACATACATCACCCATGTCACACCCTGACCTAACCAAAACAATAAAGAAAACAAAGAATACTCAGGTCAGGGCGCGACATTGGGAAGTATTTGAAAATACTCAAATACCACTGACTGGAATACACTCCCATGCATTTAACCCAGATATTTGAAAATAGTATTTGAAATAAGTATTTGAAGATACTTTCAAATAGTAAGCTCTTTACAGAACATTTTTATACTATCAAATACTTCCAATAGAAGTAGTTGATTCGGACCTCATTATTTGAAAATACTGAAATACACAGAAAATAAGTGTTTAAATAACAAATACCCAAATACACATCTATTTGAATCCAGTCTGACGTATTGAGAAGTTGACTTAGATGTGGACACCTTATTTCAGCTTGATGTGGAAGACAAAAGTGTGTTGCTAAAGTAACCTTCAGCACATGTAATTATATAAATTATTTTGTAACCGTATGTCCTAAAATAACGGAGAATCATTCCAGACTGTTATCTAGGGCTGGGAATTGCCAGGGGCCTCACGATATGATATTATCACCATAATACAGGAACTGTATTTTATATGTATTGCGATTCGAAATGGCTAAAATATTGCTCAGTATTTATGCTCAGTATAGTATGTCACTATATGTATTGTTTTGGCATGTTGCCTAACTACCAACCCTTAGCATAACCACTCACTAGCATGAACATAACCTTACCCTAACCCTAACGAGAATCGGCTTTGGTAACCTTAACCACTTACAGTGCCTTCAGAAAGTATTCACACCCCTTGACTGAATTTAAAACGACTACATTTAGATTTTATTGGTCACTGGCCTACCCCATAATGTAAAAGTGGAATTATGTTTTTAGAAATGTTTAAAACTTCATTAAAAATGAAAAGCTATGAAATGAAATGTCTTCAGTCAATACATTTTTATGCCTATGTAAGTTCAGGAGTAAAAATGTGCTAAACATGGACACACTAATGGTGTTTAACATGATTTTTGAATGACTACCTAATCTCTGTACCCCACACATAAAATTATCTGTAAGGTCCCTCAGTTGATCAGTGAATTTCAAACACAGATTCAACCACAAAGACCAGGGAGGTTTTCCAATGCCTTGCTTTGTTAAAAAATGCCTCGCATTGGTAAAAAAAAGCTGACATTGAATTGTATCAATACACCCAGTTGCTACAAAGATACAGGTGTCCTTCCTAACTCAGTTGCCGGAGAGGAAGGAAACAGCTCAGGGATTTCACTTTAAAATAGTTACGGTGTTTCATGGCTGTGAAACTATAGCATTGTAGTTTCTCCACAATTACTAACCTAATTGACAGAGTGAAAAGAAGGAAACCTGTACAGAATACAAATATTCCAAAACATGCATCCTGTTTGCAACAAGACACTAAAGTAATACTGCAAAAAAATGTAGCAAAGCATTAACTTTTTGTCCTGAATACAAAGTGTTATGTTTGGGGCAAATCCAAAACAAGACATTCCTGAGTTTCACTCTCCATATTGTCAAGCATAGTGTCGACTGCATCATGTTATGGGAATGCTTGTAATCGTTAAGGACACGTTTTTCAAGATAAAACATTTACGGAATGTAAAGCACAAGGAAATTCCTAGAGGGAAACCTGGTTTTGTCTGCTTTCCTCCAGACACTGGGTGATTAATTCACCATTCAGCAGGAAAATAACCTGAAACACAATGCCAAATCTACGCTGGAGTTGCTTACCAAGAAGACTGTGAATATTCCTGAGTGGCCGAGTTACAGTTTTGACTTAAATCTGCTTGAAAATTGATGGCAATACCTGAAAATGGTTGTCTGCAATGATCAACAACCAATTTGACAGAGATTAAAGAATTTGGAAAAGAACAATGGGCAAATGTTGCACAATCCAGGTGTGCAAAGCTCTTAGAGACCTACCCAGAAAGACTCACAGCTGTATTCGCTGCCAAAGTCGATTCTAACATGTATTGACCCATGGTGTTGAATATTTATCGAATCAAGATACTGTATATGAATGTTTAAGAAAAATTGTAATTTTTTAATTTCTTAAATGTTTTTACAATTGTTTAGAATTTTTCTTCAACTTTGACATGACTGACTATTTTGTGTAGATCTTTGAAAATTTTCACCTCAATTAAATCAATTTTAATCCCACTTTGTAACACAACAATATGTGGAAAGAGCCAAGGAGTGTGAATACTTTCTACTTGGACTGTACTAAGCTTAAACTTACCTTAACCACTCACTAGCATGCCTAACCTTTGTCGATCACACCCGCATATAAATACTAGCCATTATGTGAGTCGGAGAATAATAGAGAATCTGTGCCTCGACACATTCCAGTCTCAGAGCTCTACGGACAATTCCTTCGACCTCATGGCTTGGTTTTTGCTCTGACATCCACTGTCAACTGTGGGACCTTATATAGACAAGTATGCCTTTCTAAATCATGTGCAATCAATTTAATTTACCACAGGTGGACTCCAATCAAGTTGTAGAAACATCTCAAGGATGATCAATGGAAACAGGATTCCCCTGAGCTCAATTTCGAGTCTCATAGCAAAGGGTCTGAATACTTATATGAATAAGGTATTTCTGTTTTTCATTTGGAATACATTTTTTAAAAATTCTAAAAGCCTGTTTTCACTTTGTCATTATGGGGTGTAGTGTGTAGGCCAGTGCACTTTGTCATTATGGGGTGTAGTGTGTAGGCCAGTGCACTTTGTCATTATGGGGTGTAGTGTGTAGGCCAGTGCACTTTGTCATTATGGGGTATAGTGTGTAGGCCAGTGCACTTTGTCATTATGGGGTGTAGTGTGTAGGCCAGTGCACTTTGTCATTATGGGGTATAGTGTGTAGGCCAGTGCACTTTGTCATTATGGGGTGTAGTGTGTAGGCCAGTGCACTTTGTCATTATGGGGTAATGTGTGTAGGCCAGTGCACTTTGTCATTATGGGGTGTAGTGTGTAGGCCAGTGCACTTTGTCATTATGGGGTGTAGTGTGTAGGCCAGTGCACTTTGTCATTATGGGGTGTAGTGTGTAGGCCAGTGCACTTTGTCATTATGGGGTATAGTGTGTAGGCCAGTGCACTTTGTCATTATGGGGTGTAGTGTGTAGGCCAGTGCACTTTGTCATTATGGGGTGTAGTGTGTAGGCCAGTGCACTTTGTCATTATGGGGTATAGTGTGTAGGCCAGTGCACTTTGTCATTATGGGGTGTAGTGTGTAGGCCAGTGCACTTTGTCATTATGGGGTAATGTGTGTAGGCCAGTGCACTTTGTCATTATGGGGTAATGTGTGTAGGCCAGTGCACTTTGTCATTATGGGGTGTAGTGTGTAGGCCAGTGCACTTTGTCATTATGGGGTATAGTGTGTAGGCCAGTGCACTTTGTCATTATGGGGTGTAGTCTGTAGGCCAGTGCACTTTGTCATTATGGGGTATAGTGTGTAGGCCAGTGCACTTTGTCATTATGGGGTGTAGTGTGTAGGCCAGTGCACTTTGTCATTATGGGGTAATGTGTGTAGGCCAGTGCACTTTGTCATTATGGGGGAATGTGTGTAGGCCAGTGCACTTTGTCATTATGGGGTATAGTGTGTAGGCCAGTGCACTTTGTCATTATGGGGTAATGTGTGTAGGCCAGTGCACTTTGTCATTATGGGGTAATGTGTGTAGGCCAGTGCACTTTGTCATTATGGGGTAATGTGTGTAGGCCAGTGCACTTTGTCATTATGGGGTATAGTGTGTAGGCCAGTGCACTTTGTCATCATGGGGTGTAGTGTGTAGGCCAGTGCACTTTGTCATTATGGGGTATAGTGTGTAGGCCAGTGCACTTTGTCATTATGGGGTATAAGTGTGTAGGCCAGTGCACTTTGTCATTATGGGGTGTAGTGTGTAGGCCAGTGCACTTTGTCATTATGGGGTATAGTGTGTAGGCCAGTGCACTTTGTCATTATGGGGTGTAGTGTGTAGGCCAGTGCACTTTGTCATTATGGGGTATAGTGTGTAGGCCAGTGCACTTTGCCATTATGGGGTATAGTGTGTAGGCCAGTGCACTTTGTCATTATGGGGTGTAGTGTGTAGGCCAGTGCACTTTGTCATTATGGGGTATAGTGTGTAGGCCAGTGCACTTTGTCATTATGGGGTATAGTGTGTAGGCCAGTGCAGTTTGTCATTATGGGGTATAGTGTGTAGGCCAGTGCACTTTGTCATTATGGGGTGTAGTGTGTAGGCCAGTGCACTTTGTCATTATGGGGTATAGTGTGTAGGCCAGTGCACTTTGTCATTATGGGGTGTAGTGTGTAGGCCAGTGCACTTTGTCATTATGGAGTAATGTGTGTAGGCCAGTGCACTTTGTCATTATGGGGTAATGTGTGTAGGCCAGTGCACTTTGTCATTATGGGGTATAGTGTGTAGGCCAGTGCACTTTGTCATTATGGGGTAATGTGTGTAGGCCAGTGCACTTTGTCATTATGGGGTAATGTGTGTAGGCCAGTGCACTTTGTCATTATGGGGTAATGTGTGTAGGCCAGTGCACTTTGTCATTATGGGGTATAGTGTGTAGGCCAGTGCACTTTGTCATTATGGGGTGTAGTGTGTAGGCCAGTGCACTTTGTCATTATGGGGTATAGTGTGAAGGCCAGTGCACTTTGTCATTATGGGGTATAGTGTGTAGGCCAGTGCACTTTGTCATTATGGGGTGTAGTGTGTAGGCCAGTGCACTTTGTCATTATGGGGTATAGTGTGTAGGCCAGTGCACTTTGTCATTATGGGGTATAGTGTGTAGGCCAGTGCACTTTGCCATTATGGGGTATAGTGTGTAGGCCAGTGCACTTTGTCATTATGGGGTGTAGTGTGTAGGCCAGTGCACTTTGTCATTATGGGGTATAGTGTGTAGGCCAGTGCACTTTGTCATTATGGGGTATAGTGTGTAGGCCAGTGCACTTTGTCATTATGGGGTATAGTGTGTAGGCCAGTGCACTGTGTCATTATGGGGTGTAGTGTGTAGGCCAGTGCACTTTGTCATTATGGGGTGTAGTGTGTAGGCCAGTGCACTTTGTCATTATGGGGTATAGTGTGTAGGCCAGTGCACTTTGTCATTATGGGGTGTAGTGTGTAGGCCAGTGCACTTTGTCATTATGGGGTATAGTGTGTAGGCCAGTGCACTTTGTCATTATGGGGTGTAGTGTGTAGGCCAGTGCACTTTGTCATTATGGGGTATAGTGTGTAGGCCAGTGCACTTTGTCATTATGGGGTATAGTGTGTAGGCCAGTGCACTTTGTCATTATGGGGTATAGTGTGTAGGCCAGTGCACTTTGTCATTATGGGGTGTAGTGTGTAGGCCAGTGCACTTTGTCATTATGGGGTGTAGTGTGTAGGCCAGTGCACTTTGTCATTATGGGGTGTAGTGTGTAGGCCAGTGCACTTTGTCATTTTTATTTTATTTATTTATTTTACCTTTATTTAACCAGGTAGGCAAGTTGAGAACAAGTTCTCATTTACAATTGCGACCTGTCCAAGATAAAGCAAAGCAGTTCGACAGATAAAACGACACAGAGTTACACATGGAGTAAAAACAAACATACAGTCAATAATGCAGTATAAACAAGTCTATATACAATGTGAGCAAATGAGGTGAGAAGGGAGGTAAAGGCAAAAAAGGCCAAGATGGCAAAGTAAATACAATATAGCAAGTAAAATACTGGAATGGTAGTTTTGCAATGGAAGAATGTGCAAAGTAGAAATAAAAAAATAATGGGGTGCAAAGGAGCAAAATAAATAAATAAATTAAAATTAAATACAGTTGGGAAAGAGGTAGTTGTTTGGGCTAAATTATAGGTGGGCTATGTACAGGTGCAGTAATCTGTGAGCTGCTCTGACAGTTGGTGCTTAAAGCTAGTGAGGGAGATAAGTGTTTCCAGTTTCAGAGATTTTTGTAGTTCGTTCCAGTCATTGGCAGCAGAGAACTGGAAGGAGAGGCGGCCAAAGAAAGAATTGGTTTTGGGGGTGACTAGAGAGATATACCTGCTGGAGCGTGTGCTACAGGTGGGAGATGCTATGGTGACCAGCGAGCTGAGATAAGGGGGGACTTTACCTAGCAGGGTCTTGTAGATGACATGGAGCCAGTGGGTTTGGCGACGAGTATGAAGCGAGGGCCAGCCAACGAGAGCGTACAGGTCGCAATGGTGGGTAGTATATGGGGCTTTGGTGATAAAACGGATTGCACTGTGATAGACTGCATCCAATTTGTTGAGTAGGGTATTGGAGGCTATTTTGTAAATGACATCGCCAAAGTCGAGGATTGGTAGGATGGTCAGTTTTACAAGGGTATGTTTGGCAGCATGAGTGAAGGATGCTTTGTTGCGAAATAGGAAGCCAATTCTAGATTTAACTTTGGATTGGAGATGTTTGATATGGGTCTGGAAGGAGAGTTTACAATCTAACCAGACACCTAAGTATTTGTAGTTGTCCACGTATTCTAAGTCAGAGCCGTCCAGAGTAGTGATGTTGGACAGGCGGGTAGGTGCAGGCAGCGATCGGTTGAAGAGCATGCATTTAGTTTTACTTGCATTCAAGAGCAATTGGAGGCCACGGAAGGAGAGTTGTATGGCATTGAAGCTTGCCTGGAGGGTTGTTAACACAGTGTCCAGAGAAGGGCCATTATGGGGTATAGTGTGTAGGCCAGTGCACTTTGTCATTATGGGGTATAGTGTGTAGGCCAGTGCACTTTGTCATTATGGGGTATAGTGTGTAGGCCAGTGCACTTTGTCATTATGGGGTGTAGTGTGTAGGCCAGTGCACTTTGTCATTATGGGGTGTAGTGTGTAGGCCAGTGCACTTTGTCATTATGGGGTATAGTGTGTAGGCCAGTGCACTTTGTCATTATGGGGTATAGTGTGTAGGCCAGTGCACTTTGTCATTATGGGGTATAGTGTGTAGGCCAGTGCACTTTGTCATTATGGGGTGTAGTGTGTAGGCCAGTGCACTTTGTCATTATGGGGTATAGTGTGTAGGCCAGTGCACTTTGTCATTATGGGGTGTAGTGTGTAGGCCAGTGCACTTTGTCATTATGGGGTATAGTGTGTAGGCCAGTGCACTTTGTCATTATGGGGTATAGTGTGTAGGCCAGTGCACTTTGTCATTATGGGGTGTAGTGTGTAGGCCAGTGCACTTTGTCATTATGGGGTATAGTGTGTAGGCCAGTGCACTTTGTCATTATGGGGTGTAGTGTGTAGGCCAGTGCACTTTGTCATTATGGGGTGTAGTGTGTAGGCCAGTGCACTTTGTCATTATGGGGTATAGTGTGTAGGCCAGTGCACTTTGTCATTATGGGGTATAGTGTGTAGGCCAGTGCACTTTGTCATTATGGGGTATAGTGTGTAGGCCAGTGCACTTTGTCATTATGGGGTATAGTGTGTAGGCCAGTGCACTTTGCCATTATGGGGTATAGTGTGTAGGCCAGTGCACTTTGTCATTATGGGGTATAGTGTGTAGGCCAGTGCACTTTGTCATTATGGGGTATAGTGTGTAGGCCAGTGCACTTTGTCATTATGGGGTATAGTGTGTAGGCCAGTGCACTTTGTCATTATGGGGTGTAGTGTGTAGGCCAGTGCACTTTGTCATTATGGGGTATAGTGTGTAGGCCAGTGCACTTTGTCATTATGGGGTGTAGTGTGTAGGCCAGTGCACTTTGTCATTATGGGGTGTAGTGTGTAGGCCAGTGCACTTTGTCATTATGGGGTATAGTGTGTAGGCCAGTGCACTTTGTCATTATGGGGTATAGTGTGTAGGCCAGTGCACTTTGTCATTATGGGGTATAGTGTGTAGGCCAGTGCACTTTGTCATTATGGGGTATAGTGTGTAGGCCAGTGCACTTTGTCATTATGGGGTATAGTGTGTAGGCCAGTGCACTTTGTCATTATGGGGTATAGTGTGTAGGCCAGTGCACTTTGTCATTATGGGGTATAGTGTGTAGGCCAGTGCACTTTGTCATTATGGGGTATAGTGTGTAGGCCAGTGCACTTTGTCATTATGGGGTATAGTGTGTAGGCCAGTGCACTTTGTCATTATGGGGTATAGTGTGTAGGCCAGTGCACTTTGTCATTATGGGGTATAGTGTGTAGGCCAGTGCACTTTGTCATTATGGGGTGTAGTGTGTAGGCCAGTGCACTTTGCCATTATGGGGTATAGTGTGTAGGCCAGTGCACTTTGTCATTATGGGGTGTAGTGTGTAGGCCAGTGCACTTTGTCATTATGGGGTGTAGTGTGTAGGCCAGTGCACTTTGTCATTATGGGGTGTAGTGTGTAGGCCAGTGCACTTTGTCATTATGGGGTGTAGTGTGTAGGCCAGTGCACTTTGTCATTATGGGGTGTAGTGTGTAGATTGATGAGGATTTATTTATATTTTTGAATATGTATGTAATGTAACAAAATGTGGAAAAAGTCAAGGGGTCTGAATACTTTCCAAAGGCACTGTATTTATGCTGTTATGTGACAGAGAATATGAGCATTTCTCAGATCGCTTGGTTGTGTGATTAAGTTGATAGACTATTACACAGGAAAGCATCACTACAATTGTGTCATATCCTCACAGGAAATCATCCAACGTGATCCATTGTTAAGATCCCACTAATGTTGAACATCGTTACGTGTAGTTGAATCTTCACCAATAAAATGATGCTTCACTCGGTGGTTCATAGAAGGCCATGCGTGTTTGCACACCATGTATAGAGGGAGACGGCGAGAAAAAGCTCTGTGTATACATAGGTATTGTACCATTTAGTCTTTAAATGTCAACACACACTAATTGCGTGTGTATATTAGATAAACACACGGTAGGTAAGCTCTTGCCAAAGTAAATACGCAGGATGGAAAACAATGATATGTGCAATAAACACCTCCCATTCAGAACCAATTGCTTTTATCAGTGGAAAAACCGCTATGCGCTATCAGCTCTCCACTCAGCTCTGTTGAACTTTTTGCAACTACTCCATTGTCTTTCACTCAATTTTGTTTTCTTAGAAATGTCCGTTGATGTTTTTTACGGCTGTGATTTTTGTGTTTGGTTTTATCGTTTTAGAACTAATTGATTTTGTATCTCTTCTTTAATATCTGTTCTAGGCCCTCCCACAGATAGGAGATAGCATGTACGGTCTAGGCTCTCCCACAGATAGAGATAGCATGTACGGTCTAGGCTCTCCCACAGATAGAGATAGCATGTACGGTCTAGGCTCTCCCACAGATAGAGATAGCATGTACGGTCTAGGCTCTCCCACAGATAGAGATAGCATGTACGGTCTAGGCTCTCCCACAGATAGAGATAGCATGTACGGTCTAGGCTCTCCCACAGATAGAGATAGCATGTACGGTCTAGGCTCTCCCACAGATAGAGATAGCATGTACGGTCTAGGCTCTCCCACAGATAGAGATAGCATGTACGGTCTAGGCTCTCCCACAGATAGAGATAGCATGTACGGTCTAGGCTCTCCCACAGATAGAGATAGCATGTACGGTCTAGGCTCTCCCACAGATAGAGATAGCATGTACGGTCTAGGCTCTCCCACAGATAGAGATATCATGTACGGTCTAGGCTCTCCCACAGATAGAGATAGCATGTACGGTCTAGGCTCTCCCACAGATAGAGATAGCATGTACAGTCTAGGCTCTCCCACAGATAGAGATAGCATGTACGGTCTAGGCTCTCCCACAGATAGAGATAGCATGTACGGTCTAGGCTCTCCCACAGATAGAGATAGCATGTACGGTCTAGGCTCTCCAACAGATAGAGATAGCATGTACGGTCTAGGCTCTCCCACAGATAGAGATAGCATGTATGGTCTAGGCTCTCCCACAGATGGAGATAGTATGTACGGTCTAGGCTCTCCCACAGATATCAAATCAAATCAAATGTTATTTGTCACATACACATGGTTAGCAGATGTTAATGCGAGTGTAGCGAAATGCTTGTGCTTCTAGTTCCGACAATGCAGTAATAACCAACAAGTAATCTAGCTAACAATTCCAAAACGACTACCTTATAGACACAAGTGTAAGGGGATAAAGAATATGTACATAAATATATATGAATGAGTGATGGTACAGAGCGGCATAGGCAAGATACAGTAGATGGTATTGAGTGCAGTATATACATATGAGATGAGTATGTAAACAAGTGGCATAGTTAAAGTGGCTAGTGATACATGTATAAC
The DNA here is from genome assembly GCF_002021735.2 of Oncorhynchus kisutch. NCBI lineage: Eukaryota > Metazoa > Chordata > Actinopteri > Salmoniformes > Salmonidae > Oncorhynchus > Oncorhynchus kisutch. The sequence goes on along the minus strand of NC_034196.2, from coordinate 38,831,435 downwards.
ATAAAGATGCAGTAGATGATATAGAGTACAGTATATACATATACATATGAGATGAATAATGTAGGGTATGTAAACATTATATTAGGTAGCATTGTTTAAAGTGGCTAGTGATATATTTTACATCATTTCCCATCAATTCCCATTATTAAAGTGGCTGGAGTTGAGTCAGTGTGTTGGCAGCAGCCACTCAATGTTAGTGGTGGCTGTTTAACAGTCTGATGGCCTTGAGATAGAAGCTGTTTTTCAGTCTCTCGGTCCCAGCTTTGATGCACCTGTACTGACCTCGCCTTCTGGATGATAGCGGGGTGAACAGGCAGTGGCTCGGGTGGTTGTTGTCCTTGATGATCTTTATGGCCTTCCTGTAACATCGGGTGGTGTAGGTGTCCTGGAGGACAGGTAGTTTGCCCCCGGTGATGCGTTGTGCAGACCTCACTACCCTCTGGAAAGCCTTACGGTTGTAGGCGGAGCAGTTGCCGTACCAGGCGGTGATACAGCCCGACAGGATGCTCTCGATTGTGCATCTGTAGAAGTTTGTGAGTGCTTTTGGTGACAAGCCGAATTTCTTCAGCCTCCTGAGGTTGAAGAGGCGTTGCTGCGCCTTCTTCACGATGCTGTCTGTGTGGGTGGACCAATTCAGTTTGTCTGTGATGTGTACGCCGAGGAACTTAAAACTTACTACCCTCTCCACTACTGTTCCATCAATGTGGATAGGGGGGTGTTCCCTCTGCTGTTTCCTGAAGTCCACAATCATCTCCTTAGTTTTGTTGATGTTGAGTGTGAGGTTATTTTCCTGACACCACACTCTGAGGGCCCTCACCTCCTCCCTGTAGGCCGTCTCGTCGTTGTTGGTAATCAAGCCTACCACTGTTGTGTCGTCCGCAAACTTGATGATTGAGTTGGAGGCGTGCGTGGCCACGCAGTCGTGGGTGAACAGGGAGTACAGGAGAGGGCTCAGAACGCACCCTTGTGGGGCCCAAGTGTTGAGGATCAGCAGGGTGTAAATGTTGTTGCCTACCCTCACCACCTGGGGGCAGCCCGTCAGGAAGTCCAGTGCCCAGTTGCACAGGGCGGGGTCGAGACCCAGGGTCTCGAGCTTGATGATGAGCTTGGAGGGCACTATGGTGTTAAATGCCGAGCTGTAGTCGATGAACAGCATTCTCACATAGGTATTCCTCTTGTCCAGATGGGTTAGGGCAGTGTGCAGTGTGGTTGAGATTGCATCGTCTGTGGACCTATTTGGGCGGTAAGCAAATTGGAGTGGGTCTAGGGTGTCAGGTAGGGTGGAGGTGATATGGTCCTTGACTAGTCTCTCAAAGCACTTCATGATGATGGAAGTGAGTGCTACGGGGCGGTAGTCGTTTAGCTCAGTTACCTTAGCTTTCTTGGGAACAGGAACAATGGTGGCCCTCTTGAAGCATGTGGGAACAACAGACTGGGATAGGGATTGATTGAATATGTCCGTAAACACACCAGCCAGCTGGTCTGCGCATGCTCTGAGGGCGCGGCTGGGGATAGAGATAGCATGTACGGTCTAGGCCCTCCCACAGATAGAGATAGCATGTACGGTCTAGGCTCTCCCACAGATGGAGATAGCATGTACGGTATAGGCTCTCCCACAGATGAAGATAGCATGTACGGTTTAGGCTCTCCCACAGATGGAGATAGCATGTACGGTCTAGGCTCTCCCACAGATGAAGATAGCATGTACGGTCTAGGCTCTCCCACAGATGAAGATAGCATGTACGGTCTAGGCTCTCCCACAGATGAAGATAGCATGTACGGTATAGGCTCTCCCACAGATAGAGATAGCATTTACGGTATTGTCACGAGAATTTTCAATCCCAGTGATAATAACTGACAATCAATAGCTCTGACCAATCCCCGAGATCTGTAAGACCATGGGTTTAATAATAATTAGTCAAAGACTCAGCTTATGCAAAAAGAGAGTACAGTTTATTCACGAGACCGTTCTCACGTCCATTATACAAAGACATCCATTTTATAGCTGCGCACATACTTCCACACAAACAGTAGGTATCCTACGCACATACTTCCACACAAACAGTAGGTATCCTACGCACATACTTCCACACAAACAGTAGGTATCCTACGTACATACTTCCACACAAACAGTAGGTGAGTTTTATCCTTCTCCATAGTTCTCACCACTGTGTATCACTACCCAGCCGACAGTTCCATTCCCCCGAGATTAGGGAAACCTTGAGAAGTACTCCCTATGCTCTCAAAGGTTCCTCAGAGGCCTAACCAGGTCGGTCCAAACACAGTTGAACTGTTCTCGTTTTTTTTCTTCGGCACACACATACAAGTTCAAATCCTAAGCTACGCCTTGCTCAGACAGTCTGTGTTTTTCCACTATACAGATACATTGTTTAATCTAATTCTGACTAAAACTACACACATCATCAGATTATAATTTTATGATTCTAATCAATTTCATACAATTATAAGGTTTCAGAGTGGAATTATTTTATCATTATCTTTCAACATATACATTATTTTATCAGGTATAGGCTGTCCCACAGATAGAGATAGCATGCACGGTATAGGCTGTCCCACAGATAGAGATAGCATTTACGGTATAGGCTCTCCCACAGATAGAGATAGCATGCACGGTATAGGCTGTTCCACAGATAGAGATAGCATGCACGGTATAGGCTGTTCCACAGATAGAGATAGCATGTACGGTATAGGCTGTTCCACAGATAGAGATAGCATGCACGGTATAGGCTCTCCCACAGATAGAGATAGCATGTACGGTATAGGCTGTTCCACAGATAGAGATAGCATGCACGGTATAGGCTGTTCCACAGATAGAGATAGCATGTACGGTATAGGCTGTTCCACAGATAGAGATAGCATGCACTGTATAGGCTCTCCCACAGATGGAGACAGCCTGTACGGTATAGGCTAGATATTGACCTCTGATCATGACCATATATTTTATGGTAAATTGTGACATAGTGCAACAATCTCTAGCTCGTTGTATCTCATTTGTGGTTAAAGATCAGGGATTGTTAGCATATAACCAGAACCAACCCAGTGTTTGCTGAGTTGTGACTGCACAGCAGTTCCTTAGATACGTCAATACACTGTATGACTTGCACATTTACATGTTTATTTATTTAACTAGGCAAGTCAGTTAAGAACAAATTCTTATTTACAATGACGGCCTACTAAAAGGCAAAAGGCCTCCTGCGGGGACGGAGACTGGGATTAAAAATACAATACAAATATTGGACAAAACACACATCACGATAACAGAGACATCACAACACTACATAAAGAGAGACCGTAACATGAGAACAATCACTATAGGTATTTTTCAGTCTTTACCACTGTAGATCTTTAATCAGTAATGTGATGATTGGTGATCTAGTTGTTTTGTGTGTAGCTGTTGTTTAATTTCTACCCAGCAGGGGGCCTCATTGGTTGGTTTTTAAATCACGTCTCCAAATGGGTAAACTGTATTAGCCCCATGTTCAGGATTATATAGACATATTGTTTAATTTAACACCCTAATAAGGTATTAGTTTTTCCTTTTGATCACATCACAATCAACTTTAACCGGTTGAATGTTGACACAAATATACTACATTAATTGTGTTACAATTTTCAGAAATATTGTATTAAAATATGCAAATGAGGGACTATCTCAATACATATGCACATAGTTGCATATCCCGCAAATCCATTTTTCTGGATTGGGCTTTTCATTTGTGTGATTCAATGTAGTGAGGGTTGAAATGATGGATGGATGTCCAATTTTAAAAGTGGTTCAAATTCCTAACATTTTGATGATGTTAGCATGGTAAAAAAATATATATAAATGAATGGCCCAAAATACCATAACTCAAAATTGAAGAGTAAATTATTTTGTACTTTCTTTACTTGTGGTACCTGGTCTGGAATTGTCTCTGACAAATAGAAAGTCAGAACTGTATGACCTGACTGTACTATATGCCATACGTTTAGTTGTTTAGAAAAAAAATGTAACAGTCAGTCCCAGCTGATTCCGAATAATTCTTGTGATGACGTTTTCAAATTGTCAATTGTCCATAAGTGAATTTGGACACGAGGTGCCTTCAGTGTGCTTGCTAATTTTGTCTGCCGTTACCTTCGGAGGCAGAGCAGTTACTAGGACATGAAAGGGAAGTTGTATGCATCAGCAGGCAGGACGTCGTGCGTGGCTCCCCTCTCTGGCTGGAAGAGTCCTAGGAAAGCCAGGTTGGGCACTAGGTTACAATTGAAAAATAATGAGTCTTCGGGGAGGTGCTTGGGAGATTCAAGGTTAGACTCAAGGTGAAAATGGAGGTTTGACTTGAAACTGAAGGTGCTGGGCCGTAGAGTGAAAGAAGAAGACATTTTTATGTCACCTGACATTTCATGTCACCTTGAATGTAGTTTGTACTGTAACATGATGACAGTCAGCCAGGTATAAGCCATTATTGGCATGTATCTGTGCTCTTGGCAACAGAGCATCAGTTCATTTACTCAGCCATGTTGGCACTGGATGAGTCCAATCAATCATGTGTTGCTGCCGAACACATCACATTCTAGGTAGTCTATTTCTGATGGATGCATGTGAATTTCAGTGTAACACTAACCTAGGGGACTGTAGGCCACACTAGGGAGAACATATGTTCATATCATGTCTATGTACAGTGTACCTGCTCTGCTTCTTACTTATTGTATACATATACACTGAGTTCACCAAACATTAGGAACGTCTTACTAATATTGAGTTGCACCCACCCCCTTTTGCCCTCAGAACAACCTCAATTCGTCGGGGCATGGACTCTACAAGGTTTCGAAAGAGTTCCACAGGGATGGTGTCCCATGTTGAATCCAATGCTTCCTACAGTCGTGTCAAGTTGGCTGGATGTCCTTTGGGTGGTGGACCATTCTTGATACACACGGGAAACAGTTGAATGTGAAAAACCCAGCAGCATTGCAGTTCTTGACACAAACCAGTGCGCCTGGCACCTACTACCATACACCGTTCAAATCTTTGGTAACACTACTTCACACCCAGTGTCATAACATGTTATGACACGGTCCTAATGATGTCATAAAAGCTGACACAACTTGTCGTAACAGGTGAAAACCAGGATTTTTGAGACATGGATTGCATATGTGTGCCATTCAGAGGGTGAATGGGCAAGACAAAAGATTTGGTAACAATTTAATTGACACCGAGTGTCATAACGGTCATAACCAGGTCATAATATGGTCATACCACTGTCATGACCAATATATTTACACCTGTTGTGACATATATTGCGTTATTTTATGGCTGGTTATGACACCTACATAGGAGTGTTAAAACCCACAAAACCTACCACACAAGGCAAAAACATTCCATTACACCATAGCCTACGTGTCAACAGTATGTTGATTTTAGCAAGAAGTTTCCTTTCTTTTAAAGTTTGTTTCTTAAATCCTTTGTTGTTGTTCTAATGAATTCTCTACAGTCATGTTTTTTTCATCATATTTTAAATAACTTTATGAACACTGTCATGAAGCGTTATGAGTATCCTGTGTCACTTTACTTGAAAAGTAAACTTTACTTGAAAAATACACGTTATAACACTCAAGAAGCCTTATAACCATCATAATCATATAAGCCAGATAGGCCTATCACTTCAGATAGTATTCAGACCCCTCTACATGTTCCACATTTTGTTACCTTACAGCTTTATGCTAACATTTATATTGTTTTTCCCCTCATCAATCTACTCACAATACACCATAATGACAAAGTAAAAACAGGTTTTGAGACATTTTTGCAAATTTATAGAAATGTCACATTTAAATAAGTACTCAGACCCTTTACTCTGTACTTTGTTGAAGCATCTTTGGCAATGATTACAGTATCGTTTCTTCTTGGGTATGACGCTACAAGTTTGGCACACCTGTATTTGGGGAGTTTACCCCATTCTTCTCTGCAGATCCTCTCAAGATCTGTCAGGTTGGATGGGGAGCATTGCTGCACAGCTATTTCAGGTCTCTCCAGAGATATTTGATCGTGTTCAAGTCCGAGCTCTGGCTGGTCCACTCAAGGACATTCAGAGACTTGTCCCGAAGCCACTCCTGCGTTGTCTTGGCTGTGTGCTTAGGGTCGTTGTAATGTTGGAAGGTGAATGTTCGCCCAGTCTGAGGTCCTGAGCACTCTGGAGCAGTTTTTCATCAAGGATCTCTCTGTACTCTGTTACGTTCATCTTTGCTTCGATCCCGATTGGTCTCCCAGTCCCTGCTGCTGAAAAACATCTCCACAGCATGATGCTTCCACCACCATGCTTCACCGTAGGGATGGTGCCAGGTTTCCTCCGTACGTGATGCTTGGCTTTCAGGCCAAATAGTTAATTCATGGTTTCATCAGACCAGAGAATCTGAGAGTCTCTAGGTGCTTTTTGGCAAACTCCAAACAGGCTGTCAAGTGCCTTTTACTGACCAGTGGCTTCCGCCTGGCCACTCTACAATAAAGGCCTGATTGGTGGAGTGCTGCACAGATGGTTGTTCTTCTGGAAAGTTCTCCCATTTCCGCAGTGGAACTCTAGAGCTCTGTCTGTGAACCATCAGGTTCTTGGTCACCTCCCTGACCAAGGCCCTTCTCTCCCGATTGCTCAGTTTGGCCAGGCGGCCAGCTCTAGGAAGTGTCTTGGTGGTTCCAAACTTCTTCTATTTAGGAATGATGGAGGCCACTGTGTTCTTGGGGATCTTTAATGCTGCATAAATGTTCTGGTACCCTTCCCCAGATCTGTGCCTCGACACAATCCTGTCTTGGGGCTCCACAGACAATTCCTTCGACCTCATGGCTTTGTTTTTGCTAACATAAACATGCTGTTGAACCGTAGGCTATAGTGTAATGGAATATTTTGCCTTGTGTGGTAGGTTTTATGGGTTTGGACACTCTTATGTAGGTGTCATAACCAGCCATAAAATAACACAATATATGCCACAATAAGTCTAAATATGTGTCATGACAGTGTTATGACCATATTATGACCTGGTTATGACCGTGTTATGACACTCGGTATCAATTAAATAAACTCGGTATCAATTAACCCTCTGAATGGCACACATATGCAATCCATGTCTCATTTGTATCAAGGCTTAAAAATCCTGATTTTCACCTGGATTCACCTGGTCAGTCTGTCACGGAAAGATCAGGTGTTCTTAATGTTTTGTACACTCTGTGTACGATCTCCACACAAACACAATATTGACATGGAGAAATACCCTGGACCAAATGTTGTTCATGGCAGATTGTAGTCTGTTTCTGTTCAATTTCCCACCATGCCACCTGCCTCAGTAATCCATCAACCCTGCTGTTGGGCTCTACTTTCACACGTGACAACATGCCACCTGCCTCAGTAATCCAGCAACCCTGCTGTTGGGCTCTACTTTCACACGTGACAACATGCCACCTGCCTCAGTAATCCAGCAACCCTGCTGTTGGGCTCTACTTTCACACGTGACAACATGCCACCTGCCTCAGTAATCCAGCAACCCTGCTGTTGGGCTCTACTTTCACACGTGACAACATGCCACCTGCCTCAGTAATCCAGCAACCCTGCTGTTGGGCTCTACTTTCACACGTGACAACATGCCACCTGCCTCAGTAATCCAGCAACCCTGCTGTTGGGCTCTACTTTCACACGTGACAACATGCCACCTGCCTCAGTAATCCAGCAACCCTGCTGTTGGGCTCTACTTTCACACGTGACAACATGCCACCTGCCTCAGTAATCCAGCAACCCTGCTGTTGGGCTCTACTTTCACACGTGACAACATGCCACCTGCCTCAGTAATCCAGCAACCCTGCTGTTGGGCTCTACTTTCACACGTGACAACATGCCACCTGCCTCAGTAATCCAGCAACCCTGCTGTTGGGCTCTACTTTCACACGTGACAACATGCCAACTGTCACTTCCGGAAACAGCAGCGAGCTATGAAAGTTTCTGATTTAATTTCACTTAGTGGTACATTAATTTCACTTCATGTTTACACATTACTCAGCTCAATTTATGCTTAGAAATAAAATGTTGTATCCTCACCTTAAACCTATTCAATGTGTCAGTTTTCCTAAAAATGTGATTTCGGCTTTAGAATTGAATTCATTATGCAGCTATTTGAGGTATGGGGTTGTGGGGATTGTAATGTGATTGTATTGTTTACACTTCTGCAACTTCTGCCAAGCTGAATGACATTTTGCACAGGTCTGAAGCTTCCTTCTAGATGGGTTGCCATGAGGTCAATTGTGTGTTGATTGTTTGTGCTCACGTGGCTGGCATTGAGCTAGTGTTTTAGTGATGACTGTTGCTGAGAGACAGTGGCCTGTTTGCCTCTAGGTTGTAAAATGACGCGATAATGTCGGTGAGAGGGTTGCCAGACTGTAGAGGTGAAGAAGAGCAGAGAATGGATTTTAAATGCATCAAAGCACCACCAACAACAACACCATTTTCAATATGCACTTTATACCATGGACTTAATACCATGGACTTTATACCATGGACTTAATACCATGCACATTATACCATGGACTTTATACCATGGACTTAATACCATGGACTTTATACCATGGACTTAATACCATGCACATTATACCATGGACTTAATACCATGGACTTTATACCATGGACTTTATACCATGGACTTAATACCATGGACTTTATACCATGGACTTTATACCATGGACTTTATACCATGGACTTTATACCATGGACTTTAAACCATGGACTAAATACCATGGACTTAATACCATGGACTTAATACCATGGACTTAATACCATGGACTTTATACCATGGACTTTATACCATGGACTTTAAACCATGGACTACTTACCATGGACTTTATACCATGGACTTTATACCATGGACTTTATACCATGGACTTTATACCATGGACTTAATACCATGGACTTTATACCATGGACTTTAAACCATGGACTAAATACCATGGACTTAATACCATGGACTTAATACCATGGACTTAATACCATGGACTTTATACCATGGACTTAATACCATGGACTTTATACCATGGACTTTATACCATGGACTTTATACCATGGACTTTATACCATGGACTTAATACCATGGACTTTATACCATGGACGTAATACCATGGACTTTATACCATGGACTTTATACCATGGACTTTATGCTTTTGTTTTCGGGCTTTCGATCTACTTTCATGATAATATTCTAACCTCTTTTTAATATCTACATTGGAGAAGAAAATGTCATGTAAATCCATACGATTTAAATATGACTTATAATATTATACATACATATTTTATTACTTCTACGAAACTCAGCTCTTAATACTTTTGAAGATGAGGACTGAAAAAGTATACATAATGTAGAGAGTAAAGAGATCTGTCTGTCATTTCTGAAGCGAGCTTTGGTGCGATAGTTACAGAGATAGAGATGGACTGTTCTGTTGGCTCTATGACAAGGTCTCTATGACATTTCCTGACTACATCAGACATGCTCTAGCTAGCTAGGGTTGGGCTAATATCGTACCGTACGTTTAATGACGTGGAAACCTTTTAAGGTTTATGACACATGGGTGCTGGCCAAATTGAACATGCTCACTATAAACTGATGTAACAGCCAGTAAGTGGCACATTTTCTTTGATCATGATATTTTACGGGTTTTGATTAGATGCATCAATTATGCAAATCAGTAACACAAAATAAAAACTTGAAACAGATAAAATTGTATGAATTATGTTCATATGCTTTGAGATGTTTCAAATACATTAGATCGAAAACCAAAATGTTAAACCATCGAGCATATGTCTTTGGTAAGCCTGTTGAGGATATGCTAACCAGGAAGTAAGCATTAAATTATGCAACACAACTTCAATGTTAGCAGCAATCCGAGGAATGTATAAACATTTGACAAAACCCATTACTCCTCATGAAAAGGGGATGTAATTTGCGTCTCACTATGTAGCAGGAGAATACGGCTAACCATGATGAATGATGGTCTAAATTTAGCGGCCCCTGGGACTGTACCTCGGCTCCGATGAAAGATGCTGTACATGCGTCAAGACATCAGGGTTCAGGTCTAAATGGGTTTATAGGAATAATTGAGACACAGCATTACGGCCACATTTTCATTTATTCAGCCCATGATAATAGCTTAGTAGGACAGGCTGGTAGATGGTGCAGGCCTACATTATATTATGTTACGTTACATTATATTACACAGCTCTAGTTTGGAGTGGCAAACCTAACTTGGTTAAGTTTCATCAATTTTTCTCATCCACATATTGTGAATACTGTCGATTAAATGTCTTAAACGCTTTTTATAATTTGATCAGGATGCTGGGCCCAAGAAATCTTGCAATAATTTGCTTTGACACATACCTTAATTGATTCAGAACATTTGAATCCTAAATCTAAAACTATTAAACACAAAGAAAAAAGGGTAGACAATAAGAATATTTGAGTGTTTCTCTTCCAGTAGGGAGTGTTTCATCTCTAGGGAGTGTTTCTCCTCTCCTCGAGGGGGGGGGGGGGGGATTGACGCAGGCAGAGCTCTGTCGTGACGCAGGCCCTGTGGGGTGTGAACGCTCAGCTAGTCCGCAGGGCTACGTTCAACAACGCCAGGAAGGAAACATGTGGAGCATCTGCTTTCACTCACAGACAGTTTTTAATCGCACTTCCCATTCTCAGTAACTGAAGTTGCACCCTATTTCCTATAAAGTTTAATACTTTTGAAAAGGGCCTCATCAAAAGTAGTGCACTCTGTAGAAATAAGCCTGCCATTTGGGACACACAGGAGACGGAGTTCTTAAAGTGTTAGTCTGTAGCTGGGTGGTGAGAGGCAGTGTTTGTCTGTAGCTGGGTGGTGAGAGGCAGTGTTAGTCTGTAGCTGGTGTGGTGAGAGGCAGTGTTAGTCTGTAGCCTGGGTGGTGAGAGGCAGTGTTAGTCTGTAGCTGGGTGGTGAGAGGCAGTGTTTGTCTGTAGCTGGGGTGGTGAGAGGCAGTGTTTGTCTGTAGCTGGGGTGGGAGAGGCAGTGTTTGTCTGTAGCTGGGTGGTGAGAGGCAGTGTTTGTCTCTCTATCTCTCTCTCTTTGCGCGTGTGCATGTCTTTGCACTTTCGCAAGCCACATTGGTACTGGCTTATGCCCTATCCCCGATACATGTCTCTGACAGTCTCTATCCGGGTGGGTGGCATACTGTGGGTAGCATACTGTGGATAACATACTGTGGGTAACATACTGTGGGTAGCATACTGTGGATAGCATACTGTGGATAGCATACTGTGGATAACATACTGTGGGTAGCATACTGTGGATAGCATACTGTTGTTTCCCATCCTGTCTTTAAAAGACATAGACCCATAAGCCTTACTAACAATGTGTTTCCTTGGGAACTAACCCTGGCAGTGTATTCTCCTGTGATTATCAGGTTTAAAAAAACTGTCTTTTGAAAGGTAAACAAGACAAAAATACTTGAGCAGAATGAAAACTGTCTTTTCTGTCAGGCTGTAGGCTCTACTGTGTAGGCTTTCCTGAGACAATAATACAAACGGTGAAATAAAAAATAATGGCGCCAAAGGAGATGGCTGCCATTTTACGATCCCGTAACCAGTTGTGTTATTGTGTATGTTTTTTCACATTATTTGTAACTTATTTTATTCATAATGTTTCTGCCACTGTGTCTTATGACCGAAAAGAGCTTCTTAATTAATATCAGGGCAGTGAGGAATTCTTCTTCTTCTACGAGTCGGATGGGAAGGATTTACTCCAGACACCCGACAAGGCTCTCATCCCCGTCATTCGCAGGAGGAAAAGATGGCGGTATTGTGGACATATATCCTACTAACAGAACATTAAATGTTGTAATATCTTATATTTCACCGAGTTGTGTCTGAACAGTGACATGATTAACATACAGCTGGCGGGTTTTAAGCTTTTTTGGCAGGATAGAAGGGGCGGCGGCCTATGCATATTTGTAAACAACAGCTGGTGCACGAACTCTAAGGAAGTCTCGAGGTTTTGCTCGCCTGAGGTAGAGTATCTCATGATAAGCTGTAGACCACACTATTTACCAAGAGAGTTTACATCTATATTTTTCGTAGCTGTCTATATACCACCGCAGAACGATGCTGGCACTAAGACCGCACTCAATGAGATGTATACGGCCATAAGCAAACAGGAAAATGCTCATCCAGAGGCAGTGCTCCTAGGGGCCGGGGACTTTAATGCAGGGAAACTCATCAGTTTTACCTAATTTCTATCAACATGTTAAATGTGCAACCAGTGGGAAAAAACTCGAGACCACCTTTACTCACAGAGCTCTCCCTCACCCTCCATTTGGCAAATCTGACCATAATTCTATCCTCCTGATTCCTGCTTACAAGCTAAAACTAAAGCAGGAAACACCAGTGAAGAAAGTGGTCAGATGAAGTAGATGCTAAGCTACAGGACTGTTTTGCTAGCACAGATTGGAACATGTTCCGGGATTCTTCTGATGGCATGGAAGAGTACACCACATCAGTCACTGGCTTCATCAATAAGTGCATCGATGACGTCATCCCTACAGTGAGCATACATACATACCCCAACCAGAAGCCATGGATTACAGGCAACATCCTCACTGAGCTAAAGGGTAGAGCTGCCACTTTCAAGGAACGGGACTCTAACTCTAAGCTTATAAGAAATCCCACTATGCCCTCCGACGAACCATCAAACAGGCAAAGCGTTAATACAGGACTAAGATTGAATCGTACAACACCGGCTCCAACGCTCGTCGGATGTGGCAGGGCTGGCAAAATATTACAGACTACAAAGGGAAGCACAGCCACGAGGTGCCCAGTGACACGAACCTACCAGACCAGCTAAATTACTTCTATGTTCACTTCGAGGCAAGTAAAACTGAAACATGCATGAGAGCAGCAGCTGTTCCAGATGACTGTGTGATCACGCTCGCCATAGCCGATGTGAGTAAGACTTTAAACAGGTCAACATTCACAAGGCCAGATGGATTACCAGGACATGTACTCCGAGCATGCGCTGACCAACTGGCAAGTGTCTTCACTGACATTTTCAATCTGTTCCTGACTTAGTCTGTAAAAGCAACATGTTTCAAGCAGACCACCATATTCTCTGTGCCCAAGAACACTAAGGTAACCTGCCTTAATGACTACCGACCCGTAGGAGGGGACTGTTATATGACTGTGATAGAGACGGTGATAGAGGCGGTGATAGAGGCGGTGAGATGGCGGTGATAGAGGCTCAAATCAAAATGTTTTCGTCACATGCTTTGTGTAGACTAACAGTGTAGGAGACTGTGATATGCGCAGTGGCGATTTTGCCCCTTGGTGGGGCAAACTATACATGTTTTATTAGATGCATGCCAGCAAAGCCACTACACAACCCAACACTAAACAATGCATTAATTGCACTATAATGGTGACAAACGGTACACACAAACTGTTAGGACCTTCATAAAACTGTCCCAACACCTTACCACTGTTACACTTGGCTGTCAGCGGAGCCTTGTCTGGCAGCGAAACAGTTAATTCAGCTAAATGTACTGCCTTTTAAAAAAACATAGCTGATATGGCTGACTTGCTTGAACAAATGTGGTTTCTACTGACAATTGAGATGTACAAACTATGGCATAAGGGGACAATGAGGGCATAAGAGGCGATCCGTAATTTCGATTAAGAAATTAATGAGAGAGCTTGGACGGACGTAGTCAATATAACTATTTGTTCAGCACATTTGAAATGTACGGTGACAGATTTCAGAACATGAAAGAACATACTGTTCTTACAGTATTCTCCATCTACACCAAGTCAGAATCATAGGATAAATAAAGGGGGCAGATAAGCAGACAATGAAAGCTCTTACAATATTCGATGATGACATTTCTCTTAAATAGGCTATAGATTACATGTGCACCACCAAGTCATACCAGTAGGCTAAGTTACGAGGTTAAAAGGGATCAAATTATTAGGGTGAGGCACATGGCTACTAACAGCGTACTTCACAACATACACTTAGTATTACTTTATAAGCTACAGTATACATATCTCCCTGGCATATTACATCATTTATGCAGCAACATACAAGACATTTTTAGACTCACCTTGTTGTGCTGTGCTCATTTGAACAGGAAGGTGGCGCGATGGTGCTTAGTGGACAAATTTAGTCACCAAACTTTGTCATCAAAGCTTGTCATTCTCTGGATTTGTTGTGCTTTCAAGACAACTGAAAAACAAGGTCAAATCATGACGTCAGTGATCTTAATAAATAAAAAGAGGCCCAAGTTCCGGACTTTGAATTCCGAGTTGGATGACCGTTCCAAACGTATTTTCCCAGTCGGAGCTTGTTTTTTTCGGACTTTCCAGTTGTCTTGAACGCACCGAAGTCTGAGATTTCCCAGGTCCGTGTTTCCAGTTGTTTTTAACGCGGCAGAAGTCATGCTGGATTGACAGCATGGCCAATATTGAATGTTTATCCTTTTAAGCTTGGAAAAGAGACTCTTAAACCCAGACTTTGACCACACACCCACTCCACTGAATAGCAGGCTAGTGATTGCTATGCAATGCATGCAGTTAGCCACTGATTCCTTACAAACCACTCATTGTTGAATTTGCGATTTCCAACTTGATGTGTAATGTCTATGTCCAATGGCCGATGAGCACCGATACGTTTTATCTATAATTTCTCTTCATAATTTCTCTTCATATGACAAGGATTGAAAAGGATTTGCTAGTAGATTGTCGAATTGATTCATGATGATGACTGCTAGCTTGTTAGCTAAGATTTTGAAAGTATGGTGATCATATGATGTCACGCCCTTTTTATGTCTCTATTTTGGTTTGGTCAAGGTGTGATTTGGGTGGGCATTCTATGTTCTTTTTTCTATGTTTTTGTATTTCTTTGTTTTGGCCGGGTATGGTTCTCAATCAGGGACAGCTGTCTATCGTTGTCTCTGATTGGGAACCAGGTATCTTTTTCCCACATGATTTTTGTGGATAGTTAATTTCTGTTTAGTGTTTTGCACCTTACAGGACGGTTTCGGTTATAGTGTTCAGTTCCAATAAAAAGCATGAACACTTACCACGCTGCGCTTTGGTCCGATGATTCCTCTTCCTCTTCTTCAGACGACGAATACCGTTACATATGACATGATCAGTCAAAGCTACTGTAGATATTTTATCTGTGGCCAATGGCCTTGAGACTTCTTGATGGGCACTACTATTGGAACTCTATGGCAGCACCCAAGGGGCTTTGTATGTTTGTATGCAGCTTTATTAATTCAAGTATTATTATTATTATTTTTTGCAAACTGATATGTGACACGTATTAATGACAAAATAACATGCAAAACAGGTTGGGCTCAAAACAGGTGGCGCTCTGACCGGGGTGTGTGTGTGTGTGTGTGTGTGTGTGTGTGTGTGTGTGTGTGTGTGTGTGTGTGTGTGTGTGTGTGTGTGTGTGTGTGTGTGTGTGGGGCATGGGAGTTGAAGTTTCCAGCAGAGAGCTACTCCTGCAGCTGCTGTGGGGAGTCTGCATTCTCTCACAGTTCACGTACCGTACACACACGCACACGGCACACCATCTGCCTGCCACACACCAGCATCTTCCTCCCTGGGATTCCCCGTAGTACTATCTTCCAGCTTCCTGGGGTTCCCCATGGTACCATGTTTCATCTTCCTGGGGTTCCCCATGACACCATGTTCCAGCTTCCTGGTGTTCCCCATGGTACCATGTTCCAGCTTCCTGGTGTTCCCCATGGAACCATGTTCCAGCTTCCTGGTGTTCCCCATGGTACCATGTTCCAGCTTCCTGGGGTTCCCCATGGTACCATGTTCCATCTTCCTGGTGTTCCCCATGGTACCATGTTCCATCTTCCTGGTGTTCCCCATGGTACCATGTTCCAGCTTCCTGGGTTTCCACATGGTACCATGTTCCAGCTTCCTGGGTTTCCACATGGTACCATGTTTCAGCTTCCTGCAGTTCCCCATGGTACCATGTTTCAGCTTCCTGGGTTTCCACATGGTACCATGTTTCATCTTCCTGGTGTTCCCCATGGTACCATGTTCCAGCTTCCTGGTGTTCCCCATGGTACCATGTTCCAGCTTCCTGGTGTTCCCCATGGTACCATGTTCCAGCTTCCTGGGGTTCCCCATGGTACCATGTTCCATCTTCCTGGTGTTCCCCATGGTACCATGTTCCATCTTCCTGGTGTTCCCCATGGTACCATGTTCCAGCTTCCTGGGTTTCCACATGGTACCATGTTCCAGCTTCCTGGGTTTCCACATGGTACCATGTTTCAGCTTCCTGGTGTTCCCCATGGTACCATGTTTCAGCTTCCTGGGTTTCCCCATGGTACCATGTTCCATCTTCCTGGTGTTCCCCATGGTACCATGATTCAGCTTCCTGGGTTTCCCCATGGTACCATGTTCCATCTTCCTGGTGTTCCCCATGGTACCATGTTCCAGCTTCTCAGTTCACATCATCAAAGTACTATACTGTGTCTTTTCCTTCCTGAAATAGCTGGGTATCTGCTGGGAATCTACACAGGGTATCGAGGTCAATATCTGGTATCTGGATAAATAGCTGGGTATCTGGGCAAAGAGCTGGGTCTCTGGGCAAAGAGCTGGGTCTCTGGGTAAATATAACTGTATCTGGATAAATAGCTGGGTATTTGGGTAAATAGCTGGGTATCTGGGTCAATGGCACTGTATCTGGGTGATTTGCTGGGTATCTGGGTCAATGGCACTGTATCTGGGTGATTTGCTGGGTATCTGGGTCAATGGCACTGTATCTGGGTGATTTGCTGGGTATCTGGGTCAATGGCACTGTATCTGGGTGATTTGCTGGGTATCTGGGTCAATGGCACTGTATCTGGGTGATTTGCTGGGTATCTGCACATGCTGTAGCTGTGTGTCCCCCTGTGACAGCAGAGCCACTGGCACTTTGTAAGCCACTGTGCGATATATTCTATTCTATTATAATATACGCCAGCGTGTTTTTCAGCACTGGTCCTGGAAATATCAATGGCTCCTGTTCAAAAAATCATCTGTCCTCGGTTGCAACACTCACTACCGAGTTCCAAACTGCATCTGGAAGCAACGTGAGCACAATAACTGTTAGTCAGGAGCTTCATGAAATGGGTTTCCATGGCTGAGCAGTCGCACACAAGCCTAAGATCACCATGTGCAATGCCAAGCGTTGGTTGAAGTGGTGTAAAGCTCGCTGCCATTGGACTCTGGAGCAGTGGAAACGCGTTCTCTGGAGTGATGAATCACGCTACATCATCTGGCAGTCCAATGTACGAATCTAGGTTTGGCGGATGCCAGGAAAATGCTACTTGACCGAATGCATAGTGCCAACTGTAAAGTTATTTTTCATGGTTCGGTCTAGGCCCCTTGGTTCCTGTGAAGGGTAATCTTAACGCTATAGCATACAATGACATTCTAGACCAGTGGTTCCCAAGCTTTTCATAGTTCCGTACCCCTTCAAACATTCAACCTCCAGCTGCGTACTCCCTCTAGCACCAGGGTCAGTGCACTCTCAAATGTTGTTTTTTTGCCATCATTGTAAGCCTGCCTCACACACACTAAGTGATGGCTTTCATTCTTTTCCCCAGGAAAGATGAGAACCGCCCATAAGCGAGAACCTCTGCTCATCCTAACATTGCAGTGACACTAAGCAGAAACAACCCGTCGGTCTAGCTGAGTGAAGGACACTCGTTTAGAAAATGGGTGTGTAGACATTGTTACAACAGACAAGGGTCGAGGGGTCACAGGAAAATCACAGGAGCATGCCAAAAGACATGCGGAGACACAAGTCCAATATGATTTTGAAACAGGTGCTGTTATTGACTTCTAAAACCATTTAGGTATTGGCCTTCCAAAAGGTCTAAAGCACATACTATTAGCTATATTCACTAATCATAGATATGTAACATAAAATTAGCATCCGTAAACAACGTAGTGCATCACAACATAATGTCTTGTGAATTGGTGTTCCTTAAAATATACATATGAATTGTCGCTCATTGGGTATCGTGAAGCTTGGATTGAATGTCTCAGGTGCTCTTGATCATTTCTACTGACCAGCGGTATCACTCAATGTTATTGACATGCATTTCGTAAGCTTGAGCTATTTTGCTAAGTGTTTATTTTCGTTGTCATCCAATCCTAGAATATATGTCCAATGAGAGGTCCAAAACGATATGGATCATCACGAACAGCCAAAACACACACACACACACACACACACACACACACACACACACACACACACACACACACACACACACACACACACACACACACACACACACACACACACACACACACACACACACACACACTCACTACAATCCAGTACAAATCCAATGGAGCACTGGCCAGGATAAGGTTAATGGCATTATCAATGTGATTTATTCTCTTCCTAGAAAGGGCTATAAGTCATGGAGAGACTCAGAAAGAGGGGCTATATGTCATGGAGAGACTCAGAAAGAGGGGCTATATGTCATGGAGAGACTCAGAAAGAGGGGCTATATGTCATGGAGAGAGTCTAGAAAGAGGGGCTATATGTCATGGAGAGACTCTAGAAAGAGGGGCTATAGGCCAGAGAGAGAGTCTAGAAAGAGGGGCTATATGTCATGGAGAGAGTCTGGAAAGAGGGGCTATATTTCATGGAGAGAGCCTGGAAAGAGGGGCTATAAGTCATGGAGTGAACCTGGAAAGAGGGGCTATATTTCATGGAGAGAGCCTGGAAAGAGGGGCTGTAAGTCATGGAGAAAGCCTGGAAAGAGGGGCTATAGGCCAGGGAGAGAGTCTAGAAAGAGGGGCTATATGTCATGGAGAGAGTCTGGAAAGAGGGGCTATATTTCATGGAGAGAGCCTGGAAAGAGGGGCTATAAGTCATGGAGAGAGCCTGGAAAGCGTCACCACCAGTGGCCTCACTACAGACTCGCTATGACGCCATTAATTAAATGTGTTGACTTCAGCGGCCTCCCAAATGGCGGCCTATTCCCTATGTAATGCACTACTGTTGGCCAGGGCCCATAGAGTTCTGGTCAAAAGTAGTGCACTATTGAGGGAAAATAGTGCCATTTGGGACAGTAAGTCAGCTCATTTAAATAATGGCGTTTGGGACGCTACCGAAGTCAACACATTTAATTAATGGCGTCTGGGACGCTGCCGAAGTCAACACATTTAATTAATGGCATTTGGGACGCAGACGAAGTCAGCACATTTAAATAATGGTGTTTGGGACGCAGCCTTACCATTCAGATCAGATGGAGGTGAATCAGGTCGTATTATATTACATACTGTCTAGGGCCCATGGATATTACACCACGACCTGTCTCATGTTGAAAGGCCACAGAGCCTTTGGGGTCACATTGCAAACTGCATAATTTTATTCCAATTTAGTCACGGACTAGGCAATAGGTGACGGGAGATGTATTAGCTTATTGAATAATAATTGGTCTTGTAGGAGCTTTGACACACATTGCTGATACTCTTCTCTCTCACAATAGAAGACACACACACACGTATGCGCAAGTGTGTGTATGCGCCGCACACACACAAACACACACAAACACGTATGCACACACACAGAGGGGGAGAAGGCGGGGGCGGGTGGAGGATGCGGTTACACTGAGTGTGTGTTTGTGTGTGTGTGTTTGTGAGAAATTCTAAGGCTATGACCCAAAGAAATGACATGTGAACTTTACAACCCATTCTACAAAAATATTCAAAAGGGACCCAGTGTTAGTGGACGTACCTGTACCTGATACTAGAACCCACCTGTCTGATAGGAATATGGCTGCTTGTGGTGGAGGCATAGGAGCTTGATCAGTGTACACTGAACCCTCCCCTGTCCTCTCCGCTGTCCTCTCCGTTTTCCTCTCCGCTGTCCTCTCCGCTGTCCTCTCCGCTGTCCCCTCCGCTGTCCTCTCCCCTGTCCTCTCCCCTGTCCTCTCCCCTGTCCTCTCCGTTGTCCACTCCGTTTTCCTCTCCGCTGTCCTCTCCGTTGTCCACTCCGTTTTCCTCTCCGCTGTCCTCTCCGCTGTCCTCTCCGCTGTCCCCTCCCCTGTCCTCTCCCCTGTCCTCTCCCCTGTCCTCTCCGTTGTCCTCTCCGTTGTCCACTCCGTTTTCCTCTCCGCTGTCCTCTCCGCTGTCCTCTCCGCTGTCCCCTCCGCTGTCCTCTCCCCTGTCCACTCCCCTGTCCTCTCCGTTTTCCTCTCCGCTGTCCTCGCCGTTGTCCTCTCCGCTGTCCCCTCCCCTGTCCACTCCCCTGACCTCTCTGTTGTCCTCTCCCCTGTCCTCTCCGTTGTCCTCTCCGTTGTCCTCTCCGCTGTCCTCTCCACTATCCCCTCCCCTGTCCTCTCCATTGTCCTCTCCCCTGTCCTCTCCGCTGTCCCCTCCCATGTCCTCTTCATTGTCCTCTCCCCTGTCCTCTCCGCTGTCCCCTCCCCTGTTCTCTCCATTGTCCTCTCCGCTGTCCCCTCCCCTGTTCTCTCCATTGTACTCTCCCCTGTCCTCTCCGTTGTCCTCTCCGCTGTCCCCTGCCCTGCCCTCTCCCCTGTCCTCTCCGCTGTCCCCTCCGCTGTCCCCTCCCCTGTCCTCTCCCCTGTCCTCTCTGTTGTCCCCTCCCCTGTCCTCTCCATTGTCCTCTCCCCTGTCCTCTCCGCTATCCTCTCCGCTGTCCCCTCCCCTGTCCTCTCCTCTCCGCTGTCCTCTCCGCTGTCCTCTCCGTTGTCCTCTCCGCTGTCTTCTTTGCTGTCCCCTCCGCTGTCCTCTCCGTTGTCCTCTCCCCTGTTCTCTCCGTTGTCCTCTCCACTGTCCTCTCCACTGTCCTCTCCCCTATCCTCTCCGATGTCCCCTCCGCTGTCCTCTCCGGTGTCCTCTCTGCTCTCCCCTCGGCTGTCCTCTCCGTTGTCCTCTCCGTTGTCCTCTCCGCTGTCCTCTCCCCTGTCCTCTCCCCTGTCCTCTCCGCTGTCCTCTCCGTTGTCCTCTCCGGTGTCCTCTCCGCTGTCCTCTCCGCTGTCCTCTCCGCTGTCCTCTCCCCTGTCCTCTCCGCTGTCCTCTCCGTTGTCCTCTCCGCTGTCCTCTCCGTTGTCCTCTCCGTTGTCCTCTCCGTTGTCTTCTCCCCTGTCCTCTCCCCTGTCCTCTCCGCTGTACTCTCCGCTGTCCTCTCCCCTGTCCTCTCCCCTGTCCTCTCCCCTGTCCTCTCCCCTGTCCTCTCCGCTGTCCTCTCCCCTGTCCTCTCCCCTGTCCTCTCCGCTGTCCTCTCCCCTGTCCTCTCCCCTGTCCTCTCCGCTGTACTCTCCGCTGTCCTCTCAGTTGTCCTCTCCCCTGTTCTCTCCGTTGTCCTCTCCACTGTCCTCTCCACTGTCCTCTCCCCTATCCTCTCCGATGTCCCCTCCGCTGTCCTCTCCGGTGTCCTCTCTGCTCTCCCCTCGGCTGTCCTCTCCGTTGTCCTCTCCGTTGTCCTCTCCGCTGTCCTCTCCCCTGTCCTCTCCCCTGTCCTCTCCGCTGTCCTCTCCGTTGTCCTCTCCGGTGTCCTCTCCGCTGTCCTCTCCGCTGTCCTCTCCGCTGTCCTCTCCCCTGTCCTCTCCGCTGTCCTCTCCGTTGTCCTCTCCGCTGTCCTCTCCGTTGTCCTCTCCGTTGTCCTCTCCGTTGTCTTCTCCCCTGTCCTCTCCCCTGTCCTCTCCGCTGTACTCTCCGCTGTCCTCTCCCCTGTCCTCTCCCCTGTCCTCTCCCCTGTCCTCTCCCCTGTCCTCTCCGCTGTCCTCTCCCCTGTCCTCTCCCCTGTCCTCTCCGCTGTCCTCTCCCCTGTCCTCTCCCCTGTCCTCTCCGCTGTACTCTCCGCTGTCCTCTCAGTTGTCCTCTCCCCTGTCCTCTCCCCTGTCCTCTCCCCTGTCCTCTCCGCTGTCCTCTCCGCTGTCCTCTCCCCTGTCCTCTCCGCTGTCCTCTCCCCTGTCCTCTCCCCTGTCCTCTCCGCTGTCCTCTCCCCTGTCCTCTCCCCTGTCCTCTCCGCTGTCCTCTCCCCTGTCCTCTCCGCTGTCCTCTCCGCTGTCCTCTCCCCTGTCCTCTCCGCTGTCCTCTCCCCTGTCCTCTCCGCTGTCCTCTCCGCTGTCCTCTCCGCTGTCCTCCTCCGCTGTCCCCTCCCCTGTCCTCTCCATTGTCCTCTCCACTGTCCTCTCCCCTGTCCTCTCCGCTGTCCTCTCCCCTGTCCTCTCCGCTGTCCTCTCCGCTGTCCTCTCCGCTGTCCTCTCCGCTGTCCTCTCCACTGTCCTCTCCCCTGTCCTCTCCGCTGTCCTCTCCCCTGTCCTCTCCGCTGTCCTCTCCCGCTGTCCCCTCCCCTGTCCTCTCCCCTGTCCTCTCCGGTGTCCTCTCCGCTGTCCTCTCCGCTGTCCCCTCCCCTGTCCTCTCCCCTGTCCTCTCCGCTGTCCTCTCCGTTGTCCTCTCCGCTGTCCCCTCCCCTGTCCTCTCCACTGTCCTCTCCACTGTCCTCTCCCCTGTCCTCTCCGCTGTCCTCTCCCCTGTCCTCTCCGCTGTCCTCTCCGCTGTCCTCTCCCCTGTCCTCTCCACTGTCCTCTCCACTGTCCTCTCCCCTGTCCTCTCCGCTGTCCTCTCCCCTGTCCTCTCCGCTGTCCTCTCCGCTGTCCTCTCCGTTGTCCTCTCCGGTGTCCTCTCCGTTGTCCTCTCCAGTGTCCTCTCCGCTGTCCTCTCCGCTGTCCCCTCCCCTGTCCTCTCCCCTGTCCTCTCCGCTGTCCTCTCCGTTGTCCTCTCCGTTGTCCTCTCCGTTGTCCTCTCCGCTGTCCCCTCCCCTGTCCTCTCCACTGTCCTCTCCACTGTCCTCTCCCCTGTCCTCTCCGCTGTCCTCTCCCCTGTCCTCTCCACTGTCCTCTCCCCTGTCCTCTCCGCTGTCCTCTCCGCTGTCCTCTCCGGTGTCCTCTCCGCTGTCCTCTCCGCTGTCCCCTCCGCTGAATGATTATTTTGATATGTGTATTATATTATGGTACAAGATATATTAAATTCTGTACACTCTTGGAAACGAAGGTGCCATCTAGAACCTAAAAGGGTTCTTCTGCTGTCCCAATAGGAGAACCCTTTGAAAAACCCATTTTGGGTACAGTTAGAACACTTTTGGTTCTAGGTAGGACCGTTTTGGATTCCATGTAAAACCCTTTCCACATAGGGTTATACATGGAACCTAAAAGGGTTCTTCCTGGAACCCAAAAGGGTTCTTCCTGGGACAGCCAAATAACCCTTTTGGAACCCTTTTTTCTAAGTGTGTACAATTCCATTCCATCACATTCCATCCATATCTACTGCAACATGTATTCCGATTGGTGTGAATGGAAAGCTCCTGATAGTTACACATAAACAATACAGCTGTTGGAACAGGAGATGAAGAGGAGGAGAGGATGAGGGATGTAGCGAAAAGCTCATTACAGAAGGAAAGGGTGCTGGAAGGAGGCTGACTATTTTTACAAAATCACCAGGCTGTAGTGGGTAACCGTAGAGGGAAAACAATATGTAATATTTTGAAACGATATACATGTACAGTATATTAATATATTCAATACAGTACAACAATACAGTTCATGAGAAAAGGCTACATGATACCCAAAATGTTACAAACAAGACACACACTAATACAACGCAATTGAAGATAGTTGAAGGTATGTGTTGAATATTCAAATGACACGGAACATTTATCATTTCATTTCTGATATTGTCTTGTAGTATCACAACACATCCTTACAAATTGGAGTGTTCCTACCGAAGGGGTTTCTGGTCTGAGGGAGATCTTTTATGAGTGTTACTTCAGAAGGGTCTCTCTGTGAGTTCCACCTCTCTGGAGCCGGAGAGCGATTCACCTGACCAATGTTACTAAACACAGTGAATGTTACTAAATTACGTAAATGTTATTAAACACAGTGAATGTTATTAGATACAGTAAATGTTACTAAATACACGTTACTACACACAGTGAATGTTACTAAATAATGTAAATGTTATTAAGCACAATACATGTTACTAAACACAGTAAATGTTACTAAACACAGTAAATGATACTAAATACAGTAAATGTTATTAAATAATGTAAATGTTACTGAACACAGATTCAATGTTACTAAACACATGTCTTTGGGACTACGTTGAGGGCTGGTAAAGGAGTCCCAGACAGTGCAATGTATCAACAAGACACATGCAACTTGTTTTGCATCTTTTCTACACATTTTCCATGGTTTGCTCAGTTGTTTATCCAAGTGTATAAAAATAAAAGCATAAAAAAACGGGTGCAAACAGGCACACATTTCTTGTTGCTGTTCTCACACATGACTTCTGTAGATATCTGTCAGTCATTTATTTCTCTTTCTCCCCTTTTAGGTAAGTAAAACTGTGCTGGAAGAGGAGGGGTGTCGATGTCGTTGATTATGTGCGATGTAAGGTAACATTTCTAACCATTACTTGAAAATGGCCAATGAAATAATATCCAGTTCCTCATAAGAAAGTTAGCTGATTATGACATCTGTTTGATTAGGTACGGGTGTCCTACACATTACTGAATGAATAGCAAACATTAATAGCATCTCAAATCGCCTACCAGTATGATGCTGTACTGTACTGTATTATTTAATTTTTTCCCTGATGGCCACTGTATGGCCACTGTTTTGTGAGCTCCAACCCAACTTTGCTATTTTGTGATGGCATTTATTTTTTGTATCTGCTATCATTCTTTTAACAGACAATAACTTTGGAACATCAGATCTGCAGTTTTTTATTTATTTATTTTATTTCAACCTTTATTTAAATAGGCAAGTCAGTTAAGATCAAATTGTTATTTACAATGATGGCCTACACCGGCCAAACCCGGAAGACACGGGGCAATTGTGCGCCGCCCTATGGGACTCCCAATCACGGCCGGTTTTGATACAGCCTGGAATCAAACCAGGTGTTTGTAGTGACGCCTCTAGCACTAAGATGCTTCCGATTGTGGATTTGCTACCAACGAGACTCTCGTAACTGCAATATTCTCTGTTTTCTGAAACATTGCTTTCGGACAAGATAGCCCCCATGGCTGTTTGAGGCTATAAACAAGCCCTGTACAGTTGCCGGCGATTTTAATTCCGCGTCATTAAGAGAGGTGACGCCAAACTTCCAGCAAGAGGTCTTTTTCACCACTAGGGGGTGATATAGTCCTAGACCACTGTTACTCTACCCTCAAGCAAGCATACAAGGCCTTCCCTCGTCCCCCATTCGGCAAATCAGATCATGATGTCGTACTCCTGCTTCCTGTTTACAAGCAGAAGCTCAAACTTGAAGTACCTGTGACTCACTCCGTTCAGAAATGGTCATCAGAATCAAAGATTATGCTGCAGGACTGCTAGCTGATTGGAATATGTTCAGAGACACTGGCGATAACATCGTCGAGGTAACCACCTCCATCACCGGCTTCATTAGGAAATTCATCAGTGACATTGTCCGCACAGTGAAGGTTCGCTGCATCCCCAATCAAAAGCCCTGGATTAACATAGAGTTTGACACTAAGCTAAAGGACAGGGATACCACACACAGGGCTATCACAGACAACCCTAAGGCTACGGCTGAGGACAGGAACAAGTACAAAAAGTCCCCCTATGATCTCCGCAAAGTCATCTAACGAGCAAAAGGACAATGTAGGACTAAGGTGTAATCATATTTTCACAGGCTCCGATGCCCACGGCATGTGGCCGGGGCACGAGTCCATTACAGACTACAAAAGGAAGACCCAGCCGTAATCTGTCCAACGATGCCTCTGTACCAGACAAAATTAATGCATTTTATATAAGCTTCGACAATAACAACACCATGCCTTGCGTGAGGGCCCCCACTGACCCAGAGGACTGGGTGATCTCGCTCTCCGAGGCCGCCGCGAGTAAGGTCTTTAATCAGGTCAACACTCGCAAGGCCGAACGGGATTCCAGGGCGCATTCTCAGAGCATGCACAGAACATCTGGCAGGCATATTCACAGTCATTTTCAACCTCTCCTTGTCCCAGTCTGTAATCCCCATTTGTCTTCAGCTGACTACCATCATTCCTGTTCCCAAGAACTCTAAGGCTTCACGCCACAATGACTACCGCCCTGTAACACACATCTATAATCATGAAGTGCTTTGAAAGTCTGGTTATGACACACATCAACTACATCTCAGACACCCTAGACCCATTTGAATTTGCATACCTCCCCAAAAGATCCATAGACTACGCAATCTCAAATGCACTCCACATTGCCCTCCCACCTAGATAAGAGGAATACCTATGTGAGAATGCTGCTCATTGACTACAGCTCAGCGTTCAACACCATTGTCCCCGCTAAGCTCGTCACCAAGCTTTAAACCCTTTGACTGAACATCTCTCTCTGCAACTGGATCCTGGACTCCCTGATGGGCCGACCCCAGGTGGTAAGGGTAAGCAACATCACCTCCACCACGCTGACTCTCAACCAGGGGGCCCCACAGGGGTGTGTGCTTAGTCCCCTCCTGTATTCCCTGTTCACCCACGACGTGGCCACTCACAACACCATCGTCATGTTTGCTGACGACACGATGGTGGTAGGCCTGATCACCGGCGACAATGAGACCACCTACAGGGAGGAGATCAGTGGCCTGTCAGGGTGGTGCTGGGACAACAATTTATCCCTCAATGTCAGTAAAACCAAGGAGCAAATCGTGGATTGACGGAAACGGGAAGGAAAGCACACCCCTATCCACATCGACGGAGCTGCAGTGGAGTGGGTTGAGAGATTCAAGTTGTGTCCAAATCACCAAGGATTTAATACACACACGAGGTGTCGTGAAGAATTCGCGAAAGCGCCTCTTCCCCATCAGCAGGTTGAAAAGGTTTGGCATGAAAAAAATCTTAACAAAGTACTACAGCTGCAACATTTGACTGGCTGCATCACCGCTTGGTATGCAAACAGCACCGCCCTCGACCGCATGGTGCTACACCGCCCTCGACCGCATGGTGCTACACCGCCCTCGACCGCATGGCGCTACACCGCCCTCGACCGCATGGTGCTACACCGCCCTCGACCGCATGGTGCTACACCGCCCTCGACCGCATGGCGCTACACCGCCCTCGACCGCATGGTCCTACACCGCCCTCGACCGCATGGCGCTACACCGCCCTTGACCGCATGGCGCTACACCGCCCTCGACCGCATGGCGCTACACCGCCCTTGACCGCATGGCACAGCACCGCCCTTGACCGCATGGTGCTACACCGCCCTCGACCGCATGGTGCTACACCGCCCTCAACCGCATGGCACAGCACTGCCCTCGACCGCATGGCGCTACACCGCCCTCGACCGCATGGCACTACACCACCCTCGACCGCATGGCACTACACCGCCCTTGACCGCATGGCACAGCACCGCCCTCGACCGCATGGCGCTACACCGCCCTCGACCGCATGGCGCTACACCGCCCTCGACCGCATGGCGCTACACCGCCCTCGACCGCATGGCACTACAGAGGGTGGAGCCGACAGCCCAGGAATCACTGGGGCCGAGCTCCCTGCCATCCAGGACCTCTATTTCAGGCAGTATGAAAGGCTTGGAAAATCGTTAAAGACTCCAGCCACCCAAGCCATAGACTGTTCTCTCTGCTTCCGCATGGCAAGTGTTACCGGTGTATCATGTCTGACACCAACAGGCTCCTGAACAACTTCTATCCCCAAGCCATAATACTGCTAAATAGCTAACAAAATGGCTACACAATCTGAGTTGACCGTTGTATTTGATTTTTGCACTGTCTCTATGCACACGCACACACACTTTATTTGTTCACACATAACATGCACACACAGGTATACTGACTCAACCCACTCACATACAATCATCATATACGCTACTGCTACTCTGTTTATCAAATATCCTGATGCCTAGTCACCTTACCCCATACATAACTACCTCTATCACTCCAGTATCCCTGCACATCAAATCAAATCAAATCAAATCATTGTAAATATGTTACTGGAACTGACCGACCCTGTATAGTATACTTACTTACTTTATCGTGTTCTTTTTTCATTTTCTTTATTGTGTTTTTGTTCTACGTTATGTTATTTTTACTACTACATTGATATTGATTACTGCATTGTTGGGTTTAGAGCATTTCACTGTACTTGTGCACGTGACATTAAAACTTAAAACATATTAGTGACTACCACTCAATACATTACATTTTAGTCATTTAGCAGATGCTCTTACCCAGAGCAATTAGGGTTAAGTGCCTTGCTCAATGGCACGTCAACAGATTTTTCATCTAGTCGGCTCGGGAATTCGAACCAGCAACATTTCAGTTACTGGCCCAACGCTCAGTTATTACCACTCAGTACATAGGCAGTCACTACCACTCAGTACATACAGTAGGCAGTCACTACCACTCAGTACATATAGTAGGCAGTCACTACCACTCAGTACATACATTAGGCAGTCACTACCACTCAGTACATACAGTAGGCAGTGACTACCACTCAGTACATACAGTAGGCAGTCACTACCACTCAGTACATACAGTAGGCAGTCACTACCACTCAGTACATACAGTAGGCAGTCACTACCACTCAGTACATACAGTAGGCAGTGACTACCACTCAGTACATACAGTAGGCAGTCACTGCCACTCAGTACATACAGTAGGCAGTCACTGCCACTCAGTACATACAGTAGGCAGTGACTACCAATCAGTACATACAGTAGGCAGTCACTGCCACTCAGTACATACAGTAGGCAGTGACTACCGGTGTTGGGGAAGCTACTCTGAAATCATAGTGTACCAAACTATCAATTACTTTACACTGGAAGAGGTTAAGCTATACTAAAGCTACCCTTAAGAGAAATACTGTATAGTTTACTTAACTAAAGCTACTTTGAAAAAGTAGTTCACCACATCCAAGTTACTTTGTGATATGTAAATCTGAAATGTCAGACTACAAATTACAAGAACAGGTCACTCTGGAGTCAGATGTGAAACAGAATGTGTAATTTAACCTAATAAACACAACAAATATGTTTCAAGTGAGAATTAGGAAGGTTTGATAATGAAAAAGAAAGGAAATTCTTGCGTACTTCACCCACATAGTAGTGTGCAGTTCCAGTAGTTAGCTACTCCGCTACACGATTTGAATTGAGTTCAACTACCACCAAGTTACTGCTAAATGTAGTTACATTACTAGTTGAACTACATATAGTTCACTACTCCCCAACACGGGTGACAATATGTGGCTCAGTTGGTAGAGCATAGCGCTTGCAACATCAGGGTTGTGTGTCGATTCCCACAGGGGACTAGTATGAAAATGTGTGCACTCACTACTGCATGTCAGTCTGGATAAGACTGTCTGCTTAATGGTAGCCAATGTATAACTAATGCTGTACATTAGTCACTTCCAGGTGTTTTTATTTTGTCAAACCAATTTTTTTTTATATTGTTCTTTTTCTCTTTCTCCCTCTCTTCTTTTTCTCTCTCTCTCTCGCTCGCTGAGCTGAGCTCATAGAAAGATGAAGGAGCTCCCTGCCAGGCTCCTAGATGCTGGGTTACGTAATTCACTTATTCCAACGTGTCTCCCTGGTGTATAGGAGCTGCAGCATCCCTCTCAGGCAGTCAGAATACGTGCTCAGAATGCTTCACATTTTGCCATGGGTGTGTGTTTTTTTGCCCACCCCGAATCAACAAAGCCTCTCAATCTAACCTCTAAACATATTCATATAACACAATTAATATTTATCATTAGTCAAGCCTAGTAGAAATGGTTTGTTTTAAAATATCAATATACAAATTAAAATATAATTAAAATATAGTCATGTTCAGTATTATTGTTTACTGATGAAATAAAGGGGAAGGAGCGCTTCTTGTGAAATCCCAGACATCCTGATCCCAGACTGCCAGATCCCGAACAGCCTGATCCCAGACTGCCTTTCTCACCTCCCCTCCCTTCATATCAATAGAGCTGTTTTGGAGAGCGAGAGCTAAAGTGCTTTGGGGTCTTGTTAAATGAAATATTCAGACAGAAATGTGGAGTTCTTCAGCATAACCAACGTCTCATGGAGACAGAGACATATTGATTTGTAAAGAGATGCCCTGAGGCTGAGGCTTGGATGAAGCTTTTAAAATGGATGATTTATGAATGGTTTTTCTAATAGAACTCCTTTCCTCCGTTCAACTTCACTTTGATTTGGATGGGATTCTGTTTTGCTTGTGTGGGTGTGGGTGTTTGTGAGAGAGAGCAAGTGTGCGTGCGTGCGTGTGTGTGTGTGTGTTGTGCACGCAGTCGCGCGCGGTGTGTGTGTGTCTACAGTACGTATCTGTTTGAGCGCTCACATATATAATTGTGTGTGACGTGTGTATTTTCCTGTTCCCATGAACCGCCCCAGATCTCAGATAGATGGCGATTGCTCCACCCTCCGTTCATATCCCAGAGCCTGGCGTGCCGGTTCATAAATAAACCCAACTGCATGATGGTCCAACGGAGGATTTTCCCCTCTCGCCAGCAGAAAAACAACATTAGCAAAACCGCCAACCTAGCAAAATATATCAAAGCAGTCTGGATTAGGTGGGGGAGGATTCAAACTTGGGAGCTGTTGGGCTCATAGAACTCATGAGATGTTTTGTCAATTTGCACGCGCTCCAAGCTTTTTTCACAGAACTAGTCTGTGTCCCTGTCCTACAACATTGGGCACTGTTTTTCATGTTGGCCCTGTCTAGAAATGTGTTGGCCTTGTCTAGAAACGTGTTGGCCCTGTCTAGAAACGTGTTGGCCCTGTCTAGAAACGTGTTGGCCCTGTCTAGAAACAGTGAAGGGTTAGTTCCTACAGCGAAGGGTTAGTTTCTAGGGTTGGTTCCTAGGGTTAGTTCCTACAGTGAAGGGTTAGTTCCTAGGGTTAGTTCCTAGGGTTAGTTCCTACAGCGAAGGGTTAGTCTCTAGGGTTGGTTCCTAGGGTTAGTTCCTACAGTGAAGGGTTAGTTCCTAGGGTAAGTTCCTACAGCGAAGGGTTAGTTTCTAGGGTTAGTTCCTACAGCGAAGGGTTAGTTCCTACAGCGAAGGGTTAGTTCCTAGGGTTGGTTCCTAGGGTTAGTTCCTACAGTGAAGGGTTAGTTCCTAGGGTTAGTTCCTACAGTGAAGGGTTAGTTCCTACAGCGAAGGGTTAGCTCCTAGGGTTAGTTTCTACAGTGAAGTGTTAGTTCCTACAGCGAAGGGTTAGTTCCTAGGGTTAGTTCCTGCAGTGAAGGCTTAGTTTCTAGGGTTAGTTCCTACAGCGACGGGTTAGTTCCTACAGGAAAGCATTAGTTTCTACAGCGACGGGTTAGTTCCTAGGGTTAGTTCCTACAGCGAAGGGTTCGTTTCTACAGCGACGGGTTAGTTCCTACAGCGAAGGGTTAGTTCCTACAGCGAAGGGTTAGTTCCTAGGGTTAGTTCCTACAGCGAAGGGTTAGTTCCTACAGCGAAGGGTTAGTTCCCAGGGTTAGTTCCTACAGCGAAGGGTTAGTTCCTAGGGTTAGTTCCTACAGCGAAGGGCTAGCTCCTAGGGTTAGTTCCTACAGAAAAGGGTTAGTTCCTACAGCAAAGGGTTAGTTCCTTGTGTTAGTTCCTACAGCAAAGGGATAGTTCCTAGGGTTAGTTCCTACAGCGAAGGGTTAGTTCCTACAGCGAAGGGTTAGTTCCTAGGGTTAGTTCCTACAGCGAAGGGTTAGTTCCTAGGGTTAGTTCCTACAGGGAAGGGTTAGTTCCTTGCGGGAAGGGTTAAGGTTAGTTCCTAGGGCAAGGGTTAGTTCCTAGGGGGAAGGATTAAGGTTAGATCCTAGGGCAAAGAGATAGTGTTAGTTCCTAGGGGGAAGGGTTAAGGTTAGTTCCTAGGGGTTAGGGTTAGTTCCTAGGGTGAGGGGTTAGGGTTAGTTCCTAGGGTGAAGGGTTAGGGTTAGTTCCTAGGGCAAGGGTTAGGGTTCATTCCTAGGGTGAAGGGTTAGTTCCTAGGGAATAGGGTTAGAGTTAGTTCCTAGGGTGAAGGGTTAGTTCCTAGGGGATAGGGTTAGAGTTAGTTCCTAGGGCAAAGGGTTAGGGGCTAGGGTTAGTTCCTAGGGCGAGGATTAGTATTCGTTCCTAAGATGAAGGGTTAGCTCCTAGGGCGAAAGGTTAGTTCCTAGAGTGAAGGGTTAGGGTTAGTTCCTAGGGTGAGGGTTAGTGTTCGTTCCTAGGGTGAAGGGTTAGCTCCTAGGGTGGGGGGTTAGTTCCAAGGGGTTAGGGTTAGAGTTAGTTCCTATGGCAAAGGGTTAGGGGCTAGGGTTAGTTCCTAGGGTGAGGGGTTAGTGTTAGTTCCTAGGGCGAAAGTTCAGGGTTAGTTCTCCTGTTTCTATATACAGTGGGGCAAAAAAGTATTTAGTCAGCCACCAATTGTGCAAGTTCTCCCACTTAAAAAGATGAGAGAGGCCTGTAATTTTCATCATAGGTACACTTCAACTATGACAGACAAAATGAGGGAAAAAAATCCAGAAAATCACATTTTGAATTTATTTGCAAATGATGGTGGAAAATAAGTATTTGGTCAATAACAAAAGTTTCTCAATACTTTGTTATATAGCCTTTGTTGGCAATGACAGAGGTCAAACGTTTTCTGTAAGTCTTCACAAGGTTTTCACACACTGTTGCTGGTATTTTGGCCCTTTCCTCCATGCAGATCTCCTCTAGAGCAGTGATGTTTTGGGGCTGTTGCTGGGCAACACGGACATTCAACTCCCTCCAAAGATGTTCTATGGGTTTGAGATCTGGAGACTGGCTAGGCCACTCCAGGACCTTGAAATGCTTCTTATGAAGCCACTCCTTCGTTGCCCGGGCGATGTGTTTGGGATCATTGTCATGCTGAAAGACTCAGCCACGTTTCATCTTCAATGCCCTTGCTGATGGAAGGAGGTTTTCACTCAAAATCTCACGATACATGGCCCCATTCATTCTTTCCTTTACACAGATCAGTCGTCCTGGTCCCTTTGCAGATAAACAGCCCCAAAGCATGATGTTTCCACCCCCATGCTTCACAGTAGGTATGGTGTTCTTTGGATGCAACTCAGCATTCTTTGTCCTCCAAACACGACGAGTTGAGTTTTTACCAAAAAGTTCTATTTTGGTTTCATCTGACCATATGACATTCTCCCAATCTTCTTCTGGATCATCCAAATGCTCTCTAGCAAACTTCAGACGGGCCTGGACATGTACTGGCTTAAGCAGGGGGACACGTCTGGTACTGCAGGATTTGAGTCCCAAGCTGCTTACCTATTGCAGATTCAGTCTTCCCAGCCTGGTGCAGGTCTACAATTTTGTTTCTGGTGTCCTTTGACAGCTCTTTGGTCTTGGCAATAGTGGAGTTTGAAGTGTGACTGTTTGAGGTTGTGGACAGGTGTCTTTTATACCGATAACAAGTTCAAACAGGTGCCATTAATACAGGTAACAAGTGGAGGACAGAGGAGCCTCTTAAAGAAGAAGTTACGGGTCTGTGAGAGCCAGAAATTTTGCTTGTTTGTAGGTGACCAAATACTTATTTTCCACCATCATTTGCAAATAAATTCATTAAAAATCCTACAATGTTATTTTCTGGATTTTTTTCCCTCATTTTGTCTGTCATAGTTGAAGTGTACCCAGCCTATGATGAAAATTACAGGCCTCTCTCATCTTTTTAAGTGGGAGAACTTGCACAATTGGTGGTTGACTAAATACTTTTTTGCCCCACTGCATATTTTTATTTTTTAACTAGGCAAGTCAGTTAAGAACAAATTCTTATTTGCAATGACGGCCTAGGAACAGTGGGTTAACTGCCTTGTTCAGGGGCAGATCAACCGATTTGTACCTTGTCAGCTCAGGGATTCAATCTAGCAACCTTCCGGTTACTAGTCCAATGCTCTAACCACTAGGCTACCTGCCACCCCATATCTGTCACTGTCTTATTTCCAGGTGTCTCTATTATGGTGCTCTAATCAGAGGGACATGAAGTGAATGGCCCTGATAAAGTCCCTCAGTGGGAGCTGAATGATTCATGTGGGCTGAGCCGGGACTTCCTGTGTGTGTGTCTGTGTTTGTGTGTGTGCGTGTGTTTGTGTATTATTGTCAGTGCACTTGCGCTTGTGTGCGTGTGTCTGCACATACATATGTGTGTGTGTGTCAACTTAATTATCTTCTCTGTGTATAAATGATGCAACGCTAAACTCCCACACCAGAGATGGGAGATAGAGGGAGTCGGCATGCACTACTGCACCATATACCACAGGGGCCTAGCTCTATGTAACGTCACTCTCCAATCCATATCAATACTGCCAGATGTGCTGTCACCTCTTTTGGCCTTAAGAAAAAAAACTCCTGCTCTGAACTCTAAGTCAGTGTTTCCCAACCCTGGTCCTCCAGTACCCCCAACAGTACACCAACCATGGTCTTCCAGTACCACCAACCCTGGTCTTCCAGTACTGGAGGAGCAGGGTTGGGGTACTGTTGGGGGTACTGGAGGACCAGGGTTGGTGTACTGTTGGGGGTACTGGAGGACAAGGGTTGGTGTACTGTTGGGGGTACTGGAGGACCAGGGTTGGTGTACTGTTGGGTTACTGAAGGACCAGGGTTGGGGTACTGTTGGGTTACTGAAGGACCAGGGTTGGTGTACTGTTGGGGTACTGAAGGACCAGGGTTGGTGTACTGTTGGGGTACTGAAGGACCAGGGTTGGGGTACTATTGGGGTACTGAAGGACCAGGGTTGGTGTACTGTTGGGGTACTGAAGGACCAGGGTTGGGGTACTGTTGGGGTACTGAAGGACCAGGGTTGGGGTACTGTTGGGGTACTGAAGGACCAGGGTTGGGGTACTGAAGGACCAGGGTTGGGGTACTGGAGGACCAGGGTTGGTGTACTGTTGGGGTACTGAAGGACCAGGGTTGGGGTACTGTTGGGGTACTGAAGGACCAGGGTTGGGGTACTGGAGGACCATGCTTAGGAAACATTGCTCTAAGGAAGCACATGCTGGAAAAGGTTACATTGTAAAGCAGTGAAGGTTGATTCCTTTTGTTAGTGTTGTAATGCAATGGTTGATTTATTTGTAATGCATTGTAAAACAGTGAACCTGATTTATTTTAGTCTGAGCATTAGAGAGTATAGTGCTGTAAAGTGGAAAGAAGCAGCTTTACATTTTTTTAGTTATGTTTTTATTGTTAAAGTGTGTGTATGTGTGTGCGCATGTTTTCTTACGGTTTTTTGTACATTAGTTTGGCGTTGGAGGTGTAATGTTTAGCCAAACCCTAACCTCTTCCAGTTCGTCCCAGGGTCTTACAGGGGAACAAAAGCAAATATATGGAACAAATAACTTACTCAAGGCTATTGAGTTTGAACATCATTAGAGCAACATCATCATCTGATCATGAAATGGATCCACGGGAGCTATTGATTTGCAGTCTACTGTACCAAAACTGCTCATTGGAACATTTCCGTCATTGGAGATCATTACAATTTTGGGCCTGATTGCTTATGGGAAAGGTTCTGAAATGAGATATTATAGCGTCTTGCGATGTCATAATGAAAGCTACCAACGTTGTAGTCATTCTAATCGTTGTACCTATACATTTTTTCCAGTTCGATTGTGATAGTTCATATCAGCTCCTCTTGAGATTAAAAACCTACACATTAAGAACATACTGATATTGTTCCACTCTTTACCTATATGATTACGGCAACTGATTCCTCTCAAAAGATCACCGTGTATAGTTTTGGCAGTCAATAAGTACTGGCTTGAAATGGACGACTCACTTGTGTTGTGGTCCAATTCTCTAACATGGCCTTATCTCCTTTTACCTCGTCCTGTATCCCCATACCCACTGATAGATGAGATGAATGGATGGGTCTCTACTGTATTACTTTAACATATTTATCTACTGCAGATGAGTGGGAATAGATGAACAAGTGATGAGGAAAGGAGGCTGTTGAAGAGATTTGGGCCTCAGCTCCCAATGTCACTCTGGTCATCTGTCTCTTTCCCACTGATGCCATGTAGTGGGGAATCCAGACGGCTTTGTTGATTGGATACTTGGCACGGCTCTGGCTCCTCCCATGAGGATTCTGGGAGTCGGATTTTGGGGGAAGTTTTCGAGCATAATAAATATGTCTGCCATTGGGGAAATTTGATAGCCGTCTAAGGCTGAAACGGTTCTGTCTGCCGGGTTCTAAACCAGTCTCTCTTGACGCTAACAAACGATGTTGTTATAGTGTAGCTCTCAGACCAAGACATTCTTACTGTTCACAGATTGTTTGTTTTTGGCTAGTTATTATGTTATTGCCCTCAAAGCTTGTCAGTCCAAATTGAATGGATACCGCATTGAGTAGACACTGCAACTAAACTAAAAGTGTATCTGTTTTTTGTTGATGTTTCCTTTTTTTACTCCAGTCCCAGTCCTCTTATTAAGCAATAATGCTCGAGGGGGTGTGGTATATGGCTAATATACCACAGCTAAGGGCTTTTCTTAGGACACAGTCCTTAGCCGTCGTATATTGGCCATATATCACAAACCCCTGAGGTGCCTTATTGCTATTATAAACTGGTTACCAACGTAATTAGAGCAGTAAAAATTTATGTTTTGTCATACTCGTGGTATACAGTCTGATTTACCACAGCTTTCAGCCAATCAGCATTCAGGGCTGGAACCACCCAGTTTGTAATATGTGCTGTTTATTGGGTAGGATAGATAGAGGGGGAAAAAGGTAGAGTTACTAAAATAGCAGTGGGCAGGATGAATGTGTTCCGGAGGCAGCGGCTAAGACCACTAGACCTCCCTTGGCCACGATGATGTATCTTTTAATCTGGCTTGTCCACTACAGACGCTCCAGCCTCTAACCAATCCTTCTACCATAACAATTGACTGGATAATAAGGGTAAAGAAATCAAATGGGCAATGTAGGCCAGGTCCCGTTGGAGTGTTAGTAGAGACCCAAAGTGAAGTGACCCTAATGTAGGTCACTCACATGTAGGGTAACGACTGGTGAGTCAATATCACCCCTGCAGGGCTTGCACGCAAGACGGGCGCTGATGACATCAAAAGTCCACTGAAACTGTCATCCATGACGTTTTCTTGATGTGTTATGGTTCCCCGAGGGGAAGGGGGACTGAGATGATTGAGTGAAGATAATCAGATGATTTTAGGGGGAGAATGGTAGAGATGGTCTACAAAAGGTCTCCAGTTAGCATGTTGTATTTGTCAGTAACACCTAACTAGTAAGACATGATGATAGGAAATGAACAAGGATAAGAGTCAAATACAGTAGGGAGAACAAGTATTTGATACACTGCCAATTTTGCAGGTTTTCCTACTTACAAAGCATGTAGAGGTCTGTAATTTTTATCATAGGTACACTTCATCTGTGAGAGACGGAATCTAAAACAAAAATGCAGAAAATCACATTGTATGATTTTTAAGTAATTCATTTGCATTTTATTGCATGACATAAGTATTTGATCACCTACCAACCAGTAAGAATTCTGGCTCTCACAGACCTGTTAGTTTTTCTTTAAGAAGCCATCCTGTTCTCCACTCACCTGTATTAACTGCACCTGTTTGAACTCGTTACCTGTATAAAAGACACTTGTTCACACACTCAGAGTCAGAGTCACCCATAACCACCAGTACTCATAGCCACAGTCACCGGTAGTCATAGCCACAGTCACCCATAGCCACAGTCACCGGTAGCCACAGAGGCAAGTCAAATGTCACTAGGGTCTGGACCTTGTCCTTGCTCATTCATAATGCATGCAGTGTGGGTTGCTAGCAAGTCACTACTTCTCCTTAGCGTTAACTATTGATTAAGGGCCTGTGTCCCGGCCCCTCAGAGGGATTGATGTGGCGCTGCTAATGTGTGGTAGACAACTCCATTATTCATGATTCCACTGGCCATTTGAGCATGTGGTGAAACACTGTATGCACAGCTTTTACACGTACCTATATTTTGGATGATTGTCAGTGGTAGACATCAAGACAACTGTCAAGTAACACCTTACCGTGACTGTACGTTGGCCAATGGTGGCCCTCAAGTTGATATGAAGACATGTGCCAGGTTATTGGGCATAGAACCGTTTATCAGTTTATTCAGGACCATCCAACATTCAGATAGATAGTATACGGTTTCTAGAACAGCTGTTAATCTGTCATGCAGAGTATGTAATAGTCAGCTCTATTTAAAGTTATCTACAGTGCCTTCGGAAAGTATTCAGACCCCTAGACTTTTTCCACATTTTGATATGTTACAGCCTTATTCTAAAATGGATTAAATAAAAACAATCCTCAGCAATCGGCGCACAATACCAGATAATGAAAAAGCTAAAATTGTTTTTAGAAACTTTTGCAAATGTATTCGTATATAAATAAGTATTCAGACCCTTTGCTATGAGATTTGAAATTGAGCTTAGGTGCATCTTGTTTCCATTGATCATCCTTGAGATGTTTCAACAACTTGATTAGAGTCCACCTGTGGTAGATTCAATTGATGGGGCATGATTTGGAAAGGCACACACCTGTCTAAGGCCCCACAGTCGACAGTGCAAGTCAGAGCAAAAACCAAGACATGAGGTCGAAGGAACTGTCCGTAAGAGCTCCGAGACCGGATTGTGTTGAGGCACAGATCTGGGGAAGGGTACCAAATTATTTCTGCAGCATTGAAGGCCCCCAAAAACAGTGGTGGCCTCAATTATCCTTAAATGGAAGACTACTCCTAGTGCTGGCCACCCGGCCAAAATGAGCAATCTGGAGAGAAGGGGCTTGGTCAGTGAGGTGACCAAGAAGCCGATGGGCACTCTGGAAGTGCTCTAGAGTTCCTCTGAGAACCTTCCAGAAGGACAACCATCTCTGCAGCACTCCACCAATCAGGCTTTTATGGTAGAGTGGCCAGACAGAAGCCACTCTTCAGTTAAAGGCACATGACAGCCCGCTTGGAGTTTGCCAAAGGCACCTAAAGACTCTCAGACCATGAAAAAACAAGATTCTCTGGTCTGATGAAACCAAGATTGAACTACAGTGAAGCATGGTGGTGGCAGCATCATGCTGTGGGGGTGATTTTCAGCGGCAGAGACTGGGAGACTAGTCAGGATCGAGGCAAAGAGGAACGGAGCAAAGTACAGAGATCCTTGATGAAAACCTGCTCCAGAGTGCTCAGGACCTCCGACTGGGGCAAAGTTTCACCTTCCAACAGGACAACGACCCACAGCCAATGGACGTCTCTGAATGTCCTTGAAGGGCCCAGCCAGAGCCCGAACTTGAATGATCAAAAATCTCTGGAGACACCTGAAAATAGCTGTGCAGCAATGCTCCCCATCCAACCTGACTGAGCTTGAGAGGATATCAAATCAAATTTTATTGGTCCCATACACATGGTTAGTAGATGTTAAGCATTTCGCTACACTTGCATTGTGCTTCTAGTTCCTACAGTGCAGTAATATCTAACAATTCTCCCAACAACTACCTAATACACACAAATCTAAAGGCATGATTGAGAATATGTACATATAAGTATATGGATGAGCAGCATAGGCAAGGTGCAATAGATGGTATAAAGTACAGTATGTACCCTCCCTGACTAGCACCAAAAGCTCAGCCTTTAGAGCTTTCTCAGGGATGAAGAGTCCATAATGGTCTGCTACAGCGCAAACCCACCAACGGAACAACAGAGGGCGCACCAATAAACTGGGAGACTGCTGAGGCAGCCATTTTGGACACAGCAGCCTACTTAACACACGCAAACTAAACCAGTCATCCAAACTCACAACCTACCACCACACCTCAATCACCAATCAGAGAGCTCAGAGCAGCGGGGTCCGGTGGGTTTAATGGATCCCGGATGAGTCCCCATTATGTTACTCATGCCTCTTGGCACCCTGCTACACTCAACTCCCCGTGGAGTGAAAGAGGTATGAGACTGTAGGTGCGGGTAAGGATGACTGAGACAGAATTTTACATTAACAGGGCATTTATTCCTTCACATGGTAATTTGGGGAAAAGGTGCTGGATGGAACCAAAGCAAAGAAAGTTAAAGAGCCCCCTCTCCTACCATAGCTACCCACTACTTATCTATTCTTAACACCACCTGGCGCACTAGCCAAAATACAGGGGGTGGTCCGCCCAGGTCTTACGTAGTGTGCATAGACAGAGTACATACTACGGGTAGATGTATGCCCGCAGGCCTCTTACCGAAGCACTCCCAAAGTGCACTCCCAAAGTGCCTTCCCCCCCCAGGAACAAAAACAGTCCTTGTGACATACCTCAGCAGAACCAGTTACAAAATACTTTATAAAATCCTGTCTGAGCAACAACCAACACAGGACATAACCATCAGCTCTCTGAGCAACCATCAGCTCTCTGAGCAACAACCAACACAGGACATAACCATCAGCTCTCTGAGCAACAACCAACAGGACATCAAAGAAGCTCTGAGCAACAACCAACAGTGCATCAAAGACATGCTCTCTGAGCAACAACCAACAGTGCATCAAAGACATGCTCTGAGCAACAACCAACAGTGCATCAAAGACATGCTCTGAGCAACAACCAACAGTGCATCAAAGACATGCTCTGAGCAACAACCAACAGTGCATCAAAGACATGCTCTCTGAGCAACAACCAACAGTGCATCAAAGACATGCTCTCTGAGCAACAACCAACAGTGCATCAAAGACATGCTCTCTGAGCAACAACCAACAGTGCATCAAAGACATGCTCTCTGAGCAACAACCAACAGTGCATCAAAGACATGCTCTCTGAGCAACAACCAACAGTGCATCAAAGACATGCTCTCTGAGCAACAACCAACACAGGACATAACCATCAGCTCTCTGAGCACCAACCAACACAGGCCATCAAAGACACTCTCTCTGTGCACCAACCAACACAGGACATAACCATCAACTCTCTCTGAGCAAAGGAACACTGGCTTTTATACAGCTGGAGAAGGAGTCTGTAATTGCAGACAGCTGTATCCCCTGACGAGAGGGCAGGGTCAGCTCCAATCTGCAATGGGGCCGACCAATCAGCTGCTTGAGGGAATCCAGGAAGCCATTTCCTGAAATACACACAAACACATACAAACGCACAACACAGAAACTGGGGAACGTAACAATGTGATATGAGTAATGTAAGATATATACAGTAAACATGATCAAAGTTGCAATATTTAAAGTGACATTGTTTAATTAAAGTGACTTGTGATCCGTTTATTAAAAAGTGGCCAGTGATTGGGTCTCAATGTAGGCAGCAGCCTCTCTGAGTTAGTGATTGCTGTTTAGAAGTCTGATGGCCATGAGATAGAGGCTGTTTTTCAGTCTCATGGTCCCAGCTTTGATGCACTGGTACTGACAAAGCCTTCTGGAGAGTAGCGGTGTGAACAGGCTCAGTTGGTTGTTGTCCTTGATGATCTTTTTGGCCTTTTGTGACATCAGGTGCTGTAGGTGTCATGGAGGGCAGGTAGTTTGCCTCCAGTGATGTGTTGTGCAGACTGCACCACCCTCTGGAGAGCCTTGAGGTTGAGGGTGGTGCAGATGCCGTACCAGGCTGTGATACAGCCCGGCAAGATGCTCTCGATTGTGCATCTATAAAGGTTTGTCAGCGTTTTGGGTAACAAGCCAAATTTCTTCAGCCTCCTGGTGCCTTCTTCACAACACTGTCTGTGTGGGTGGACCATTTCAGTTGGTCTGTGATGTGTACGCTGAGGAACTTAAAACTTTCCACTTTCTCCACTACTGTCCCTTCGATGTGGATAAGGGGGGGGTGCTCCCTCTGCTGTTTCCTGAAGTCCACGATCATCTCCTTTGTTTAGTTGACGTTGAGTGAGAGGTTGTTTTCCTGACACCATCTGCAGAGAAGAATAGGAGAAACTATCCAAATACAGGTGTGCCAAGCTTGTAGTGTCATGTGCTCCCGAGTGGCGCAGTGGTCTAAGGCACTGCATCTCAGTGCTAGAGGCTTCACTACAGACACCCTGGTTCAAAACCAGGCTGTATCACAACTGGCTCTGATTGGGAGTCCCATAGGGCGGCACACAATTGGCCCAGCGTCGCCGGTGTAGGCTGTCATTGTAAATAAGAATTTGTTCTTAACTGACTTGCCTTGTTAAATAAAACATTTAAAAAATACCCAAGAAGTCTTGAGGCTGTAATTGCTGCCAAAGGTGCTTCAACAAAGTACTGAGTAAAAGGTCTGAATACTTATGTAAACGTGATATTTCATTATAATTATTATGTTTTTAATTAAAATGTATTTTAAAGAATCTAAAAAACAGTTTTTGCTTTGTCATTAGGAGGTTGTGTGTAGATTGTGTGTAGATTGACGAGGAAAAACAACAATATAATCAATTTTAGAATAAGGCTGAAACCAAACAAAATGTGGAAATAGTCAATGGGTCTGAATTCTTTCCGAAGGCACTGTAGATAACTTAAAACAGAGCTGACTATTACATACTCTGCATGAATATGACCACATTATAAAGCATCCTGATACAGTCATATAATTTTTTGCATTGTGTGTACTGCGGCCCCTCATGCCACAGTCAGCCTCACGTGACATGTAATCTTCCCATTTCACCCTGCAGTCCCCGAAGTGTATCTGACAAGCTCCCTCTGCAGACACCCTTGGCCTTTCCACAGGGCCCGGCACCATTACATAAGCACAGAACAGGGCTATTTATACACACAACCATGTCTGGGAGACCTCAGAGCAGGGGAAGGTAGATGGAAGATGAGGGAGTGAAGTGGAGACTGAAGGGGGAATTGGGAT
Organism: Oncorhynchus kisutch; assembly: GCF_002021735.2. Classification (NCBI taxonomy): domain Eukaryota; kingdom Metazoa; phylum Chordata; class Actinopteri; order Salmoniformes; family Salmonidae; genus Oncorhynchus; species Oncorhynchus kisutch. The sequence goes on along the minus strand of NC_034196.2, from coordinate 38,788,597 downwards.
AAACCATGGTCCACTGCATCTAAAGGGGAAAGGGAAAAGGGGAATACCTCGTCAGTTGTCCAGCTGAATGAATTCAACTGAAATGTGTCTTCCACATTTAACCCAACCTGAATCAGAGTGGTGTGGTGGGGCTGCCTTAATCTTCATCCACGTCTTCGGCGCCCAGGGACAGTGGGTGGTTAACTGCCTTGCTCAGGGGCAGAACGACAGATGTTTACCTTGTCAGCTCGGGGATTCGATCCAGCAACCTAAGAAGGCTTGTCTATGTTCAATGTCTTAACCAGGCTGGATGGTACCCAAAATGAGCAATGGCCAAGGAGTCAATGGCCAAGGAGTCAATGGCCAAGGAGTCAATGGCCAAGGAGCGACGCACGCACAGATGTGTGCATACACTCTTGCGTACATGCATGCACACATGCAAGCACGCGCACACACACACACACACACACACACACACTGTGTAACGGTCTGAGGAAACACAGAAGTCTCAATTGTACATCATGATGTAATTGCTGAATAAAATGTAACCATAAGACATTTCACTTTGATAAGGATCTATATCAATCAAACAAGTTTAGCAGAACAAGGAAAAACAATTGTACATTTCAGTAGTTCAATAACCCTTCATTCTGTAACTGGACAATTCATTGTTCTACCTCCTTTACAGATTTTTACCTTGTCAGCTTGGGGATTTGATCCAGCAACCTTTCAGTTACTGGCCCAATGCTCTAACCAGTAGGCTACCTGCTGCCCCTTAGCTTAGATTCTAAGAAACCTGACAGGTTAAAGTATGACCCTCACATATGACATAGCCACAAACTACTGTTGCAGTAGAGTAGCGTGTTAAAAAGGCGTTAAGTTGACATTCTTCTCTTCTCAGCAGAACGGTACAAGACTACGTCTTTGTGAGGTATCTGTCATATTTCATGGAGGTTTTTCACTTGAGACAGGGTGCTTGTTGGGGGAATTGTCAGAGTGTTAGTCTATGCTATTCATTATGGTAAATAGTTGTAGTCTACACCTTGCAGTGAATCTTCGGGACACCAGCATGTCTGTTTTTGTGTGTGCAATACCGACTCTGTTACACCAGGCGGGACCTACTCTGTTACATCAGGCGGGATCTACTCTGTTACACCAGGTGGGATCTACTCTGTTACACCAGGTGGCGTCTACTCTGTTACACCAGGTGGGGTCTACTCTGTTACACCAGGTGGGATCTACTCTGTTACAACAAGTGGGATCTACTCTGTTACACCAGGCGGGATCTACTCTGTTACACCAGGCGGGACCTACTCTGTTACATCAGGCCGGACCTACTCTGTTAGACAAGGCGGGACAGGGACGTACTCTGTTACACCAGGCGGGACAGGATCAGGATCTACTCCGTTACATCAGGTGGGACAGGGACAGGACCTACTCTGTTGTACCATGTGGGACAGGGAAGGGACCTACTCTGTTACACCAGGCGGGACAGGGAAGGGACCTACTCTGTTATACCAGGCGGGACGCGGACAGGACCTACTCTGTTACACCAGGCGGGACAGGATATGGACCTACACTGTTACACAAAGGTGTGACAGGACCAGGACCTACTCTGTTACACCAGGCGGGACAGGGACAGGACCTACTCTGTTACACCAGGCGGGACAGGGCCCTACTCTGTTACACCAGGTGGGACAGGGAAGGGACCTACTCTGTTACACCAAGCGGGACACAAACAGGACCTATTATGTTACACCAGGCGGGACAGGGACCTACTCTGTTACACCAGGCGGGACAGGGATGGGACCTACTCTGTGGCACCAGGCGGGACAGGGTCGGGACCTACTCTGTTTCACCAGGCGGGACAGGGACGGGACCTACTTTGTTACACCAGGCGGGACAGGATCTGGACCTACTCTGTTACACAAAGAGCGGGACAGGACCAGGACCTACTCTGTTACACCAAGCGGGACAGGGTATTGACCTACTCTGTTACACCAGGCGGGACAGGGACAGGACCTACTCTGTTACACCAGGCAGGTCAGGGACCTACTCTGTTACACCAGGCAGGAAAGGGAGAGGACCTACTCTGTTACACCAGGCAGGAAAGGGAGAGGACCTACTCTGTTATACCAGGCGGGAAAGGGAGATTACCTACTCCGTTACACCAGGCGGGACAGGGACGGGACCTACTTTGTTACACCAGGCGGGACAGGGAAATGCTCTGTTACACTAGGTGGGACAGGGAAGGGACCTACTCTGTTACACCAGGCGGGACAGGCAAGGGACCTACTCTTTTACACCAAGGGGGACACGAACAGGACCTATTATATTACACCAGGTGGGACAGGGACAGGACCTACTCTGTTGCACCAGGCGGGACAGGGATGGGACCTACTCTGTTATACCAGGCAGGAAAGGGAGAGGACCTACTCCGTTACACCAGGAGGGACAGGGACCTACTCTGTTAATCCAGGCGGGACAGGGACAGGACCTACTCTGTAACACCAGGCGGGACAGGGAAGGGACCTACTCTGGTACACCAGGCGGGACAGTGAGAGGACCCACTCTGTTACACAAAGGCAGGACCAGGACCTACTCTGTTACACCAAGCGGGACAGGGAAGGGACCTACTCTGTTACACCAAGCGGGACAGGGACAGGACCTACTCTGTTCCACCAAGCGGGACAGGGACAGGGACAGGACCTACTCTGTTACACCAGGCGGGACAGGGACAGGACCTACTCTGTTACACCAGGCGGGACAGGGAAGGGACCTACTCTGGTACACCAGGCGGGACAGGGAGAGGACCTACTCTGTTACACAAAGGCGGGACAGGACCAGGACCTACTCTGTTCCACCAAGCGGGACAGGGAAGGGACCTACTCTGTTACACCAAGCGGGACAGGGACAGGACCTACTCTGTTCCACCAGGTGGGACAGGGACCTACTCTGTAACACCAGGCGGGACATGGAAGGGATCTACTATGTTTCACCAGGCGGGACATGGACAGGACCTACTCTGTTACACCAGGCGGAACAGGGACGGGACCTACTCTGTTACACCAGGCGCGACAGGGAGAGGACCTACTCTGTTACACCAGACTGGACAGGATCTGGACCTATTTTGTTACACCAGGCGGGACAGGACCAGAACGTACTCTGTTACACCAGGCGGGACAGGGACGGGACCTACTCTGTTACACTAGGTGGGACAGGGACAGGACCTACTTTGTTACACTAGGCGGGACAGGGACAGGACTTACTATGTTACACCAGGCGGGTCAGGGACGGGACCTACTCTGTTACACTAGGCGGGACAGGACCTACTATGTTACACCAGGCGGGACAGGGACGGGACCTACTCTGTTACACTAGGTGGGACAGGACCTACTATGTTACACCAGGCGGGACAGGGACAGGACCTACTTTGTTACACCAAAGCCAACTGCTGCTACTGTGTTGGCAAGACCACCTGTCCCTGTAGAGATCTAGCTGCCAGCCTTGTCTCCAGGGACAAGGCTGCATCCAAAAGGGACTGGTCAAAAGTAGAGCACTGTTACACCAGGCGGGACAGGGACCTCTGGGTAATATTTGGGATGCTGACTGAGATTCAGGGAAGCATTGCAAACATTCTGGAATCAAACTAAATACATGTGGCCCCACTGGAGAGTGTGGGAACAGGGTGAGAGTCGGATGGTGTGTGTGTGTATGTTTGGTGTTGCCTGGGGACTGATGGGGTAGGTTTGGTTAGAACCGGTTCCTGCTCTGGCTAGGCTACTCAATGCTCTGTGTTCTTCCCCTCTGTCCAGACAGGAGCTGTTATGTTAGGCATGCAGGCTAATGCACAAAGCACAGGAGGAGACAGAGAATATCCCCAGCCCTAGTTCTGATGATTGAATATGTCACAAGAACACATACACACACACACTGACAAATGCCAACACACACTGACACATTCACTTGCATGCACACTCAAACTGAACTCGTACGCACACAGATACACCTATTTAAATGGACTTAGAGACATACACACACACACACACACACACACACACACTGAACGCTGTCCACCCTCGCATTTTATCATCAGCTTTGACACTCCCATTATTAATAAATTCAACCAAGCATTAAGAAGCATTTGCTTACACACAAATGTATAAGTTTATTATCCTAGCCTGTTGAACAGATGGCTAAGGAACCACACCCTTTCGAATGTTATCAGAATATTCTCCATGGTTTAACAACATGATTACTCTATCGCTGTAAAGACAGTCCACTAACAAGACATTGAGCATTGGTGTTTTAACACAGCTAGGGCACACGGTCATCTGAAGTAGCTTTGGACGTTAGGTCAGGGCTGGAAAAGTCCCTCCCGATCCGTAGCCCTAGAGGAGACGGAGGAGGGAAATTAAACGAGCATGTGACATCACCACATCTCCACAGCCTCAGAAAAAAAAGAAGAAAAAACCCAGCATTGAGGCGAAACCATCTCTGTGTTCTGCTGTGAATATCTGTTCCAGTGAAATGTTAATGACGCGTAAAATCTTGAAAGGAAGCGGATTGCCATGTCTAATCAATGTGTTGAAACCCTGTAGCTCGTGCTGCAATCCTCTGAAGACGCCTAAATAATCATGTCTACACTATGCTGTACTTTTGATGGTCCAGGGTCTATAGTTAAAGGTGCTCTGTGGGACATAAAATGAGTCATTCCGTATAAAAAGACCACGTACTGTAGCAATTCAAAAACACAGCATAAGACGCAGCTGTTGCTGTGGTTGCAATTTCGATCTCAGTGCTTTGCCCGATGCAATTCGGGCCTGGGCATACAGTATCTTGTGCCAACGCCAAACTGTCTGTACTCTGTGGCCAAAGGATTTGTGTGTCTGTGCCCCTCTCATATTTTCCCCCATAAACCGAAACGGCCTTTTTTAAAGGTGGATACCTTTTTTATGACCTAGGCTTTTATATCATACGACAATTTATAAATCACACACTGCCATGATGAAAGTCTGTTGTTGTTCTATGGAAAAAACACACTACTAGATCGCTTAACCCACTCTCACTGACATTATATGGCCGTGTGTTCTGAAAGAAACCTTCATAGATCATATTCAGACAGATTTATCCATCCACATTGAGACTGGATAACTTTTCATGATACATTTCAGGCTTTACCTTGAAACATGCTCTAACTTGTCTGCATCATGTCTGCATCATGGGTCATTCCTTAAGACAGGCATCACTGCAAAGTTGCCTGTTTACTATTTCCTCCCTGTCCTAAAATGGCATGAACAAAGCATGGTTGGGGCACCACCAGGGTCATCCTGGGGTGTCGCTGCAAAAGGACCAAGCGAGGTTCAGTTCAGACTATAGTAAATAGAGAAATAGAGAGATATAGCTAGAGGTGCATTCCTGACAGTAAAGGAGATGATGGAGGGAGAGGCAAATTTAATAATGGAAATGCATAATGGACGATAAGAGATTGGAATGTGAAGAGATGTTAACTTAATGGAAGAATGCTAATTTGTTTTGGAAGAAGGGCTGGACTTGTAGTGTAGTAGTGGACCTCTCTTGAACATTTCAACATTTTTAAACGGACAGTCTTATATTAATCGGTTTTATATCAATCATGTCAATTTAAATTCCTCTAGTTTTTATGACCTTTTGTTGTTTTAAAAAGGTTTAAACATCTCCGTTATTTGTGCTTTATTTATCTGTCTTTAGCTTAGTTGAATATGTAAACACTCTTAGAAATATCTGTCTTTAGCTTAGTTGAATATGTAAACACTCTTAGAAACATCTGTCTTTAGCTTAGTTGAATATGTAAACACTCTTAGAAATATCTGTCTTTAGCTTAGTTGAATATGTAAACACTCTTAGAAATATCTGTCTTTAGCTTAGTTGAATATGTAAACACTCTTAGAAATATCTGTCTTTAGCTTAGTTGAATATGTAAACACTCTTAGAAACATCTGTCTTTAGCTTAGTTGAATATGTAAACACTCTTAGAAATATCTGTCTTTAGCTTAGTTGAATATGTAAACACTCTTAGAAATATCTGTCTTTAGCTTAGTTGAATATGTAAACACTCTTAGAAACATCTGTCTTTAGCTTAGTTGAATATGTAAACACTCTTAGAAACATCTGTCTTTAGCTTAGTTGAATATGTAAACACTCTTAGAAATATCTGTCTTTAGCTTAGTTGAATATGTAAACACTCTTAGAAATATCTGTCTTTAGCTTAGTTGAATATGTAAACACTCTTAGAAATATCTGTCTTTAGCTTAGTTGAATATGTAAACACTCTTAGAAACATCTGTCTTTAGCTTAGTTGAATATGTAAACACTCTTAGAAATATCTGTCTTTAGCTTAGTTGAATATGTAAACACTCTTAGAAATATCTGTCTTTAGCTTAGTTGAATATGTAAACACTCTTAGAAATATCTGTCTTTAGCTTAGTTGAATATGTAAACACTCTTAGAAACATCTGTCTTTAGCTTAGTTGAATATGTAAACACTCTTAGAAATATCTGTCTTTAGCTTAGTTGAATATGTAAACACTCTTAGAAATATCTGTCTTTAGCTTAGTTGAATATGTAAACACTCTTAGAAACATCTGTCTTTAGCTTAGTTGAATATGTAAACACTCTTAGAAACATCTGTCTTTAGCTTAGTTGAATATGTAAACACTCTTAGAAATATCTGTCTTTAGCTTAGTTGAATATGTAAACACTCTTAGAAATATCTGTCTTTAGCTTAGTTGAATATGTAAACACTCTTAGAAATATCTGTCTTTAGCTTAGTTGAATATGTAAACACTCTTAGAAACATCTGTCTTTAGCTTAGTTGAATATGTAAACACTCTTAGAAATATCTGTCTTTAGCTTAGTTGAATATGTAAACACTCTTAGAAACATCTGTCTTTAGCTTAGTTGAATATGTATACACTCTTAGAAACATCTGTCTTTAGCTTAGTTGAATATGTAAACACTCTTAGAAATATCTGTCTTTAGCTTAGTTGAATATGTAAACACTCTTAGAAATATCTGTCTTTAGCTTAGTTGAATATGTAAACACTCTTAGAAACATCTGTCTTTAGCTTAGTTGAATATGTAAACACTCTTAGAAATATCTGTCTTTAGCTTAGTTGAATATGTAAACACTCTTAGAAACATCTGTCTTTAGCTTAGTTGAATATGTAAACACTCTTAGAAACATCTGTCTTTAGCTTAGTTGAATATGTAAACACTCTTAGAAACATCTGTCTTTAGCTTAGTTGAATATGTAAACACTCTTAGAAACATCTGTCTTTAGCTTAGTTGAATATGTATACACTCTTAGAAACAAATGGTTCCAAAAGGGTTCTTTGGCTGTCCCTATAGGAGAACCCTTTTTGGTTCCAGGTAGAACCCTTTTGGGTTCCATGTCGGTTTTACGTGGAACCAAAAGGGTTCTACCTGCAACCAAAAAGGGTTCTTCAAAAGGTTCTCCTATTGGGACAGCCGAGAACCCTTTTAGGTTCTAGATATAAACTTTTTTTAAAGAGTGTACCTGTTAGTTAGATTTATACTTAATACCTGGTTGAATACCAGTTAGTTGATAATTTCATCAGATAAGTGATATTCAACCATGTATTATATACAAGACTAACTAACATGTATAGATATTTAAACAGGTTAAACAAGTCAGTTGAAACACACCAACAGCAGCCAGTCTAATCAGCTGTCATTCCAAATAGCCTCTCTCAGACACCTGAAAAGCTGCCTGTAGGGATCTCCCCTAAAGAGGCCCCCTCTGACTGACGATTCCACCAACATTCAGACACACACTCCCTCAGTCTCACACTCATAGCCACTCTGCTGCAGACGGGAGCCGGCTCTGCAGCGCAGCGAGAGATCGAGAGAGGGAGAGAGAGAGAGAGAGATTCTCTGGGCCCAGACAAAGACAGACAGGCATCCTGCTATGGATTAAGAGGACCTGACATACAGCTGGATTGTTGAGTCTTACAGAGAGAAAGAGAGTTGTTTTGTGCGGGAGAGGCGTGTGTTTTGTGTGGGGTGTTGTTTGTGTGTGTTGTGAGACAACGTGTGCTGTGTCTGTATATGTGTCTGAGTGTGTCCTGCATCTGTGTGAGAGTCAGTGTGTGCATCAGTCCCTGTGTGTGTGTGTGTGTTTATCCTGCACACACTACCAGGAATAGAGTGGGTCTCTCTTGCTCGGTGTCCCCCCGCGTGGGCTCTCCTCCTGGGTGTTGCTAGACATACAACTCCCCCGGGCTGGTTCTAGGTCTGGCCGTATGACCAGGGAAGGAAAGCCAGTCCAGAGAACCAACAGGACATCACAGACCAGGCACAGTTTCTTCAGATGACACCTGGCATACCTCTACCACCACCACTATGGAGGTATCTTACCTAGACATTATATACCTCTACCACCATCAGCCAGGCTGCAATACAAAAACGAAGATACTGAAAGTTCACTCCTGATCACTTGCCATTTGCTAGTTTTTTTGTATGTTCATACTGCCTTTGTGGCTTGAACCGGGATTGGGTGTACATTAACTTGCCTGACAGCTTTACTATACACATTGAAAATATCCATTGCAGGAAGAATGTGGTTTAGATATTTTTGGAGAGAAGCGCAGCTCTCCCTAGCAACTCTATCCGTCTGACTGGTTGGGTTTTTCTCTCCACCCGTTCGGTCCACCCATCCATCAGGGAGCGAGAGAACATTAATCAAGCTGTTGACGCTAAGAGGATCAATAACATGAGCAGTTAGCTATGACCCCTGGCTGACCATGAGCAGTTAGCTACCATCCCTGGGCCTCCACGGATCATTGACATCACAGGAGGTTGTGATCAACCAGGAAGAGAAAAGCTGACCTGCAGTTTTCTTGACATGGCACCAACGTGGAAAATGACCCGTGGATCTAGGGTTAGAGCGGAATCCTCACCTTTCACTTGGAGGAAAAGGAACGTTGTTCCTCCACTCAGATGAAGCCTCAAAAACTGTTAATTTCCTTGGGTGGATGAGAGGGATGAAGTGATTGAGGAAGAGATAGCGACTGAGAGAGAGAGGAGAGGTAGAATTCTCTGGGGGGGAATCCAGCGATGAGACGTTCACGATGAAGACCACGGCAATGTGCCGGAATGAGTTTGATGTCCTAGTTGGAAGTCTTCCCAGGAAAAGGAGAGACAGATGTTCTCCTTTTGTTGTACTATTGCAGAATATCCTTCTAACAGTTAAAGAGAGAGACAGGGGATTTCCTGACTTGACTGGTTTCTGGTAGACTTTTCTGTGGAGTTTGTTTTTCAGGAGGGTATTGAAAGATCCTTACATGCCTGAGTATTGACACATTCGCCTTAACCACTGAACCCTGGACAAATATTTACCATGGTGTTGTGCCACTGGGCACAGACGTCAGTTCAACGTGTAGTTTTTATTTACATTTGGTTGAGTTGTCAATTATTGTAAATTCAACATGAAATCAACAAAAAAAATATCACCATGTCAATGGATTAAGGTTAAAGGTGAAGAAAAGCCCTTACGATGATGACTCTCTGCAAATCCAATGAGTTTTGCATGTTAATTCAACGTCATCACATATATTTTTGGGGTTGAAATAATGTGGAAACAACGTTGACTCAGCCAGTTGTTGCCCAGTGGGGTAGTTCTAACCCCCGGCATAAACCAGTTCACCAAATATCATTTGGACAAATGTCACCCTCCCCAGCCAAATCGAAACTCTGCTTCACATTGAGAAGCCATCGAATTTGACTTTCAAAAACATGAAAAAGAGGGGAGAGAACCAAATGGTGAGAGACCATGTTTATGGGATTCTAGTCTTTTATTTTAACCTTTGAGTCACAAATACTGTAGCAAAACGAGCACACACCTTTAGCTTAAATGAAGGCGGGTCGCTCTCAGGCGGGACGGGAGAAGAAAATGATGCACGTGAACAACTTCCCCTTCAGGAGGCATTCCTGGATCTGGTGAGTAGGCCTCAGTTCATGCTGGAACGTCTGTAGGGTATTACGCCATGGAATAACTGGAAAACCCAGAGAGGCTGGCATTTGGTTTAGGTTTGTGTGCGCGTGCGTGTGTGTATTTGTGTGTCTGAACTTCTGAGTAAGCTATTGTGTGTGTGTGTGTTTGTGTGTGTCTGCCTATCTGTGTTTGGCCACTTAATGCCTTGACAAGGGCACTTTGTCTGGGTAAGTCTCTCTGTGGAGGTGTGAATGAGGAGCTTGCAGGTCAGTCTTAGCCAGCCTTAGGAGGTTATATTATTTGTAGTGTAAACATGACTACCTGTGTGCCCACAGCCATACACTGTGACCCGAGATGTGAGGGAGACTGTGCTGTTGTATTTAATTCAATATCACTTAATTAATCCCTTCTAGGGCAATTAAAAGGGTGTTTTCCGTGCCACAATTACATGTCCTGCACAACACTGGATACAGACATACAGTACTATAAAGGCCACAGGGTATTTATCATGGAAATAAGTAGCTATGGAACATGCAGACAACTCAAGACAGTGATGTCATCTAAGGGGACTTAAAGACCTGTGTATTGCATTTAGGTGGTGTCCTGCTTGACCAATGGGAGCTGCTGGTGGAAGTGTCTCCTATTGGTTATTAGCCAATCACATTATAGCATGACAGCCGCGATTGGCCAAGATGTAGAATTTACTCTAAGGCTGCGTTCACACAGGCAATTCTGATATTTTTTCCACTAATTGGTCTTTTGACCAATCACATCAGATCTTCTCACATCGGATCTTTTTCAGAGCTGATGTGATTGGTCAATAATGAAAGAAAAAAGATCTGAATTGGGCTGCCTGTTTAAAGGCAGCCTAAGAGTTGCCTTTGGTTTTCACAAGACCACTTAGTCAAATCAAATTGTACTTGTCACATGCGCTGAATACCACAGGTGTAAACCTTACAGTGAAATGCTTACTTACAAGCCCTTAACTTAACCAACAATGCAGTTCAAGAAATAGTGTTAAGAACAGATTTAGGGAGGGGAACATTTGACATTTTTTTAAATAGTCCAGGTGGCCATTTGAGTAATTGTTCATCAGTCTTATGGCTTGGGGGTAGAATCTGTTAAGGAGTCTTTTGGACCTAGACTCCAGTACCGCTTGCTGTGTGGTATCAGAGAGAACAGTCTATGACTTGGGTGACTGGAGTTATTGAAAAATGTTTTGGACCTTCCTCTGACACCACCTGCTATAGAGGTCCTGGATGGCAGGAAGCTTGGCCCCGGTGATGTACTGTACTGTAGTGTCATAATGAACAAAAAACATATCTATCAGTGCACACACAGAGAGACTGTACCTGTCCAAACACACACACACACACACACACAAACACATGGAGACACACACACAATATAGCTATAGCTCAAGTTTACAGTAATGATAATACTGTAAGTCGCTCTGGATAAGAATGTCTGAAAAATTACTAAAATGTAAATGAATAGACCGACACACTGACAACTTCCCCATCAAGCACCGCACAATTATCTCATGACAGCAACGTCACAAACATGTAGTGTTGTACTACTTTAAAGTAAAATAAAGAATGTATAGCTAATCTCCTAAAGCAGCTAAGCAAACAGACATGTCATCGAAGGGAGAGGCACAGAGAGCGACAGTTAATGTTTTTGCCAGCTCCAATGACAATAAATACCTCCTCCTTCCAGGCAATTGGCCCTGCTTATTTTCCAGCCACGTCATTCAAGATTGACGTCAAAAATGGAAGTCTAGCCATGTCCTGAGGACGTCGGTAATCGGCTTCAAAACCGGCCACTAGAGGTCACTAGGGGTAATAGCGCTAATGCCATCAAACAGGCTTGGGTTGTAGACGTGGGCGGTGGATGAGCGTAATCACATGATTCTGGATCAGAAGGTTGCGTGTTCGATCCCAGTCGTGGGGTTTTAACCCTATCCCAACCCTTAACCCTTACCTTAACCCTTCAGAATGAGTGACTAAACGTCATGTTTTATCCCTATCTAAAACCTTAACCCTTACCTTAACCCTTCAGAATGAGTGACTAAACTTAATGGTTTAACCCTATCTAAAACCTTAACCCTTACCTTAACCCTTCAGAATGAGTGACTAAACTTAATGGTTTAACCCTATCTAAAACCTTAACCCTTACCTTAACCATTCAGAATGAGTGACTAAACGTCATGTTTTAACCTATCCCAAACCTTAACCCTTAACCCTTACCTTAACCATTCAGAATGAGTGACTAAACTGAACCCGTAACTTAAAAATCTGACGTTTGGAGAATGTGGATGAACGTCTAATTCTGCAGTGAGACTGTGAGAGCTTGTTGTTATTTTCATACAATCACTGAGTCAATCTTAAATGTAAGATCTGCGTAGAGACCACAGGCGTGTATTTAGCAGCGAACTCGGCCCGTTCAAAAATCATAGGTTTGGTGAGCCTGTCTATTTTCTTTTCCATCTGTCAGGAAAATAATTTGCTGTTGTCTCCTGGGAGGAGGCTTTTCACAATTGTTCTGTAACTTCATAGCATAAAAAAAAGAGATTCACCAAAACAGAGATGCACAGGGGTTTCTTTCGAGTGTGAATAACTTTGTGATAGATATGGAAAACACCTCAAAGACGGTGACCTTTGGGTTTCTGAAGCAGAGTGGAGGATACTGGAGTTTGGTGCTACTGTAGACAGAGAAAAGTGCCTAATTTATAATATCTTATATCTAACATTCACAATATGTCGATCAAATTGATGATATTTCACAGCATGTGAAAACTCAACCACTGCTTTGCCACAGTACCAAGCTCTAAAATGTAAATGACTTTTAAAGTTACTCTTGTATATAAGAAATAGAAAGAACCAAAAAATAATCTTATACTATCCAGAATACACTATCCAGAATACACTATCCAGAATAGCCGGTGAGATTTCCAAACCTACTTGGCATTGCCAATGAATAACACTGTCACCTTATGTGAACCGCACATCAACCGGCAACACGTTCCAACCCTCCTAATGAATAGTGTCGTCGTTGCTAATCATCTGTGTTCTGGCTGAACATGTGTGAGCAAAGCAGGCTGATATAATGTGCACTAATGAGATAATGAGATTACTGTAGCGTATTGGCACTGTTTTCTCCGCTGTGTTCTGGGCCCTGTGTGTGACCCGTTTTGTTTTTGCCGCGTGGAGAGAAGAGATTAGGATAGTATGTTCCCCCGAGGTGGCCGTCAGACAGACATATCCTGCGCCTTATCGTCTTGAGGGGCTAAGTGAACGACTTCAGGAAGTCAACATGTCTTGGACTGTTCTGAGAGCAGCATGTGTTGTTTTGTCAGTGGTGTGTTTTAACTGAACATTCAGAAATGAGTTTCTCTGGACAGGATTCAGGATAGTCAGAGTTTATTTTGACTGTTGTAAAACACATTCGAAACAGTAAGCTATTTTCAATTGGTCAAAGATAAAGGCCCAATAATGTGATTTTCCTGTGTTTTATATATATTTCCACACTATGAGGTTGGAATAACATTGTGAAAATGATTATAATGCTGTTTTAGCGTAAGAACTGTTTGAAAAGAAATGTCATCTTGTTTTGGTGGGTGGAGTTTTGGCCTTCCTGGTGACATCACCAGGCGGTGAATTAGTCAGTAGACTCACAGGTTTTCCCCTCCCCACTCAGACATGTCCCAGACAGTCCTAGCAACATTATTGCTTGAGAAATTGCTCTTTGCAATTTTTTTAAAGTTTATTTGTATCATTTTAATTAAAAACAATCACAGTTAATTGTTACCCAGAAATGATTTTATATTGAGATAAAATAAAACATTGGACCTTTAACAATAGGCCAGCAGGGAAGCAGCATACAAAACCGTCTGACAGTGTCCACTACTAGTGTAATAAATAGAATGCAAAAAATAAAATAAAAATTTAGTATGTGATCAAAAATAAATAATTGTACTCTGAATGCATCATCTAATGCGAGATTGCATTGACTCACGCCATTCGTTCATTTTGGTACAGCGGGTCAATTCATCTGATTATCAGCTAAAAGGACGAGTGAATTTTACTAGACCAAACACCAAAATGAGTATGCAGCTTAAGTATGTAGTACGCTAGTATGGGTATTTGGACATGGCCACTGTATTGAAAAGCATTCTACGGTAAGTTATTAGCATTTTTTTCAAATAATAGTTCAATTATGTGTTGGTTTTGGTTTTTGTACCAGAGACAATTCACCTGCTAGAATACAGCTCTCCTGACTCTCCCCACTCTCCTCACTCTCCACACCCTCCTCACTCTCCCCACTCTCCTCATTCTCCACACCCTCCTCACTCTCCCCACTCTCCTCATTCTCCACACCCTCCTCACTCTCCCCACTCTCCTCATTCTCCACACCCTCCTCACTCTCCCCATTCTCCACACCCTCCTCACTCTCCCCACTCTCCTCATTCTCCACACCCTCCTCACTCTCCCCATTCTCCACACCCTCCTCACTCTCCTCATTCTCCCCACTCTCCTCATTCTCCACACCCTCCTCACTCTCCCCACTCTCCTCATTCTCCCCACTCTCCTCATTCTCCCCACTCTCCTCATTCTCCTCATTCTCCACACCCTCCCCACTCTCCTCATTCTCCTCACTCTCCCCACTCTCCTTGTCCCAACATGGTTCTAGAGTGTTTTTAGCTTTCCCATCCTAGTTTATGGACACCACCCTCTACTCTACAACCCCCAGCTCCACCCCCACACCACCTCCTAACAAAGAGCAGCGAGAGGAAAGATTTGTCCTTTCTCAGCACCAGGTTCTCCTACCCTCTCTCAACACACTGAAAATACAGCTAACCTTTTCAGAGCGAACACTGATGACTGTATAAAAGGGATTTGGCAAGTGGAGACACGCTGCACAGCACAACGCCCATCCTCATCTGCTGTAATCACTGAGCTCTTTGACGTCAGTCACATTGTATACAGACACAAACGTACACATACACACGGTAATTGAACATATATTATGCACTGTTATTATGCACTAAATTGGTACACGCAGCCATTGTAGCTTTAGTGACACTGGAGAGGTTTTCAAAGAGTTTATCTATGTGGGTTTCTGTTAGTGATGGGGGGGGGGGAAACATCAATATAGTTACATATCTTGATATTATTATATATCATATCGTATCGTTTTCGACAATATCGCAATATTATTTATGCACTAGTTGGCTGTACCTGCACCAAAACTCCAGTATTTTTCCTTAGCTTGTTCCTCATCTTCTTTTTAAATAGGGAGACTGGATTGGGTATTTGTTTTCAGCACTTTTATTTCAATGACTGATCAAAACCTTTCTCATGGCTTCTCTCTGGTCCCTCTGCCGCAGATATATGGTGAGCAGTATCGAATTGCGAATACATATAGAATTGCGAGAATTGTTAGAATCACATTACATTTCGTATTGGCACCTAAGTATCGTACTAATATTGTATTATGAGGTCCCTGGTAATTCCCAGCCCTAGTTTCTATTGTGGCTTGTGACTGACACAGACAGACAGACAGACAGACAGACAGACAGACAGACAGACAGACAGACAGACAGACAGACAGACAGACAGACAGACAGACAGACAGACAGACAGACAGACAGACAGACAGACAGACAGACAGACAGACAGACAGACAGACAGACAGACAGACAGACAGACAGACAGACAGACAGACAGACAGACAGACAGACAGACAGACAGACAGACAGACAGACAGACAGACAGACAGACAGACAGACAGAGGCCTCTCATATACCTGTCATGGTAATAGACCTTAGACAATAAGATTACCACTTCAAAGACTCATGTGTTTATCATGAGACTCCCAAACTTGCCTCTTCGCCTCCGACAACAAGGCCGCTAGCACTCAGCGAATGTAATGACATTTTGAACCAGACATAATTACATCAGACAGATTAGGTTGGTCGTGGTGTGGTCCTTTGGCTCAAAATCTCTGATGACGCACCAGAAGGATCATTTTCTGTTTTTGCTATTTTCGTAATCTTCTTTCTAGCAAACTTTGCAATAATAAATGAGGGTAATATCATGAGTTGAAAATCATACGATGGAAGTAAAGCTGAATGCGACGGCTTCCCTCAGACAATCGGCCATTGTTTTCATGTTACTTTATAACATTCTTGAAGGTTTTCAGTATGCAGTCATCGCTTACCAATCAGGTCTCAGTCAGGTCTGTCATTATGATGTGGCCTTTTGTCATGTGGTCGGGGACTTATGGCCCCATAATGGAGTAAGGCCATCATGTGCTCTTAATGAATGATTCATTGAATGGTAATTACTATGGAGGTAAGGGTTTCAGTGTGAGTATCCTTTACCAGTCACTGATTGAAAGCACATGGCTGATGGTGGTAATGATTCATCTGTGAGAACCCTGTGTAATTTACTTCACAGACACTCTTCATATTGATATTGTCCTTTTGGGGCATACTCAGTAAAGTCTGAGCATTGTAGACAGAAATGTTCTTTACAGCACCAACGTGGGAGAATAATGCGCTTGTATTTAGACACTTTTATGTTGGATTAGAGAAATTGCTGGACTTGGTGGTTGATTGTCTCATTGTCCCAATTATATACACTGAGTGTACAAAACGTTATGAATACCTGCTCTTTCCATGACATGGACTGACCGGGGGAATCCAGGTGAAACGATGATCCCTTATTGATGTCACTTGTTAAATCCACTTCAATCAGTGTAGATGAAGGGGAGGAGACGGGTTAAAGAAGGATTTTTTAAGCCTTGAGACAATTGAGACATAGATTGTGTATGTGTGAGGGTGAATGGGCAGGACAAAAGACTGAACAGCCTTTGAACAGGGTATGGTAGTAGGTGCCAGGCGGACCAGTTTGAGTCAAGAACTGCAACACTGCTGGGTTTTTCACGCTCCACAGTTTCCCATGTGTATCAAGAATGGTCCATCACCCAAAGGACATCCAGCCAACTTGGATACAACATGGGCCAGCATCCCTGTGGAACACTTTCGACGACTTGTAGAGTCCATGCAAGATGAATTCAGGCTGCTCTGAGGGCGAGGGGGGGGGTAACTCAATATTAGGAAGGAGTACTTTTGTGTAAATGTAAATGTTTAGCCTCCCAGGGACCGCAGAGGAAAATTATTATTCAGAGATGTAAATGAAAAGATGACCAGACAAATGAATAAGCACAGACGACTCAATGACCTCTCCCTTGGTATAGGATGAGGAGTACATCATATCTGAATTGACTACAGCAATCTGCTTGGCTCGGATCCCCTCCGATATCACCGATTTAATGGATGGGAGATTAAAAGCATAAGAAATGGGTCCTGGCTGGCATTGTTACAAAAGTGATGAAATATGATAATCATTTCATGTCTTCTATTTTTCATGGGAAAGATAAGCGCAGGTGAAACACTACAACACTTTCAGTCCAAACAGAATAGATACAGCTGCAACGGAAAGCAATGGAGTCATTACTAACCCTGTTGTCTTCTCCAGTATTGCTTCCGAATGAACCCTGACCTTTTTGTTTAGCTGAGTTTGATCCCTCATCCTGTTCTCTCATGTTGATTATGGCATTTATTTTAACCTTAATTTTGTTGAGGTCCTCATTTTTTTGTTGAGCCTGGAACATTTGAACTCTGGGTTTGTTGTCTTATGCTGAGTTTTGAACTCTAATGACCTTGTTTAGTTTTTTCTTATTTAACTATGGCACATATTACCTGTTTGACTCTCTACCTTCAAATTTAATGGCGTAGGTGTTCGTGACAAACACCAATGAATCCCTGCAATTCTCTGTGTATGCTGGCCCCGGGACTTTAGGCAACAGGCCATAGTGTGACATGCATCAACCAGCGTTGTGGAAAGGTCCCAAGCGGGGGGAAAATCCTAATACATCTGTGCCTTTTGCAAAACAACCTCCAGTGCCAGGCGATGTAACATTAATTGGTGTTGGTTCCTAACCCAGTGGTATTCAATCGAGGGTCCGCAGCCCCTAGGGGTCCCCAGAGGTACTGGGGGGGGGGGGGGGGGGGGGGGGCGCAAATATATAAAGTATGTTTTTATGAATATTGCTGGAATACAGAATAAACTCATTTTGAATTACATACTTACAGAAGAAAGGAGGAGAATATATTTTTTCTAATGATGGCAACTTTATTTCTCAACTCCTAACATTGAACCAATTACACTCATTGGATTATTTTATTTAACCTTTATTTAAGTAGCCAAACCCTAACCCAGATGATGCTGGGCCAATTTTGCACTGCCCTATGGGACTCCCAATCACGGCCGGTTTTGATACAGCCTGGAATCGAACCAAGCTCTGTAGTTACACCTTGAGCACTGAGATGCAGTGCCTTAGACTGCTGCACCACTCAGGAGTATCTGACATAGGCTTTGAAAAATCCCCCCACTAATAGTTGACCAGTGCGGCAAGTACCTCTGGCTGTTGATCAACTTTCTTGACTTGGACATACACTACCGTTCAAAAGTTTGGGGTCACTTGTCATTCTTGTTTTTGAAAGAAAAGCACAATTTTTGTACATTAAAATAACATCAAATTGATCAGAAATACATTGTAGACATTGTTAATGTTGTAAATGACTATTGTAGCTGGAAACGGTTGATTTTTTATGGAATATCTGCATAGGCGTAATGAGGCCCATTATCAGCAACCATCACTCCTGTGTTCCAATGGCACATTGTGTTAGCTAATCCAAGTTTATCATTTTAAAAGGCTAGTTGATCATTAGAAAACCCTTTTGCAATTATGTTAGCACTGCTGAAAACGGTTGTCTGATTAAAGAAGCATTAAAACTGGCCTTCTTTTAACTAGTTGAGTATCTGGAGCATCAGCATTTGTGGGTTTGATTACAGGCTCAAAATGGCTAGAAACAAAGAACTTTCTTCTGAAACACGTCAGTCTATTCTTGTTCTGAGAAATGAAGGCTATTCCGTGTGAGTAATTGCCAAGTAACTGAAGATCGCGTACAACGCTGTGTACTACTCCCTTCACAAAACAAGGCAACCTGTGGGAGGCCGCGGTGCACAACTGAGCAAAAGGACAAGTATATTAGAGTGTCTATTTTGAGAAACAGACGCCTCACAAGTCCTCAACTGGCAGCTTCATTAAATAGTACCCGCAAAACATCAGTCTCAAAGTCAACAGTGACGAGGCGACTCCGGGATACTGGCCTTCTAGGCAGTTGCCTTCTGGTGTTTTGTGGGTACTATTTAATGAAGCTGCTAGTTGAGGACTTGTGAGCCATCTGTTTCTCAAACTAGACACTCTAATGTACTTGCTCAGTTGTGCACTGGGGCCTCCCACTCTTTCTATTCCGGTTAGAGACATTTTCAAATCAAATCAAAGTTTATTTGTCACGTGCGCTGAATACAACAGGTGTAGACCTTACAGTGAAATGCTTACTTACAGGCTCTAACCAATGGTGCGGAAAAAAAGGAATGTGTGAGTGTGTAGGTGAGTAAAGAAATAAAACAGTAAAAAGACATTTGAAAAAAGAGTAGCAAGGCTATATACAGACACCTGTCAGTCAGGCTTATTGAGGTTTGCGCTGTTCTGTGAAAGGAGTAGAACACAGCATTGTAAGAGATCTTCAGTTTCTTGGAAATTTCTTGCATGGAATTGCCTTCATTTCTCAGAACAAGAATAGGCGTACGAGTTTCAGAAGAAAGGCCAGTTTTATTGCTTCTTTAATCAGGACAACAGTTTTCAGAAAGCGTTTTCCAATGATCAATTAGCCTTTTAAAATGATAAACTTAGATTAGCTAACACACGGTGCCATTGGAACACAGGAGTGATGGTTCTGATATTGGGCCTCTGTACACCTATGTAGATATTCCATATAAAATCTGCCGTTTCCAGCTACAATAGTCATTTACAACATTAACAATGTCTACAATGTATTTCTGATCAAATTGACATTATTTTAATGGACAAAAAATGTGCTTAACAGTAGTGTACACTTTTGTTTACATACACATACACACACAATTATAATGTGGGGAGGTCAAAATAATGAAGAACAATCTTCCAAATATATTCATTTTAAAATGTTGATTACTTCTCTTTGTCATTGTGATGATTCACCTGATGATAAGACCAGACGTGAATATATATATTTTTTAGCTAACGTATGATAGGGGTCCCTAGTTCGCTGGTTTGCCTGGGGTGTGGTCAAAGACATCTCCCTGGAAATATGGCTACCAGTTTTGACTTGATATTGCCACAGGCATAAACAAATAGTTGCTCCTGTTCAATTTGAACACACCATAGGTGGGCTGAACACATGGCAGAAATGGTCGTCTTCCAAATAGAAAATTAATGGATTGATAGTTTGACCATTAGAGCATAATAAGGGCACTGAGATGTGTTCTCTAGTATAACTGCAAAGTATATACACCACCAGACCCTTTAAATCAGGTCCAGTAGCCATTACTCACCTAACCCTTCTGCTATGGGTTCACAGGCAGCTTCATAGCCATTATTTAATTTCCTTCACAGACATGACAAGATTCAGCAGATGTGAATCTACAGTATATAGGCTCTGGTCATACAGGTTGACTATCACTTGAGGCAGATCTCCAGGAAGATCAACTTACTCCCATTCCAAATCTTACCTAAAATATTCAGAGGATAAAAGTAAAAAAGGCCATGAATCAGCGCTCTGGGATTTTTTCCAATGACGTACTACAAGCTCAAGGCTTCCCAGTTGTATCATGGTATGTGACAGAGATTGTTTCATTGTGTGAATTTGTCAATGTCACATAAACAAGGGCTCTGTCAAGAGGAACTAGCTTGGCATCCTCTCAACCCGCCCCAGGGGGCTAAGTGGGAAATGCATAAATTATTTATTGAAAAAGAAATAGAGGCAACTGTAGAAAGATACCCCCCCTTAGTGGTCAGCTGTACTTGGTTAGGGTATCTATGTAATGAGGCCTTTACATGAAGGAGGCCTTTATGTGAAGAACACCTTCGTAGTTTCAGAGGATTAAAGGGATACTTCTGGATTTTGGCAATGAGGCCCTTTATTTAGTTCCCCAGAGTCAGATGAACTTGTGGATACCATTTGTATGTCTCTGTGTCCAGTATGAAGGAAGTTAGAGCTAGTTTCGCCAACCAGTGCTAACTAATGTTAGCACAATGACTGGAAGTCTATGGGTATCTGCTAGCATGCAAAAAGATAATGCAAACAATTCAACAACAAAACATTGTATATTAGGGTGTGTGTCTGTGTGTGTGTCACCTCACAGTGTGATTATGTTTAATACATTTTTTTATAGGTAATTTTGCTGTTTGCCTTGGAGATGGACGGGAGTTCATGCGATCATAAAATAATGTTTTTTTTAGTTGAACTCTTTTTTTGTTATCAAAATACATGTTTTGGGCAGAAATGCCTTCTGGAACGTGAACTTTCATGTGCCTTTATAAAAAATGTGTATGCCATCTGTAAATATGAATATAATTGTTAAATTACGAGCCCAGTTGGTTTAGCCATGTAAAAAGTGAGCAACCTTCCCGCTAGCCATGATTGGCTGAGATAATGAGTGAGCTGGAAATGCTGAGAGATGAGTTTGGATTGGTCTGCCATGGAGCACACTTCTGCCTATAACATGAGCTGGTCAGTATGTGTAGGTAATCTTTTCTGAAGAGGCTTTTTTGAAAGATATCACGTAGTAGAACTGTATAAGTGTTGCTCTCCACTTTCTGGGGGATCAAGTTTTGAAATCCATGGAATTAGAGTATGATAGGTAAGGAGATGGAGAAAATTCTGGTGTTTGATTGCAAATATGCAGACAGAGTCGAAAAGAGAACACAGAGAAAGCTGTTGTAAAACACCTGTCTCCGGATTACATCTTCAAACTAAGGGCAACCATGGCATCCGTGACAGAGAAGGAGATGCATCCATCCATATATATACGGGTAACAGAGTCTAGCTAGCTACATTTTCAGATAATACACGTTTTGAATTTTGTCAGAAAGTCATTTTCATTTAAAGTTAGTGTACTGTTAGCTATCTAGCTAACATTAGCTGGCTGGCTCACTAGCTAACGTTACATGTATGATCTGTGTAGTAATATTTTTCTTATCTCAGAGCCATTTACATTGCTAGTTATAACCTAATGTTAGCTTACTAACATTGAACCTGGTTGGTTAGCTACCTGCAGTTTCATGCAGGGTAGTAACGTCATGGCTTGGGATTATGGTTCATTGTTTAGCTAGCTAGCTAGCTACATATCTAAACAAAAAACTCCACTATGCAAGTAACCATTTCAATAGAATGTTCATGATGTCAGTGTGACAACTGCCAATAGATGTAGCTGTTAAATGATCTCTGGCTATCTACTCCGATTTCAGAGCACTCTCGTCTGAGTGTGTCAGAGCACAGAATAACTGACGAATTTAAGAACGCTCAATACCCATTGAATATGGCCGGTGTCAGTAAACGTTGGCAAAAAATTGTAATTAAATTGTTACCAGCAGCACGGTTGCAGTCACCAACACTCTCGATAACATAAAAACAGCCTAACCAGCACTGCTAGGGTGAGTAAATGGTCAGAGTGAGCTGTTCTCTCATTTGTGTCTTTAAGTAGCTGGGAAACTAGCAAACGTTAGACAGTTAGCTTGGGTGCTTGACTGCTGTTGTTAGGCCAGAACGCTCGGATCAACCCTACTCCTCAGCCAGAGTGTCCAGTGTCCAGTAGCAAAACACAAAACACACTATAAACAGACAATCTGACAACACTCTGAGTTTACCAATGCCCAGAGCACCCTCTGACACTCCAGATCAAATTTATGAACACGCCCATAGTATAAACCAGCCTTTAGTCTTGAAATCTTTGGTTGTTTAGTACATGGCCTCACATGTGAATCCTTAGAGATGGTGGGGCTAAAGCTGAAGAGGGTGTGAACAATGCTGAATGGGTGTAGACAAAGAAGAGCTCTCTAGTAGGTACCAAACTATTCCAGGGTCATTTTCTCAAAAGTGAGGTTACAAGTTTATCAACTTTCAAAGCAGAATTACTTTCCCATTGTTCCTCAACTGTAGTGTATGATATACCATTTTCTAGCTTTGAGTCTCTACTTTTATCCAATGTAAAAAACACTTTTTCAAATTTTGCTACATAATACCAAATCGAGCTGGTCGGTCAAATATTACTGGACAGTAATCAAGTTGGGACAAGACCAGTGCCTGTGCAACTAGTACAGTTGATGTTTGTGTAAAATAAAATGCAGAACTTATTTTATAACAGACATACCCCTCCCCATCTTCACAACAACTTGTTAAACCTAGTAGGTTAGCTTCCTCAACTTGCTCAATGGTCACAGTCTTTATTGAGGTTTAGGTCTTAGAGAATGTTTTGAAATAAATACAATGCTTTAGGTTTCAGATGTATTTAAGACCAGTTTATTATGAATCACCCATTCCGATTGGACTGTAACTCCTAATTTAGAACCTCAGTGAGCTCACTGGCTTTAGGTGCTGGCATGTAGAGTGTGGAATCATCTGCATACATAGTCAAGTTTTAATGCCATGTGCACAAGTACAGTTCTTGCAAGCACTAAACCTACAATCCAGTAATTAATAACAATGTAATACTAAATATAACATAAGGTAGAACAAAAACACAAAAAATAAAAAATAATAAGAACATGACAAAGTAAGTAAGTAAGTTATATAAAGGGTGAGTCAGTTCCATTACCATATTTACAATGTGCAGGGATACTGGAGTGATAGAGGTAGATGTGTATGACCAGGCATCAGGATACATGATAAAGAGAGTAACAGCAGCGTATATGATGATTGTATGTGAGTGGGTGTGTAGAGTCAGTATAAATGTATGTGCATATTATGTGTGTGTGTGAACAAATGATGTGTGTGTGTTTGTGTAGGGCTCTGTGAGTGTGCATAGAGAAGAGAACGCAAAAATAAAAAAAGATACAAGGGTCAACTCAGAGAGTCCATGTAGCCATTTTGTTAGCTATTTAGTTAGCTTTTTAGTGGTGTTATGGTTTGGGGATAGAAGCTGTTCAGGAGCCTGTTAGTGTCAGACTTGAAGCACCGGTACCGCTTGCCGTGCAGAAGCAGAGAAAACAGTCTATGGCCTGGGTGGCTTGAGTCTTTAATGATTTTCCAGGCCTTCTTTTCACACCACCTGATATAGAGGTCCTGGATGGCAGGGAGCTCGGCCCCAGTGATGTACTGGGCTGTCCACATCACCCTCTGTAGCGCCATGCGGTCAGTGCTATTGCCATATCAAGCGGTGATGCAGCCAGTCAAGATGCTCTCAATGGTGCAGCTGTAGAACTTTTTGAGGTTTTGAGGACCCATGCCAAGCCTTTTCAACCTCCTGAGGTGGAAGAGGTGCTTTCGCGCATTCTTCATGACTGAGCGTGTGTGGGTTAAGTCCTTAGTGATTTGGACACTACAGCTCCATTAATGTGGATGAGTGGTGTGCTTGCCCCCCTGTTTCCTGTAGTCCACGATCAGCTCCTTGGTCTTATTGACATTGAGGGAGAGGTTGTTGTTCCGGCACCACACTGCTAGGTTACTGACCTCCTCCCTGTAGGCTGTCTCGTCATCGCCGGTGACCAGGCCTACCTACCACCTTCATGTCATCAGCAAACTTGATGATGGTGTTGTAGGCGTGCGTGGCCACACGGTCGTGGGTGAACAGGGAGTACAGGAGGGGATTAGGCACTCACCCCTGTGGGGTGCTCTTGTTGAGGGTCAGCGTGTCGGAGTGGGATCTTGCCTACTCTCACCAGTCTAGCGTCCAGGTGCAGAGGGAGATGTTCAGTCCCAGGGTCCTAAGCTTGGTGACGAGCTTGAAGGGGACAATGGGGTTGAACGCTGAGCTGTAGTCAATAAACAGCATTCTCACAGAGGTATTCCTCTGATCTAGATGGGTGAGAGCGGTGTGGAATGCAATTGAGATTGCGCCATGCATGGATCTGTTGCATGGATCTGTTGGGGCCATTAGAGTGGGTTTAGGGTGTCTTGGATGATGGAGTTGATGTGCGTCATAACCAGCCTCTCAAGCATTTCAAGATTACAGATGTGAGTGCTACAGGACGGTAGTCATTGTGGCATGAAGCCTTAGAGTTCTTAGGAACAGGAATGATGGTGGTCATCTTAAAACATGTGGGGATTACAGACTGGGACAAGGAGAGGTTGGAAATTACCGTGAATATGCCTGCTAGCTGTTCTGTGCATGCTCTGAGAACTGGCCCTGGAATACTGTTGCCCCCATGCTGACCTGATTAAAGACATCACGTCGGCCTCGGAGAGCGAGATCACCCAGTCGTCTTAGTTGGTGGTGGCCCTCACGCAGCAAGGCATGATGTTGTTATTTTCAAAGTGTGCATAAAATGCATTGAGTTGGTCTGGTAGTGACGCATCGTTGAGCAGATCATAGTTGGGTCTTCCTTTGTAATCCGTAATGGACTGTAGCCTCTGCCACAAATGGCGGGTGGTGAAGCCGTAGTCCTATATTGTCTTTTTTGCTTGTTTTAGTTGTCCTTATATTTGTGTAAGACCAGTGGCAAATCATTAAAAATAGAGAAACGGCCCAAGGCAACTGCCCTGATGTGAGAGAAGCTTTCATTGAATAACACTCACTGGGTTCTATTGCATAAAGAACTCTCCAATCATGTGATGGTAGGTGATGTTAAGCCATAGCAAATGAGTTTCTTCAATAACAATTTATGATCAATAATATCAAAGGCTGAACTGAAATCTAATAGAGCTCCAACAACCATCTAGATATCCATTTATTTTAACCAATTATCAGTCATCTGAGTGCAGAACAAGTTGAGTGCCCTTCTCTATATGCATGCTGAAATTCTATAGTTAACTTGCTCTCTGAAAAATAGCATTGTATTTGGTCAATCACAATTATCTTCATCAGTTTACTAAGAAAAGGCAGCAAACTGATTGGGTGGCTGTTGGAGCCAGCAAAGGGTGCTTTACTATTTTTAGGCTGTGAAATTACTTTAGCTTCCTTCCACGCCTGTAGACACGCACACTTCTTAAGGATTTAGTTAAAGATATAGCAAATAAGGGTGGAAATACTGTCTGGTATCATTCAAAATAGTTTCCCATCTAGGTTGTGTATACCTGATGGTTTATCATTATTGATAACAATAGTTTCCCATCTAGGTTGTGTATACCTGGTGGTTTATCATTATTGATAACAATAGTTTCCCATCTAGGTTGTGTATACCTGGTGGTTTATCATTATTGATAACAATAGTTTCCCATCTAGGTTGTGTATACCTGGTGGTTTATCATTATTGATAACAATAGTTTCCCATCTAGGTTGTGTATACCTGGTGGTTTATCATTATTGATAACAATAGTTTCCCATCTAGGTTGTGTATACCTGGTGGTTTATCATTATTGATAACAATAGTTTCCCATCTAGGTTGTGTATACCTGGTGGTTTATCATTATTGATAACAATAGTTTCCCATCTAGGTTGTGTATACCTGGTGGTTTATCATTATTGATAACAATAGTTTCCCATCTAGGTTGTGTATACCTGGTGGTTTATCATTATTGATGGATAACAATAGTTTTTCCACCTCTCCCGCACTAACAATCCTTTCTCTTTCATTATTAGATATTTTATGCAAAAAATATGATAGTTCACTGTTCAATATTGTCATTTCACTTCTGAGTTTTTCCACTTTACTAGTAAAATAGTCATTAAAATGATTGGCAATGTCTAAAGGTTTTGTTATAAATGACCCATAAACGTCAATGAATGAAGGAGGTGAATTGGGTTTTCTGCCCATGTTGTAATTTAAAGAATTTTTTCCATTGTGTTTTATATAATTTATCTTTGTTTGGTAATATAATTTATTCTTATTTGTCTTAAGTTTAGTCATACAATTTCTCAATTTACAGTATGTCAACCATTTACAGTATGTTGACATATCCAAATCCATCAGAGTTAAAATCCCCAATGGGATTTCACGTCCAAATCAAGATGGTGTCCTAGAGAATAGTGATGGAGCTCTCCTCCAGTCTTGGGGAGTGACCAACTATGGGAACAGCAGCAAGCATCATGCCAGCAGACCCTCAGGTTCCTCAGCAGGTCACATGAGTAATACAGGCAAGGGCAGGGGTTAACAGCTGCAGAGGGGCTCATTAAAGCCAGAGAGAAATTGTGTGTGTTTGTGTGCCCTTACTCGCATTGGTCTGTGTGTGTGTGTGTGCATGTTTTTGCATGAGGGAACCACGCTCCATAAAGCACACCATTCATGCTTCACAGGCCTCCATGTCATAACAGCACACCAGGGCTTACTAGCATACATTATGTAGGGCATACACTCACTGCTCTAGAATGTAGGGAAATTAGGGAAATTCAAGAGGGTGCTACTAAATTCATGTCTAAACCTAGTTTTCTTTGCCGTATGCCATTATGAATCACATTCAACTAATCATTAGATGTTTCTCTATATTATTTTAACTTTAATATGCTTGTACTTAACAGTGTTGATTAAATAAGAACTTTAGTTTGTTGTGACAGGGCCAGCTCTTGGTTGTATCTTCTCCATCGGCATTGGGAGGTGGTAAAATAAGGAGGTGTTTCCACGGTTTGCAGCAATCAAAATCAACTTGATACCGTCGTAATTTTCATCACCAGATCCGTGGCTTTCTATTCCTATACCAACTCCGGTCAATCAACTTTGAAAGGGGACATTTCTATGGTGATTTAAACTGAAATATTCAGAAATACACCTTGAAAACTGGACGAGATTGTCTTTGGGGAGGGTAGATATTCGAATTCTGTCTGTTAGCTTTGTAAATTAATAACTGTATAGACCCAATTTTGTTTCGTATTCCGCGGATTTCATAAAAACACATTATCACACAGGAACCTGCAGCCACTAGATACCTTGTCAGTTGTCGTTGGAAGTTGATACCTTGTCTGTTGGCGTTGGAAGTTGATACCTTGTCAGTTGACGTTGGAAGTTGATACCTTGTCAGTTGACGTTGGAAGTTGATACCTTGTCAGTTGATATTGGAAGTTGATACCTTGTCAGTTGGCGTTGGAAGTTGATACCTTGTCAGTTGACGTTGGAAGTTGATACCTTGTCAGTTGGCGTTGGAAGTTGATACCTTGTCAGTTGGCGTTGGAAGTTGATACCTTGTCAGTTGGCGTTGGAAGTTGATACCTTGTCAGTTGATGTTGGAAGTTGATACCTTGTCAGTTGACGTTGGAAGTTGATACCTTGTCAGTTGACGTTGGAAGTTGATACCTTGTCAGTTGGCGTTGGAAGTTGATACCATGTCAGTTGGCGTTGGAAGTTGATACCTTGTCAGTTGGCGTTGGAAGTTGATACCTTGTCAGTTGACGTTGGAAGTTGATACCTTGTCAGTTGGCGTTGGAAGTTGATACCTTGTCAGTTGGCGTTGGAAGTTGATACCTTGTCAGTTGGCGTTGGAAGTTGATACCTTGTCAGTTGATGTTGGAAGTTGATACCTTGTCAGTTGACGTTGGAAGTTGATACCTTGTCAGTTGACGTTGGAAGTTGATACCTTGTCAGTTGGCGTTGGAAGTTGATACCATGTCAGTTGGCGTTGGAAGTTGATACCTTGTCAGTTGGCGTTGGAAGTTGATACCTTGTCAGTTGACGTTGGAAGTTGATACCTTGTCAGTTGGCGTTGGAAGTTGATACCTTGTCAGTTGACGTTGGAAGTTGATACCTTGTCAGTTGACGTTGGAAGTTGATACCTTGTCAGTTGACGTTGGAAGTTGATACCTTGTCAGTTGGCGTTGGAAGTTGATACCTTGTCAGTTGACGTTGGAAGTTGATACCTTGTCAGTTGGCGTTGGAAGTTGATACCTTGTCAGTTGACGTTGGAAGTTGATACCTTGTCAGTTGGCGTTGGAAGTTGATACCTTGTCAGTTGACGTTGGAAGTTGATACCTTGTCAGTTGACGTTGGAAGTTGATACCTTGTCAGTTGATGTTGGAAGTTGATACCTTGTCAGTTGACGTTGGAAGTTGATACCTTGTCAGTTGACGTTGGAAGTTGATACCTTGTCAGTTGGCGTTGGAAGTTGATACCTTGTCAGTTGACGTTGGAAGTTAGCGCCGTTCTGCCAGTGGAGCAGCGACCACTTTTTGACCATAATGACATTCTATTCACGCTAATCATGCTAAATGAACTTGAGAACCAGATATGGTAGAAACACAGGGCTTGGACTATTGTTTTTTTTAACTAAATTTTGTATTGAATAAATACATTTTAAATAAACATTGAATTAAATAATTTTATGGGCGAACACCACAAAAGTATATGTATTGGTTGAAGCTCAATGTTAAATGTCCCTACTTTCATATCTAAGCCAATATGACACCAATGTCGAGGAACATTCGCAATACAACTTGAATGTACGTACACAACACAGTCCCCTGCCTCTTGTCATGAGCCGTCCGGCATTTACCCGAGAACCACATATTGGATTTTTAACTGAGTCGTTAGTATTAGGAAGATAAAATATATAATTCTTGCCCCGACCTAGCTCAATATCTAGGTGTTGGACAAGGAGACGACAGCGTCCATAAAGTGACCTTTAGACTTGTCACCTTTTGGACTGAATGCGCTTTGTATAGGAAACAGTTTTTATGACATTTATAATGTAACGGAAAATCATACATCACAAATGGTTCGTACAATTGCCCTTATTTTAGCGCCCCAAAAACGTAATACTTCCAGATCAACTGTAATGTCAATACCATTGTAAAGCACAATTTCTCAGCTTTCCAACAGAATCAATTACATGACAAAACGCTGCCCGTTTCTGCATAATTCAAGCAAGCATTGAGCCCCGTCAGGTCTTTTTAAAAATGGTTGGTGTGGAAGTGAAACTAATGCGTGATAGTGAGAAGGAGAGATGTTGTGTGGGAAAATATTTTTTTTTTCACTCGATCTGTCCAACTTATCACCTTATTGCCTCTAAAATGTAAATAAAACACTATAAAGAGTTTATATAATGTGTCATTACATACCTATTTGAAGGTTTGTGTCGAATTTGAATCGTGTTTTTAGGGCGGTGCTAAAGTGATCTTAGAAGTAAACAGTGGCTTTGAGAATGATGATTGCATGCAATGATAACGCAAAAAATGACTAGGTATCCCCCCTTACCCCCGTCACTGTCCATTTCTTGTTTTTAAAGGATGAGAGAAGTGCTACACCTGGTGGAGAGCGATTGTAAGACAGAAATAGTTGCTTTATGCGTGCTGTACGTTACGGAATGACATGTCACGATGTAACGGAGGGTCAGTTTTTTCAACTTTTCTCCAATACTATAGAGCCATTACCAGGTCGATCAACGCTTGAATAGAAACCTAGTTCACACCCCCGATTTTGAAGTCAACACAGCCTCGTTTGAATGTTGTGGTTGCGCACATTTGTACGGAAAGGGGTGAGTTTACGTTAGCGCTATCACATGATAATTTATCTCCATTAAGAATCAACTGACATGCTACCTTTTAGTAGCATTTCTGACAATGCTAACATCTTATTTTTTCCCCAGCCGAATCGCAGAGTTCAAAAACCGGACCAAAGCGCTAATAGCTGGCTAACACTAGTCGAATAAGAGGCGAGCAAAGGAAGCTAGCTATATTTCGCTATGGAAGGTTTTTCACATGGCCGAAGTCACCTGTGTAAACTGTTGGCCTTGACACTTGCGTGTAATCAGAGCACAAACAAATAAGATAGCAAACGTCCTGCTACTATTGCTAATTATCTAGCCAACTAACATGAGCCAATAACGTTAGCAAGCTAGCTACAAGCTAACAAGGCTGTAACATTAGCCGTATGGATAGATCGCGATGCCCAGATTTAACACAGCGTCACGGTAATTTTCAATGTATTCCCAAAAAAGATGAATTTGCCATCCAAGTAAAAAGTAGCCAGGGCGGTGTGGGTGTACCCAGAGTAAGCCACAGATATCATTGCTTGGTTGTGCAACCATTGTGCAGTCAAAGGAAAGCACCATGTCAACACATCAACTGATGAGTTTATTTGTTATTTTTTAATAAACGTTCAATCAGTACTTGTGAAGGAACAACAACAAAAGCTTCCTGTCATCACCAGACTGTCTATTTAAACAGTGTCAAAAATAGTGTCAACATCATCAATACTGCGGTACAACTCACATTATTGTGGGAGCATTCTGCAGTACAAATCGCATTATTGTGGGAGCATCTCTTCTAAAAGTTTGAATTAGGATGTTTGAGAAGTTTTGAATCCTAAACAACCTGTATACATATTGTTTGAAGTACAATAGACAAACATAGCTACTGTACTGTAGTAGGTCAAAGCTGGAAAATCTTGTTAGAGCATGGGTGGAGTAGGCATTGTGGTGCTCATGTGAATCTCTTATTTTTTGGGCTTCAGACCAATGCCTACATCCCTCTTTAAATGTATTTTTTGGTATATTACAGGGTTTACTAACATACAGTATGGTATAGTACAGGGTTTACTAACATACAGTATGGTATAGTACAGGGTTTACTAACATACAGTATGGTATAGTACAGGGCTTACTAACATACAGTATGGTATAGTACAGGGCTTACTAACATACAGTATGGTATAGTACAGGGTTTACTAACATACAGTATGGTATAGTACAGAGTTTACTAACATACAGTATGGTATAGTACAGGGCTTACTAACATACAGTATGGTATAGTACAGGGCTTACTAACATACAGTATGGTATAGTACAGGGTTTACTAACATACAGTATGGTATAGTACAGGGCTTACTAACATACAGTATGGTATAGTACAGGGTTTACTAACATACAGTATGGTATAGTACAGGGTTTACTAACATAGTATGGTATAGTATAGGGTTTACTAACATACAGTATGGTATAGTACAGGGTTTACTAACATTCAGTATGGTATTGTACAGGGTTTACTAACATTCAGTATGGTATAGTACATGGTTTACTAACATTCAGTATGGTATTGTACAGGGTTTACTAACATTCAGTATGGTATAGTACATGGTTTACTAACATACAGTATGGTATTGTACAGGGTTTACTAACATACAGTATGGTATAGTACAGGGTTTACTAACATACAGTATGGTATAGTACAGGGTTTACTAACATACAGTATGGTATAGTACAGGGTTTACTAACACAGTATGTTTAACAGTATGGTATAGTACAGGGCTTACTAACATACAGTATGGTACAGTACAGGGTTTACTAACATAGTATGGTATAGTACAGGGTTTACTAACATACATTATGGTATAGTACAGGGTTTAATAACATACAGTATGTTTAACAGTATGGTATAGTACAGGGTTTACTAACATACAGTATGGTATAGTACAGGGTTTAATAACATACAGTATGGTATAGTACAGGGTTTACTAACACAGTATGTTTAACAGTATGGTATAGTACAGGGTTTACTAACATACAGTATGGTACAGTACAGGGTTTACTAACATACAGTATGGTACAGTACAGTGTTTACTAACATACAGTATGGTATAGTACAGGGTTTACTAACATAGTATGGTATAATACAGGGTTTACTAACACAGTATGTTTAACAGTATGGTATAGTACAGGGTTTACTAACATAGTATGGTATAGTACAGGGTTTACTAACATACAGTATGGTATAGTATAGGGTTTACTAACACAGTATGTTTAACAGTATGGTATTGTACAGGGTTTACTAACATACAGTATGGTATAGTACAGGGTTTACTAACATACAGTATGGTATAGTACAGGGGTTTACTAACATAGTATGGTATAGTACAGGGTTTACTAACATAGTATGGTATAGTACAGGGTTTACTAACATACAGTATGGTATAGTACAGGGTTTACTAACATACAGTATTTTATAGTACAGGGTTTCCTAACATACAGTATGGTATAGTACAGGGTTTACTAACATACAGTATGGTATAGTACAGGGTTTACTAACATACAGTATGGTATAGTACAGGGTTTACTATACTAACATACAGTATGGTATAGTACAGGGTTTACTAACATACAGTATGGTATAGTACAGGGTTTACTAACATACAGTATGGTATAGTACAGGGTTTACTAACATACAGTATGGTATAGTACAGGGTTTACTAACATACAGTATGGTATAGTACAGGGTTTACTAACATACAGTATGGTATAGTACAGGGTTTACTAACATACAGTATGGTATAGTACAGGGTTTACTAACATACAGTATGGTATAGTACAGGGTTTACTAACATACAGTATGGTATAGTACAAGGTTTACTAACATACAGTATGGTATAGTACAGGGTTTACTAACATGCAGTATGGTATAGTACAGGGTTTACTAACATACAGTATGGTATAGTACAGGGTTTACTAACATTCAGTATGGTATAGTACAGGGTTTACTAACATACAGTATGGTATAGTACAGGGTTTACTAACATACAGTATGGTATAGTACAGGGTTTACTAACATTCAGTATGGTATAGTACAGGGTTTACTAACATACAGTATGGTATAGTACAGGGTTTACTAACATACAGTATGGTATAGTACAGGGTTTACTAACATTCAGTATGGTATTGTACAGGGTTTACTAACATACAGTATGGTATAGTACAGGGCTTACTAACATACAGTATGGTATAGTACAGGGTTTACTAACATACAGTATGGTATAGTACAGGGTTTACTAACATAGTATGGTATAGTATAGGGTTTACTAACATACAGTATGGTATAGTACAGGGTTTACTAACATTCAGTATGGTATTGTACAGGGTTTACTAACATTCAGTATGGTATAGTACATGGTTTACTAACATACAGTATGGTATAGTACAGGGTTTACTAACATACAGTATGGTATAGTACAGGGTTTACTAACATACAGTATGGTATAGTACAGGGTTTACTAACACAGTATGTTTAACAGTATGGTATAGTACAGGGCTTACTAACATACAGTATGGTACAGTACAGGGTTTACTAACATAGTATGGTATAGTACAGGGTTTACTAACATACATTATGGTATAGTACAGGGTTTAATAACATACAGTATGTTTAACAGTATGGTATAGTACAGGGTTTACTAACATACAGTATGGTATAGTACAGGGTTTAATAACATACAGTATGGTATAGAACAGGGTTTACTAACACAGTATGTTTAACAGTATGGTATAGTACAGGGTTTACTAACATACAGTATGGTACAGTACAGGGTTTACTAACATACAGTATGGTACAGTACAGTGTTTACTAACATACAGTATGGTATAGTACAGGGTTTACTAACATAGTATGGTATAGTACAGGGTTTACTAACATACAGTATGGTACAGTACAGTGTTTACTAACATACAGTATGGTATAGTACAGGGTTTACTAACATAGTATGGTATAGTACAGGGTTTACTAACATAGTATGGTATAGTACAGGGTTTACTAACATACAGTATGGTACAGTACAGTGTTTAATAACATACAGTATGGTATAGTACAGGGTTTACTAACATAGTATGGTATAATACAGGGTTTACTAACACAGTATGTTTAACAGTATGGTATAGTACAGGGTTTACTAACATAGTATGGTATAGTACAGGGTTTACTAACATACAGTATGGTATAGTATAGGGTTTACTAACACAGTATGTTTAACAGTATGGTATAGTACAGGGTTTACTAACATACAGTATGGTATAGTACAGGGTTTACTAACATACAGTATGGTATAGTACAGGGGTTTACTAACATAGTATGGTATAGTACAGGGTTTACTAACATACAGTATGGTATAGTACAGGGTTTACTAACATACAGTATGGTATAGTACAGGGTTTACTAACATACAGTATGGTATAGTACAGGGTTTACTAACATACAGTATGGTATAGTACAGGGTTTACTAACATACAGTATGGTATAGTACAGGGTTTACTAACATACAGTATGGTATAGTACAGGGTTTACTAACATACAGTATGGTA
The DNA here is from genome assembly GCF_002021735.2 of Oncorhynchus kisutch. Classification (NCBI taxonomy): domain Eukaryota; kingdom Metazoa; phylum Chordata; class Actinopteri; order Salmoniformes; family Salmonidae; genus Oncorhynchus; species Oncorhynchus kisutch. The sequence goes on along the minus strand of NC_034196.2, from coordinate 38,753,528 downwards.
TAGTACAAGGTTTACTAACATACAGTATGGTATAGTACAGGGTTTACTAACATGCAGTATGGTATAGTACAGGGTTTACTAACATACAGTATGGTATAGTACAGGGTTTACTAACATTCAGTATGGTATAGTACAGGGTTTACTAACATACAGTATGGTATAGTACAGGGTTTACTAACATACAGTATGGTATAGTACAGGGTTTACTAACATTCAGTATGGTATAGTACAGGGTTTACTAACATACAGTATGGTATAGTACAGGGTTTACTAACATACAGTATGGTATAGTACAGGGTTTACTAACATTCAGTATGGTATTGTACAGGGTTTACTAACATACAGTATGGTATAGTACAGGGCTTACTAACATACAGTATGGTATAGTACAGGGTTTACTAACATACAGTATGGTATAGTACAGGGTTTACTAACATAGTATGGTATAGTATAGGGTTTACTAACATACAGTATGGTATAGTACAGGGTTTACTAACATTCAGTATGGTATTGTACAGGGTTTACTAACATTCAGTATGGTATAGTACATGGTTTACTAACATACAGTATGGTATAGTACAGGGTTTACTAACATACAGTATGGTATAGTACAGGGTTTACTAACATACAGTATGGTATAGTACAGGGTTTACTAACACAGTATGTTTAACAGTATGGTATAGTACAGGGCTTACTAACATACAGTATGGTACAGTACAGGGTTTACTAACATAGTATGGTATAGTACAGGGTTTACTAACATACATTATGGTATAGTACAGGGTTTAATAACATACAGTATGTTTAACAGTATGGTATAGTACAGGGTTTACTAACATACAGTATGGTATAGTACAGGGTTTAATAACATACAGTATGGTATAGTACAGGGTTTACTAACACAGTATGTTTAACAGTATGGTATAGTACAGGGTTTACTAACATACAGTATGATACAGTACAGGGTTTACTAACATACAGTATGGTACAGTACAGTGTTTACTAACATACAGTATGGTATAGTACAGGGTTTACTAACATAGTATGGTATAGTACAGGGTTTACTAACATACAGTATGGTATAGTACAGGGTTTACTAACATAGTATGGTATAGTACAGGGTTTACTAACATAGTATGGTATAGTACAGGGTTTACTAACATACAGTATGGTACAGTACAGTGTTTACTAACATACAGTATGGTATAGTACAGGGTTTACTAACATAGTATGGTATAATACAGGGTTTACTAACACAGTATGTTTAACAGTATGGTATAGTACAGGGTTTACTAACATAGTATGGTATAGTACAGGGTTTACTGACATACAGTATGGTATAGTATAGGGTTTACTAACACAGTATGTTTAACAGTATGGTATAGTACAGGGTTTACTAACATACAGTATGGTATAGTACAGGGTTTACTAACATACAGTATGGTATAGTACAGGGGTTTACTAACATAGTATGGTATAGTACAGGGTTTACTAACATAGTATGGTATAGTACAGGGTTTACTAACATACAGTATGGTATAGTACAGGGTTTACTAACATACAGTATTTTATAGTACAGGGTTTCCTAACATACAGTATGGTATAGTACAGGGTTTACTAACATAGTATGGTATAGTACAGGGTTTACTAACATACAGTATGGTATAGTATAGGGTTTACTAACACAGTATGTTTAACAGTATGGTATAGTACAGGGTTTACTAACATACAGTATGGTATAGTACAGGGTTTAATAACATACAGTATGGTATAGTACAGGGTTTACTAACACAGTATGTTTAACAGTATGGTATAGTACAGGGTTTACTAACATACAGTATGGTACAGTACAGGGTTTACTAACATACAGTATGGTACAGTACAGTGTTTACTAACATACAGTATGGTATAGTACAGGGTTTACTAACATAGTATGGTATAGTACAGGGTTTACTAACATACAGTATGGTATAGTACAGGGTTTACTAACATAGTATGGTATAGTACAGGGTTTACTAACATAGTATGGTATAGTACAGGGTTTACTAACATACAGTATGGTACAGTACAGTGTTTACTAACATACAGTATGGTATAGTACAGGGTTTACTAACATAGTATGGTATAATACAGGGTTTACTAACACAGTATGTTTAACAGTATGGTATAGTACAGGGTTTACTAACATAGTATGGTATAGTACAGGGTTTACTAACATACAGTATGGTATAGTATAGGGTTTACTAACACAGTATGTTTAACAGTATGGTATAGTACAGGGTTTACTAACATACAGTATGGTATAGTACAGGGTTTACTAACATACAGTATGGTATAGTACAGGGGTTTACTAACATAGTATGGTATAGTACAGGGTTTACTAACATAGTATGGTATAGTACAGGGTTTACTAACATACAGTATGGTATAGTACAGGGTTTACTAACATACAGTATTTTATAGTACAGGGTTTCCTAACATACAGTATGGTATAGTACAGGGTTTACTAACATAGTATGGTATAGTACAGGGTTTACTAACATACAGTATGGTATAGTATAGGGTTTACTAACACAGTATGTTTAACAGTATGGTATAGTACAGGGTTTACTAACATACAGTATGGTATAGTACAGGGTTTACTAACATACAGTATGGTATAGTACAGGGTTTATTAACATACAGTATGGTATAGTACAGGGTTTACTAACATACAGTATGGTATAGTACAGGGTTTACTAACACAGTATGTTTAACAGTATGGTATAGTACAGGGTTTACTAACACAGTATGTTTAACAGTATGGTATAGTACAGGGTTTACTAACATACAGTATGGTATAGTATAGGGTTTACTAACACAGTATGTTTAACAGTATGGTATAGTACAGGGTTTAATAACATACAGTATGGTATAGTACAGGGTTTACTAACATACAGTATGGTATAGTACAGGGTTTATTAACATACAGTATGGTATAGTACAGGGTTTACTAACATACAGTATGGTATAGTATAGGGTTTACTAACACAGTATGTTTAACAGTATGGTATAGTACAGGGTTTAATAACATACAGTATGGTATAGTACAGGGTTTACTAACATACAGTATGGTATAGTATAGGGTTTACTAACACAGTATGTTTAACAGTATGGTATAGTACAGGGTTTAATAACATACAGTATGGTATAGTACAGGGTTTACTAACATACAGTATGGTATAGTACAGGGTTTACTAACACAGTATGTTTAACAGTATGGTATAGTACAGGGTTTACTAACATACAGTATGGTATAGTATAGGGTTTACTAACACAGTATGTTTAACAGTATGGTATAGTACAGGGTTTAATAACATACAGTATGGTATAGTACAGGGTTTAATAACATACAGTATGGTATAGTACAGGGTTTAATAACATACAGTATGGTATAGTACAGGGTTTAATAACATACAGTATGGTATAGTATAGGGTTTACTAACACAGTATGTTTAACAGTATGGTATAGTACAGGGTTTAATAACATACAGTATGGTATAGTACAGGGTTTATTAACATATGTTTACTAGATTGTTATAGTGGTATATGTTTATCAAACTCTGCAATCATATGTGCGCTACAGAAGCACCGCTAACCAACATGTGTCTTGGTTGTGATCACTTGAATTAAAGGGTATCCCAGACCTCAAAAGTGGTCTCCTGATCTGGTTTAATCATTGTTGTGGACTTAGAACATCACATTTTGTTGTTTTTCTAAACCTGAAAAAACAGGGAAACATTCTAAACCTGGAAAAACAGGGAAACATTCTAAACTTGGAAAAACAGGGAAACATTCTAAACCTGGAAAAACAGGGAAACATTCTAAACCTGGAAAAACAGGGAAACATTCTAAACCTGGAAAAACAGGGAAACATTCTAAACCTGGAAAAACAGGGAAACATTCTAAACCTGGAAAAACAGGGAAACATTCTAAACCTGGAAAAACAGGGAAACATTCTGAACCTGGAAAAACAGGGAAACATACTAAACCTGTAAAAAACAAAACAGAGAAAAAAACAAGTTTGGAAAAACTCTACGGAATTAGGCAAAAAAATACAGCAGATTTTCTAGGGCCCTATACATGCATGAGTCATCATCACTGGGATGCTGCCTTGTATTTGACCTCCCTAGTTTAAAATGTGCCAGCGGTGTGATACATGGCTGCCCTGCCGTCACCCTGTTCCACATGCACTCAGTCACCCGGAATAAGGCCGTCGCCGGACAGAGTGGCGGGGGAAAACACCAACGGATGAGGCCCCCCCCCCCCATTCTGGGTTAATCTCTCTATTATGTGATGACAGGAAGTTTCCACAGATCCACAGTCAGGCGGTCTGGGTCAGAGGGCGAATTACATGATCAATTACATCATTACATAGGTATGTCTGTTTCAATGGCTCAGTCGGTTGGTTGGAGAGTGCTGTTTGTAACAACGGAAATGTGGGTTTCATTCCTGCATGGGCCACATATAAAGTCCGATTCAAAGTTGACATCAGACTTTTAGGTAAATCCTTAATTGATGTCACTGGGAGACTTCGAGTTGAGAGATTTATTTCAGCTTCAGGTATGATCTGACCACATTTGGGTTTGTAGGAAGTGTCAGACAGCCAAATCATCTTGTTGAAACCTGTCTATCAGAGCAGCCTTCATTCAGCAGTCTTCAGTGTTGTGTGTGGGTGGGTGGGTGGGTGGGTGTGTGGGTGTGTGTGTGTACAAGGCATTAAGTGACACTTAGCTGTAGGCTGTGCGAAGCTGGCACTCGTGTGTGTAAGTGCTCTGTGTGATGTGTGTACAGTATGTGTGTGTATGTTAATCCGAGCAGCGCTGGCACTTTTGTGGCTGTTCACTGGGCTGGGTAGATGAAAGCTCCTTCTCTCCGACTGCTAGGTCTCTGGCACATTATGTAAATGTTACACAATGACTTCTACCTGCCGAACAAGAGGCTCTTATCTGACTTAATGAAACATTAGAATGGCACACAGGCAGAGATCAGTGGCTAGGAAAAGGTTGCCAGGCCCTTGGACAATGAGTTATTATGTCATGTTCTTTCAGGGAGGTGGTGTTTGAGGTCCTTGATTATGTTTTTTTTCTCACACTCAAAGGAGCCCACGATCCAGCAACTACCCTTTCACAGAGAGACACAGAAGGGCTTTTCACACTACTGAGCCCAACTGAGCCAAACCAAGCTGTAAATGAGCCAGTACGGTTTGGTTCTGGTTGGCACCGTTAGGTTCTTGTCTGCACGGTTTGGTTCTGGTCGGCACGATTTGGCTCAGTACTGTGAAAAGGGTACTTGTGCCCAAGATCCAGCATATGCCCTTTCTTATTGGATGGCCACAGAGAGAGAACAAGAGAGCCAGGCACAGAGAGAGAGCAAGAGAGCCAGGCACAGAGAGAGAGCCAGGCACAGCAAGAGCCCAAGAGAGACAGGCACAGAGAGAGACCAAGAGAGCCAGACACAGAGACCAAGAGAGCCAGGCACAGAGAGAGACCAAGAGAGCCAGGCACAGAGAAGGGCAGAGGGACAGAAAGTGCTAGAGAGAGAAGTAGAGACTGACAGTTTAGCAGAAGCTTAGTATACCAGCTTTGTGGTACCCGTATACCAGCTTTGTGATACCCGTATCTACATATCCATAATCTACATATCTATATGTCATTTTTTATTCATCTGTTCAATGAATTGAATGCCTACATCATCACAGCATGAGAGTAATATGTTTTCATTGTTTTCTTACCTTGCACACATCTTGATCCATGTATTGATTGACACACTACACAATATTATACATATTATGACATATTTTTTTCTGAAGTGCAAAGGACCTTGTTATAAAAAAGATTGCAATCTGAGGTCAAATCCATGAACACACACACACACCAGAGGAATGCCGGCAAGCCCTGGGGAGCCGCACAGCATTTTCCTTCTGGGAATGTTGTTATAAGGGAATCTGTTCCCAGATCCAAAAGAGGCAACAGGAAGTGGAAGTGGCAGCAGGGGTGTTGCCAGGGCTGGACATCATTGGTTGATCCTGGCAGTGACACCAAATGACTCTGGACCCTTTCTCAGCATCTCCCCTCAAGTATTTGTCCCACATGGTGTAGTTTCACATGTGATATCCCCAGGGTATAGAAACTAGTTACTTGGGTAATTTTGTGACGCCGCTAATGTCAAAAGGTTGTGGGTCATCCTCGTCATGTTTTGATGATGTGAGAAGAATGTTGCGGCGTCCACGATCATGTTTCAAACTGATGATTCCGAGTGATGTCAGCAGATGTTTAATGTTCGCTATTGAGGAAATCCAGTTGCATATATTCTTTAATTGTTCCCTTCTCTCCCCCTGTCCTCGCACTCCGAGGACATCTCCAAAACACAGCATTACTTAAGTCTGTATATACTGTATTATAGACTTAAGCTCTTACTTAATTCACAACCCTGCCTTTTTAAAAATGAAAAGTTAGCTGCAGTACCTGTCATTTCAAACTCTGGCTTCAGTCTCCGGTTTTTCCTGTACTATTGGACATACACAGTACATATGTCTGATCCAGTTCACTCATCATTTCAAGTTTCCACCAGTCATACCTGTCACAGGAGTTTCTGTATGTGTCCTTAGCCTGTAACCCAGCCTACTTCTCATTATGAGATTCCAAGGATGTGTGCCAAATGGCACCCTATCCACTGAAAAGTGCACTGCTATTGAACAGAGCCCTATGGGTCCTGGTCTAAAGTAGTGCACTGTGAAGGGAATAATATGGTGCCATTTGAGATGCAGGCCAAATCTGATTTTTGCAATTCGTTCCAGTCACAGGCAGCAGAGTACTGGAACGAAAGGCGGCCAAATGAGGTGTTGGCTTTAGGGATGATCAGTGAGATACACCTGCTGGACTGTTGTAATACTGTACTCTACCCTCAGGACTGTTGTAATACTGTACTCTACCAGCAGGACTGTTGTAATACTGTACTCTACCAGCAGGACTGTTGTAATACTGTACTCTACCAGCAGGACTGTTGTAATACTGTACTCTACCAGCAGGACTGTTGTAATACTGTACTCTACCAGCAGGACTGTTGTAATACTGTACTCTACCAGCAGGACTGGTGTAATACTGTACTCTACCAGCAGGACTGTTGTAATACTGTACTCTACCAGCAGGACTGTTGTAATACTGTACTCTACCAGCAGGACTGTTGTAATACTGTACTCTACCAGCAGGACTGTTGTAATACTGTACTCTACCAGCAGGACTGTTGTAATACTGTACTCTACCAGCAGGACTGTTGTAATACTGTACTCTACCCTCAGGACTGTTGTAATACTGTACTCTACCAGCAGGACTGTTGTAATACTGTACTCTACCAGAAGGACTGTTGTAATACTGTACTCTACCAGCAGGACTGTTGTAATACTGTACTCTACCAGCAGGACTGTTGTAATACTGTACTCTACCCTCAGGACTGTTGTAATACTGTACTCTACCAGCAGGACTGTTGTAATACTGTACTCTACCAGCAGGACTGTTGTAATACTGTACTCTACCAGCAGGACTGTTGTAATACTGTACTCTACCAGCAGGACTGTTGTAATACTGTACTCTACCCTCAGGACTGTTGTAATACTGTACTCTACCAGCAGGACTGTTGTAATACTGTACTCTACCCTCAGGACTGTTGTAATACTGTACTCTACCAGCAGGACTGTTGTAATACTGTACTCTACCAGCAGGACTGTTTTTTTGCCTCAGTCTTTCCCTTCCTTTTTTTCTTTGTATTTTTTCCCTCTTCACTTAAAATGCAACAGATCAGCCATTAACATTTTTTTATGCTGGTGTTATTTCAACCACATCCTGTGGCTTACATGACGTTTTTGTCCGTTAGAGTTGTTGAACCACAACAGTGCACATGTGGACAACAATGATACCTCAAACGTACTTTCTCTTGCAGTGCAAGAAGAATGGTTTTGTGTTTTTCTTTGACCAGAAAGTTTGGGAATGAATAGGGCCCTTACTTGCCTATCTTCCCACCATAGCATCCTACTGTATTTAATCTGAGAAGTTGTATATCTCCTAGATATCAAAGCTTGCATTCAATTTTTTTATAGCCTGAGCAATATCAGAGAGAGATTTTTGGGAAGAGAATAACCAGCTCGGGTTTATTTAGTGATTTGAAATGCCACTCTTTTTGAGAAAAAAAGTGTGTAGCAAAGCGAATGGGAGAGTGATTGTGGCTGTTTACACAAAATATGAGCCTGGCAAAACATTCTGCTCGTGTTTCCTGAAGATTTTTTTGATCAACAGACTCAAGTGCTTTCTCCGTCTGAAGGGGAAAGAGTTTTTTTTGGGGGGGGAGTGCTCTGTCTTTCTGAGGGGGAAAAGGGTGAGTGTCTTGAAGTGCCCTCTCCTTCTGAGGGGAAAAGGGTGAGTGTGTTGAAGTGCCCTCTCCTTCTGAGGGGAAAAGGGTGAGTGTCTTGAAGTGCCCTCTCCTTCTGAGGGGAAAAGGGTGAGTGTGTTGACGTGCCCTCTCCTTCTGAGGGGAAAAGGGTGAGTGTGTTGAAGTCCCCTCTCCTTCTGAGGGGAAAAGGGTGAGTGTCTTGAAGTGCCCTCTCCTTCTGAGGGGAAAAGGGTGAGTGTGTTGAAGTGCCCTCTCCTTCTGAGGGGGAAAAGGGTGAGTGTCTTGAAGTGCCCTCTCCTTCTGAGGGGAAAAGGGTGAGTGTCTTGAAGTGCCCTCTCCTCCTGAGGGGGAAAAGGGTGAGTGTCTTAAAGTCCCCTCTCCTTCTGAGGGGAAAAGGGTGAGTGTCTTGAAGTCCCCTCTCCTTCTGAGGGGAAAAGGGTGAGTGTCTTGAAGTGCCCTCTCCTTCTGAGGGGAAAAGGGTGAGTGTCTTGAAGTGCCCTCTCCTTCTGAGGGGAAAAGGGTGAGTGTCTTGAAGTGCCCTCTCCTTCTGAGGGGGAAAGGGTGAGTGTCTTGAAGTGCCCTCTCCTTCTGAGGGGAAAAGAGGGGTATTTTTAGAAGTCTAACCACTGAAAATTTGCCTTACAGCTTTATTGACTCTGCTATATTACATTTATCGTGTGCTACCCCGTTTTACCTTGCCAAGAAAGTGACATTTTTGTGGCTAATGTTCCACCACAGGATCCAATGATTACTGTCTTGAGATTAATGAATAGTGTTATTTTTTTATCAGTACTACAATGATCTATTTACAGTGTATTGATATTCTGCTGTCCATCTGCTGTCTCGTAGGGATATTATTGTGTGTGTTCTCCGATCAACACAGCAGGTATCTCAATGACACCAGTACTTTACTCATATTTGTTTATAGCATCAGAATCCTAGTTGTTGCCATGCAAGTTGGTTGCACAATGGGTCAGATATACCAACTGTTTATGGAACAGAGGTGGTTCAGAGAAACCATGCTCTCATGTGACGATGATGCGTGTCTGACACCTGTAAATCTCAGCTCCTAGACTTTAGCTAAGCAGTCTAACTTGGTGTTGTGGCGAACAGGATACCGGGATATGAACCAAGGTATTTGCACCGGTGCAAAGTTTGTACCGGTTTATGCTGAAATGGATAATAGACCAAAGACAAGACACTGGGCTTAATTTTCCGTCGGCTAAAACAGATCTGAAGTAAAAAAAGACTAGTACTGCAGAGGGATTAGGCTGTACTCAAAACGCCCCTTTTTTACCATGTCCCAGAGAACCACGTATTTATGCAACTTTAAATCCATCAGTGAGACAATGTGGTACATCGATGGTATCACCAGATGCAAATACGTTTTATGTGATAGAGTGCTGTCCCGTTTCTTTCCAATGCTGCAGTTATTTTGGGATGAATTTGTACTCTGCCAGGGCTGTTTTGCAGCGTCTGGATGGATTCTGTCTGGTGTGCGGAAGGGCGGGTGTGTGTTGGTGTGTGTCCTTATGTGTTGGTGTGTGTGCATGCGCGTCTGCCTGCGTGCGTGGATGTGTGTGTTGACAGGACCACCAGACAGATGTCCCCCTGCTGCCACCTTGATTGAATTCCTTTCTATTGGTTTGTTATATAACCAGTCAAGGGCTATCAGCCGCGTCTGGACCCACCACAATAATCTTCTCTCCTGTCGGAGGGACAAAGTCAGGACTCGGTCTGTGTCCCAAATAGGGAATAGGGTGCTATTTGGGATGCACACCCTTTCTTCTCCAGATGGATATTTATTTAAGACGAGCCAGGGTTAGACTGTTTGGGCCAGTTATTTTGACGACTGGCAAACGGGACCCCATTGGTTGGTTCTGGTTTTGGGTCATGCCTAAGGTTTTGTATATGGCTAGATACCATGTGAATTGACAGAATTGTATTTGTATATTTGTTTGGTCACAGTAAATATTGGACAGGCTTCAGGCTTTATGTATATTTGGGAACCACTGATACTGTGTGAACAGTATAATGTGATATGTTTCAGTGTGCCGTATAGACCTATCTTATTCAGTATTCCGTATAGACCTATCTTATTCAGTGTTCCGTATAGACCTCTCATTCAGTGTTCCGTATAGACCTATCTTATTCAGTGTTCCGTATAGACCTATCTTATTCAGTGTTCCGTATAGACCATCTTATTCAGTGTTCCATATAGACCTAGCTTATTCAGTGTTCCGTATAGACCTAGCTTATTCAGTCTTCCGTATAGACCTCTTATTCAGTGTTCCGTATAGACCTATCTCATTCAGTGTTCCGTATAGACCTATCTCATTCAGTGTTCCGTATAGACCTATCTTATTCAGTGTTCCGTATAGACCATCTTATTCAGTGATCCATATAGACCTAGCTTATTCAGTGTTCCGTATAGACCTAGCTTATTCAGTGTTCCGTATAGACCTATCTTATTCAGTGTGCCGTATAGACCTATCTTATTCCGTGTTCCATATAGACCTATCTATTCAGTGTTCCGTATAGACCTATCTTATTCAGTGTTCCGTATAGACCTATCTTATTCAGTGTTCCGTATAGACCTATCTTATTCAGTGTTCCGTATAGACCTATCTATTCAGTGTTCCGTATAGACCTATCTATTCAGTGTGCCGTATAGACCTATCTTATTCAGTGTTCCGTATAGACCTATCTTATTCAGTGTTCCGTATAGACCTATCTTATTCAGTGTTCCGTATAGACCTATCTATTCAGTGTTCCGTATAGACCTATCTATTCAGTGTGCCGTATAGACCTATCTTATTCAGTGTTCCGTATAGGCCTATCTTATTCAGTGTTCCGTATAGACCTATCTTATTCAGTGTTCCGTATAGACCTATCTTATTCAGTGTTCCGTATAGGCCTATCTTATTCAGTGTTCCGTATAGGCCTATCTTATTCAGTGTTCCGTATAGACCTATCGTATTCTGTGTTCCGTATAGACCTATCTTATTCAGTGTTCCGTATAGACCTATCTTATTCAGTGTTCCGTATAGACCTATCTTATTCAGTGTTCCGTATAGACCTATCTTATTCAGTGTGTAGCATTCTGTAGATGTACGTACACATGCATCGCTTTTACAGCATGATGGCATATCAATGAGTGAAATCCTTCTCCGCACACAAATCACAGAGAAATAGACACAACTGGCCGTTTGTTGTGTTCCTTCACTGCCTCATCATCCTCTCCAATTCCTTTTTGATTCAATCAAACCCAATCTAGTTCAAATCTACTCTACTGCTCAAAAATCGTATATATATATATATATATATATAGTATGTAAGCACGCCAGTATACCATTCTACCCCACAGCATACAGATTCATCTTGGCTCGTTCTTATGAGCGCGGTAGTTTAATGTTGACAGCTAATGTGATGGCAAAGGTGTAAATAAACTGTCTCGCTAATCAATCAGTCCATGAAGAAGGACTCTAATAGTCTCTTGTGTTCCTCGTCAATGATTTATTACCACTTTTATCAGTGTCATAAAACCTAAACTCCCCTCTGTCATTATCAGTAAGGTCTGCATTCCGGGAATCAGTTCAATCAGAGGCAACTTCTCCTGTGTTAGAGACAAAATATGTAAATACAGTGGCATTAATTCATTGTGGCTTTGAGTGACATATAACTACTATGGTTATATGTAAACATTCTGACATATTTCTAATGAGATACAGTATGTCTGGCTAATTTGCTAAATGATTCTGTCCGTTCATTTGATTGATTCAGCGTTGCTAAAATGGCACTGTAGAAAACACAGACAAAACTCTTACAGTATCCTATCCTATTTATATTATTCATCGTTTAATTGGTTTATGAAAATCACATATGGTGCCTTGCAAAAGTATTCAGACTCCGTAGATTTTTCCCCACATTTTATTGTGTTACAAAGTGGTATTAAAATTGAATTAATTGTAATTTTCTGTCAACCATCTATACAAAATACTCTGTAATGTCAAAGTGGAAGATTTTATTTAGATTTTTTTAAAGATGAATAAAAATACAATAAATAAAATATAACTGTATTCAGCTCCATAAGTCCATACATGTTCGTAACACCTTTGGCAGCGGTTTGGCAGCTGTGAGTCTTCTTGGGTAAGTCTCTAAGAGCTTTCCACACATGGATTGTGCAATATTTGCCTATTATTATTTTCAGAATTCTTCAAGCTCTGTCAAGATGTTGGTGATCATGGCTAGACAGCAATGTTCAAGTATTGCCGTAGGAGACAGTTACTCAGGGATGTGTTGTGTTAAATTTGCCCCAAACATACGGCTGCATTTAGGCCAAAAAGTGTATTATTTTGCAGTATTACTTTAGTGCCTTGTTCCAAACAAGATGCATGTTTTGGAATAATCACTGCCCTTAATGAGGCTTTTGAAAGGTCTCTGGTCTTTGTATTTTAATCTATGCTGGAAATTCAGTGCCTTACAGATGTTGTATGTATGGGGGACAAAGGAAGGGTTAGTCATTTAAACAATATATATATATATATATATATAATATATTAATATAATATATTTTTTAAAGTTAATTTTTTTTCCACTTTGACATTAGAGTATTTTGTGTTTATTGTTGACAAAAAATGACAATTTAATTCCACTTTGTAACACAATAAAATTCAAGGGGTCTGAATAATTTGGCAAGGCACTATAGATAACCATACTGTAGGTACACAATTATTCAATGTGTCAATCAATACAGTGTCAGCCTTGTTAGAACATAGGTTAAGTTGTGGCTTAAGAAGCTTGTCAGGTTCTCGATCCTGTCCAACCAAAATATACCTTGCATGTAAATCCTTTTGAATTTGAACCACAATTTGGGCAATAGGGTGTATGACCCTATGACGTTTCTCTGGCTAGACGCTGATGGTGGCTCGCTCCCCCTTCATCAGATCCGTTTAGGGAATTAGTAACTTCCAGAGAGACTCTGGCAGACAGGCACCTTATCAGTTACCCCACCACAGCAAAAGTAACTGCTAATAGAAGCCTATGGGATTTTCAATCAAGTCCTGAGCTAGTGACTGAGCGTGCAGCAACCCGGGTGTCAGATTGCCAGTGGTTCTGGTAACTGGAATGGGCCTCAGGTGGTTTGGCTCATTGCAGGGCTATAGAGGTCGGGTAGAGAGTTCATTAAAAAGTCAAAAATAACACACACGTTATCATACTGTCTTTGTGGTGCGACAAACATAAAAACTCAGTTTTTTTGTCCTAATATAATAATAGTATTTTGTTTAATTCTAGTTTTTTTTGCACAGCTCTTTTACTAACTGAAGATAGGTATTCATGTCACATTGTCATGTGGCATGATTTGTTTTCCAAGCTAAGTTACATCAAATAAATCGTTTTGGGGGGGGATGAACTCTACAAACGTGCTATTCCAGGAAATGTTCTGTAGCCTACTAACCAGAAGTTGATTGATTCCCACTGTCATTTTGAATTAGAGATGTGAAAAGTTCATACATTTGAAAAGCATTTAACATTTTAAAACTGCATAATGATATCAAAAGCATGGGGTCTGGAAAAGGATATTAAGAAATGGAACACATAGTCCTTCAGATATGACACTGGTTTCGAATGTCATGTCTGCCCAAAATAACCTTATTTGACATTGTGTATTGTCCTTTAACTCTGTGTTACACAAGAGAAAGCATACAGAGGCTTTTTGGGCAACATTCAGTCTTTCAGCTATCATCAACCTTCAGTCTTTCAGCTATCATCAACCTTCAGTCTACTATCATCAACCTTCAGTCTTTCAGCTATCATCAACCTTCAGTCTACTATCATCAACCTTCAGTCTTTCAGCTATCATCAACCTTCAGTCTACTATCATCAACCTTCAGTCTTTCAGCTATCATCAACCTTCAGTCTACTATCATCAACCTTCAGTCTTTCAGCTATCATCAACCTTCAGTCTACTATCATCAACCTTCAGTCTTTCAGCTATCATCAACCTTCAGTCTACTATCATCAATCTTCAGTCTTTCAGCTATCATCAACCTTCAGTCTTTCAGCTATCATCAACATTCAGTCTTTCAGCTATCATCAACCTTCAGTCTACTATCATCAACCTTCAGTCTACTATCATCAACCTTCAGTCTTTCAGCTATCATCAACATTCAGTCTTTCAGCTATCATCAACCTTCAGTCTTTCAGCTATCATCAACCTTCAGCCTTTCAGCTATCATCAACCTTCAGTCTTTCAGCTATCATCAACATTCAGTCTTTCAGCTATCATCAACATTCAGTCTTTCAGCTATCATCAACATTCAGTCTTTCAGCTATCATCAACCTTCAGCCTTTCAGCTATCATCAACCTTCAGTCTTTCAGCTATCATCAACCTTCAGCCTTTCAGCTATCATCAACCTTCAGTCTTTCAGCTATCATCAACATTCAGTCTTTCAGCTATCATCAACCTTCAGCCTTTCAGCTATCATCAACCTTCAGTCTTTCAGCTATCATCAACCTTCAGTCTTTCAGCTATCATCAACATTCAGTCTTTCAGCTATCATCAACCTTCAGTCTTTCAGCTATCATCAACATTCAGTCTTTCAGCTATCATCAACATTCAGTCTTTCAGCTATCATCAACCTTCAGTCTACTATCATCAACATTCAGTCTTTCAGCTATCATCAACCTTCAGTCGTTCAGCTATCATCAACCTTCAGTCTTTCAGCTATCATCAACATTCAGTCTTTCAGCTATCATCAACATTCAGTCTTTCAGCTATCATCAACATTCAGCCTTTCAGCTATCACCAACATTCAGTCTTTCAGCTATCATCAACCTTCAGTCTTTCAGCTATCATCAACATTCAGTCTTTCAGCTATCATCAACCTTCAGTCTTTCAGCTATCATCAACCTTCAGTCTTTCAGCTATCATCAACCTTCAGTCTTTCAGCTATCATCAACATTCAGTCTTTCAGCTATCATCAACATTCTGTCTTTCAGCTATCATCAACATTCAGTCTTTCAGCTATCATCAACATTCATTCTTTCAGCTATCATCAACCTTCAGTCTTTCAGCTATCATCAACATTCAGCTTTTCAGCTATCATCAACCTTCAGCTTTTCAGCTATCATCAACCTTCAGCTTTTCAGCTATCATCAACCTTCAGCCTTTCAGCTATCATCAGCCTTTCAGCTACCATCAACTTTCAGTCTTTCAGCTATCATCAACCTTCAGCCTTTCAGCTATCATCAACCTTCAGCCTTTCAGCTATCATCAGCCTTTCAGCTACCATCAACTTTCAGTCTTTCAGCTATCATCAACCTTCAGCCTTTCAGCTACCATCAACCTTTCAGCCTTTCAGCTACCATCAACCTTTCAGCTATCATCAGCCTTTCAGCTACCATCAACTTTCAGTCTTTCAGCTATCATCAACCTTCAGCCTTTCAGCTACCATCAACCTTTCAGCTATCATCAGCCTTTCAGCTATCATCAACTTTCAGTCTTTCAGCTACCATCAACCTTCAGTCAAGTGCTACAGATGTGAGAGTGCTGCCCTCTTCTGGGGAAAAGATGGAAATATTGTCAATCGCCACAGTTCCCATAAAACCGTACAAAAGCCACAGCAGGTTGGAATGCTTTCTCTCTGAATATTGGACCTCCGATATTGACGCTGCCTCCAGCTATTTTATGATTTGATGTCGGGGCAATTTATGTTAGTCTTAAATATTGGTGTAGCCAGTCTATTATTAACATCTAAGGTAGGCTCACACATTGAACCTCAAATCAAATCACATTTTATTTGTCACATACACGTGTTTAGCAGATGTTATTGCGGGTGTAGCGAAATGCTTGCGTTTCTAGCTCCAACAGTGCAGTAATATCTAACAATTTCACAACAATACACACAAATCTAAAGGAAAGGAATGTAATTTAGAGTATATAAATATTTGGGCGAGCAATGTCAGAACAGCATAGACTAAGATACAGTAGAGTAGGATAGAATACAGTATATACTGCACCTATCTTTACAGATGAATTGTTTTTGACTTGTGGCCTGAAATAATATTTGAAACTCTGGCTTATAGTCAACCACAGGAATTTATTGATCCTCTAATATCTTCTAATGCCAGATTAAATGTTTTCACTTTGTGACAACTATTGGTGTAAAGTCTTAATGAAGGAACATTTGATTGATTTATTAATTGAGAGATTGAGATGAGTGGTGTTGTATTAATGCTCAGCGAAAATGTAGTTATTGCTTGCATCAACATTACTCCTGGTCTTGCTGTTTTGTCGGGAGGTTTTGAATAGTGCAGGGGTCATAACGACGTAAAATGACAGCCATCTAGTAACTGTATCCTTGGCAACAATCTCTGCCTGTGTGTTTGGATGTTAATGAAAAGGATAGTTTCTCTGAAGTGCTAGGGAGGGAGACAACACAGAGCGCATGTGACACACACTCTCTCCCCATTGGCTGCTGCTGAAGGCAGGTTGGGCCTATCACGTCACTGTCTCCTCTGCAGGTGGAGGGCAACAATATGTAGTCATGTGGAATGAAAAGCTGGCTTGCAATATTGAACATCAGATAAAGACAGAGTGGTATCTCTCTGCCCCTTTACCTTCTGTGTCAATTGCCAACTGTTTAAAAAAAATGTATTTCTTTGTTGAATCGTTCACCTTGGTTGTACTGAACCGTTGTTCCATGCTGGTTAGGACTGGTTGTACTGAACCGTTGTTCTATGCTGGTTAGGACTCAAGAGTTGCACAGACTTAGCTGGTCCACAGCCTCGTCCAAGGATCTTCCAGTGTACTCATAATCACCCCAGAGCCACCACAGCTCACAGTGCATTCGGAAAGTATTCAGACTCCATCCCTTTTTCCACATTTTGTTACATTACAGCCTTATTAAAAATAAAACAAAAAATCCTCATCAATATACACACAATACCACATAATGGCAAAATGAAAACAGGTGTATAGAAAATGTATTACAGATTTAAAAAATGAAAAACAGAAATACCTTATTTAATGAAATATTCAGACCCTAAAATGTAGTTGGCAATGAGACTGGAAATTGAGCTCAGGGGCATCCTGTTTCCATTGATCATCCTTGAGATGTTTATACAACTTGATCGAGACAGGATTGTGTTGAGGCACAGATCTGGGAAAGGGTACTAAAAAATGTTTGCTGCATTGAAGTCCCCAAGAACACAGTGGCCTCCATCATTTTTAAATGAAGAAGTTTGGAACCACCAAGTCTCTTCCTGGAGCTGGCCACCCGGCCAAACTGAGCAATCGGAGGACAAGAGCCTTGATCAGGGAGGTAACCAAGAATGCAATGGTCACACTGACAGAGCTCCAGAGTTCCTCTGTGGAGATGGGAGAATCTTCCAGAAGGACAACTGTCTCTGTAGCACTCCACCAATCAGGCCTTTATGGTAGAGTTGCCAGACAGAAGCTACTCCTCAGTAAAAGGCCCATAACAGCCCGCTTGGAGTTTGCCAAAAGGCACCTAAAGGATTCTTAGGCCATGAGAAACAAGATTATCTGGTCTGATGAAACCAAGATTGAACTCTTTGGCCTGAATGCCACGTGTCACGTCTGGAGGTAACTTGGCACCATCCCTACGGTGAAGTGTGGTGGTGGCAGCATCATGCTGTGGGGATGTTTTTCATCGGCATGGACTGGGAGACTAGTCAGGATCAAGAGAAATATGAACGGAGCAAAGTACAGAGATCCTTGATGAAAACCTGCCCCAGAGCGCTCAGGACCTCAGACTGGGGTGAAGGTTCACCTTCCGACAGGACAACGACCCTAAGCACACAGCCAAGACAACGCAGGAGTGGCTTTGGGACAAGTCTCTGAATGTCCTTGAGAGGCTCAGCCAGAGCCCGGACGTGAACCAAAATATCAAAATGCCCTGTGTTTTTCTCCTCACTTTGAAAACATCTACAGTCCTATTGATCTGATTGGTTACTGATCTGATTGGTTACTAATAATATAATTTAAAAACCCTCAAATGGTGTCCCATATGTGTTTAGACAAGGCAACCATTTACGGTGACGATTGAACATCTCAGGAGAGACCTGAAAATAGCTGGGCAGCAACGCTCCCTCGATCTGCAGAGAAGAATGGGAGAAACTTCCCAAATACAAGTGTGCCAAGCTTGTAGCGTCATACCCAAGAAGACTCAAGGCTGTACTCACTGCCTAAAAGTGCTTTAACAAGTACTGAGTAAAAGGTCTGAATACTTATGTAAATGTGACATTTAAGTTTATTTTTTGTAATAAATTTGCAAAAAAAGCCTGATTGATGGGGGGGGGGGGGGGCGACAATTTAATATATTTTAGAATAAGCCTGTAACGTAACAAAATGTGGAAAAAGTCAATGGGTCTGAATACTTCCCGAATGCACTGTAGGGTGGCATTTACATAGTGTAAAAGACTTGGGCAGCGTGTTAAACACTAACCTAATTCTAATCTGACAGCGTGATTTCATTTGAATTTAATTTAAAAAATAATGTGCGTTATATAGAGGCTACTATTTATGTATTGCTCAGTTTTCTAAACTATGGTTCAATAATCAACTCCTAATAACGCACATTGTTTTCAACAAAGTGTAATTAAATCCCACTGCAAGATTATAATGAGATTTACTAGGGATGTGCAAGACGATTCGATACATATCTAGACACACGGACTTCGATATGATACAGAGACCATACGTATTAGTTTTAAACAATTTGGTTGGATTAGAGAAGGAAACTATTCCCAATTTATTGTCTGAGCTGGTCCTGTCTGAGCTGGTCCTGTCTGAGCTGGACCTGTCTGAGCTGGACCTGTCTGAGCTGGTCCTGTCTGAGCTGGTCCTGTCTGAGCTGGTCCTGTCTGAGCTGGTCCTGTCTGAGCTGGACCTGTCTGAGCTGGTCCTGTCTGAGCTGGACCTGTCTGAGCTGGACCTGTCTGAGCTGACTTGTGTGTGTGTAAATGATGTATGTCTATGGTGTATGTATTACACAGGAGGTTGGTGCCACCTTAATTGGGGAGAACGGGCTTGTGGTAATGACTGGAGCGGAATAAGTGGAATGGTATCAAATACATCAAACACATGGTTTCCATATAAATGATGCCATTCCATTTGCTTCATTGCAGCTATTATTATGAGCTGTCCTCCCGTCAGCAGCCTCCACTGATGTACTATGTAGGCGGCTGAGCCATAAGGGGCACTAGACATCTACCACCCCACAACCAATGTCTAATTAGGGTGGAGGGATTAAGTGTTTGAGCTAGTAATGTAATAATGTATTAATATTTATCGTTTACAAATGAGGTGTGACAAGCAATGAATGTAGAACTTTGGATTTCACCCCCATATCAAAATCGAATGGTTTTGACAGTTTGGAAGTTTAAATGGAAGGATCATCTCTTCTCCTCTCGCTTCGACCATTCAGTGCACCTGTCAAAATGGATTGCAGTCCTCGTTATGAAATGATTAACTTTACCCTGTATATCTAAAAATGACCATATACACTGATTGTTCAGCAAAACTACCAGAACTATGGCTGATGGTGAACAATCTAAATCAAATCTACAGTAAGCCAGTTCAGCAGGTTGCCTATACAGCCAGATGAGAGTTGTCTCCGGTAACTGACTTTTATTATGGTAAAAAAAACATTTCCACGTGCATAGATAACAATAATAAGCTAGCAAATTACATACAGTTGAAGTCAAAATACATTTAAACTCAGTTTTTCACAATTCCTGACATTTAATCCAAGTAAAAAATCCCTGTCTTAGGTCAGTTAGGATCACTATTTTACTTTAAGAATGTGTCAGAATAATAGTAGAGACAATGATTTATTTCAGCTTTAATTTCTTTCATCACATTCCCAGTGGGTCAGAAGTTTACATACACTCAATTAGTATTTGGTAGCATTGCCTTTAAATTATTTAACTTGGGTCAAACGTTTCGGGTAGCCTTCCACAACCTTCCCACAATAATTTGGGTGAATTTTGGCCCATTCCTCCTGACACAGCTGGTGTAACTGAGTCAGGTTTGTAGGCCTCCTTGCTCACACACACTTTTTCAGTTCTGCCCACTCATTTTCTATAGGATTGAGGTCAGGGCTTTGTGAGGCCACTCCAATACCTTGACTTTGTTGTCCTTAAGCCATTTTACCACAACTTTGGAAGTATGCTTGGGAACATTGTCAATTTGGAAGACCCATTTGTGACCAAGCTATAACTTCCTGGCTGATGTCTTGAGATGTTACTTCAATATATGCACATAATTGTCCTTCCTCATGATGACATCTATTTTTGAAGTGCACCAGTCCCTCCTGCAGCAAAGCACCACCACAACATGATGCTGCCACCCCCATGCTTCACGGTTGGGATGGTGTTCTTTGGCTCCCCCTTTTTCCAAGCCTCCCCCTTTTTCCTTCAAACATAACAATGGTCATTCTGGCCAAGCACTTCTATTTTTGTTTTCATCAGACCAGAGGACATTTCTCCAAAAAGCACAATCTTTGTCCTCATATGCAGTTGCAAACTGTAGTCTGGCTTTTTTATGGTAGTTTTGGAGCAGTGGCTTCCTCCTTGCTGAGTGGCCTTTCAGGTTATGTCGATATAACTAGTTTTACTGTGGATATAGATACTTTTGTACCTGTTTCCTCCAGCATCTTCACAAGGTCCTTTGCTGTTGTTCTGAGATTTATTTGCACTTTTCGCATCAAAGTACGTTCATCTCTAGGAGACAGAATGCGTCTCCTTCCTGAGCGGTATGACGACTGCATAGTCCCATGGTGTTTATACTTGCGTGCTATTGTTTGTACAGATGAACGTGGTACCTTCAGGCATTTGGGTATTGCTCCCAAGGATGAACCAGACTTTTTTTCCTGAGGTCTTGGATGATTTATTATGATTTTCCCATGAAGTCAAGCAAAGAGGAACTGAGTTTGAAGGTAGGCTTTGAAATACATTCACAGGTACACCTCCAATTGACTCAAATTATGTCAATTAGATGTCAATTAGCTTCTAAAGCCATGACATCATTTTCTAGAATTTTCCAAGCTGTTTAAAGGCAAAGCCAACTCAGTGTTGTGATACAGTGAGTTATAAGTGAAATAATCTGTCTGTAAACAATTGTTGGAAAAATGACTTGTGTCATGCACAAAGTAGATGTCCTAACCCACTTGCCAAAACTATGGTTTGTTAACAAGAAATTTGTGGAGTGGTTGAAGAACGAGTTTTAATGACTCCAACATAAGTGTATGTAAACTTCCGACTACAACTGTAGGTTGTCACTCAACTAATAAAGCCTAATTTCACGCAAGCCATTTTAGCCATGCAGATGTGAAAGATCTGGAACAGGCCACCTGCCTCGCGTTTGTCAGTGCGCCGAAGCTTGGCACAATGCCCCAGTTTGACTAGGCAACTGATATTGCCTGAGGTTGACAGTCATTGAGCTGTAAATCATGTTGCATGCCGAACAACAGTTACATGCAGTTCCACACTGAAGGAGAGGGCACATCAGTTGTCACAAAAGATGAGAGGTATTTTCAGAAGGTAGAAAGGATGTAATATGTAGGGTGTCCAATCAAAACACATATTTTGACCAATGGGTAAAATATGTTAATTGTGTAGATACTCCTCTAAGAAAATCAATGGTCCAAACCTCATGTCTGTATCATAATCTGTTCAAAAGTTGTTGGAGTTTTTACCTTTGTAGGATGGCCAGCATTAGTGTGACTAAATCTATGGAGGCCAGAGGATTATAAATTTTTTTAAATCTGAAAAATATTATTGTGTCATCTAGGCTGGATGCTGTGTGAGAAGGAAGGCAAACTGACAGGCTCAACGTTTGAACTCGTCATCTTTCTACATAAAATAATATACAGTAGAGCCTGATCGATTTTGAGACATGACATGTAGTATTTTTTATTTATTTATTTTTTACCTTTATTTAACTAGGCAAGTCAGTTAAGAACAAATTCTTATTTTCAATGACAGCCTAGGAAAAGTGGGTTAACTGCCTGTTCAGGGGCAGAACGACAGATTTGTACCTTGTCAGCTCAGGGATTTGAACTTGAAACTTTTCGGTTACTAGTCCAACGCTCTAACCACTAGGCTACCCTGCCGCCCCTTTAACAATAAAGAGGCTATGTGCGGGGATACAGGTTAGTCGAGGTAGTTGAGGAAATATGTACATGTAGGCAGGGGTAAATTAACTATGTATAAATAATGAACAGCGAGAACAGCAGCTTAAAAAAAGAGGGTCAATGCAAATAGTCCGGGTAGCCATTTGATTAACTGTTTAGCAGTCTTATGGCTTGGGGATAGAATTTGTATGATTTATTTATTTAACCTTTATCTAACTAGGCAAGTCAGTTAAGAACACATTCTTATTTACAATGACAGCCTGCCGGGGAGCAGTGGGTTTAACTGCCTTGTTCAGAGACAGAACGACAGATTTTTACCTTGTCCGCTCGGGGTTACTGGCCCAATGCTCTAACCACTAGGCATGATAGTTTGTTAGTGATGTGGATGCCAAGGAACTCTCTGGTTCTTTAGCTTAGTGATGAGCATTGAGGGCACTATGGTGTTGAACGCTGAGCTGTAGTCCACAAACAGTATTCTCACATAGGTGTTCCTTTTTCCCAGGTAGGAAAGGCCAGTGTGGAGTGTAATGGAGATTGCATCATCTGTGGATCTGTTGGGGCGGTATGCGAATTGTAGTTGGTCTAGGGTTTCTGGGATGATGGTGTTGATGTGAACCATGACCAGCCTTTCAAAGCACTTCATGGCTACAGACATGAGTGCTACGAGGAGGAAGTCATTTAGGCAGGTTACCTTGGCATTCTTGGGCACAGGTGGTCTGCTTGAAACATGTAGGTATTACAGCCTCGGTCAGGGAGAGGTTGAAAATATCAGTGAAGACACTTGCCAGTTGTTCAGCGCATGCTCTGAGTACGTGTCCTGGTAATCTGTCTGGCCTTGTTGACCTTTTTAAAGGGCTTACTCACATCAGTTACAGAGAGCGTGATCACACAGTCGTCTGGATCAGCTGGTGCTCTCATTCATGGTTCAGTGTCGCTTGCCTCAAAGTGAGCATAGAAGTAATTGAACTTGTCTGGTAGGCTCGTGACTGGGTTTCCCTTTGTAATCCGTAATAGTTTGCAAGCCCTGTCACATCTGACAAGCGTCAGAGCTGATGTGGTAGGATTCAATCTTAGTCCTGTATTGATGCTTTGCCTGTTTGATAGTTCGTTGGAGGGCATAGCGGGATTTCTTATAAGCGTCCGGGTTAGTGTCCTACTCTTTGAAAGCGGCAGCTCTAGCATTTAGATCAGTGTGGATGTTGCCTGTAACCCATGGCTTCTGGTTGGGATGTGTTTTTGATTTTTGTAAAAAAAAATGTACCTTTATTTAACTAGGCAATATCATATCCGTACGGTCACTGTGGGGACGACGTCGTCAATGCACTTATTGATGAAGCTGGTGAATCGTTACATCCCTGGTATACTCCTCAATGCCATCGGATGAATCCTGCTGGTAGAAATTAGCTAATGATATTTTAGAGAAAGACCCCATTAAACAAGATATTTGTCTTGGTAAAATGTATTTTAGTACTTAAGGAAGTGACATTTCATCATCAATGTGCGTTTTCACCCTGACACCCTATAATATGAGCACATTGTTTTTGTGAACTGGCTATTCGTAACGTTTGAATTGATTTTCTGACCGATGCACGCTACAGTACATTTGGATCCATTTGGGGTCCGCAGACCGTTGCACTTGTATCTTAAACATTTGAATCGAGGACCAATACAAACCGGTGAATCGTTACATCCCTAAGGTTTACAGTATTTTTTGCACTTTGCACAATTATTTTGCACTACTACAAAAATGCAACCCATAGTTAAAAATGAAGGATCTGAGTTTAACCTGAGGTAGATGGGGTCAGTGGATGGGGTCAGTGGACTGGTGTACTGGCTTTCCAGTCAGCCAGGTGAATGACTCATAGGTCTCTATTACATGACAGATGAATAGTCAGAGAGACCTCTGTGACATCCACCAGCATGTCACACAACACCCAAACCACCCACCAGCACTCACAATGCCTTTGAGGACATCTGTCTGTCGTGAAAATCAGGACACATGTCATATCAATTAAAAGATAGGTGCACAGCTCTGACTCGATAACAAACATTTGAAATACATCAAGCCTTTTAGGCTAAAAGGTCATGTTTTTAACCAGAACTAAATAGATTTTTTGCTATCGGGGGAGTGTTGCACCTATTTTTCTTGATGTTGCTATGATTTTTGGCTGCACCTTGACTCATATTGGTTGATGTGCAATCCTCACATCCTGTAGATAGCCAGCTGAGCTTGGGCTCCTCTCAGTACGACTTCCCATGGCAGTGAGTTTCTTCTTCTATTATTGCCTTGGCTCTTTGGGGCATAAGTTCATTGCCGTTAAGCACTTTGTGACAAATATAAAAAGTGATATGCACTTTGATTGATTTGTCCGGAATCATATAATTTGACTATAGGAGGTTGCCTTGAAGTACAATGATACACATGGTGGGTTACTATGGCACTATATAGCCATCCATGGATAATACTGTATGTGTCCTCAATATCACAATAACCCACATTATGTAAATGTTATGATTCTGTACTAGTGCACATTGACTCTGTTTAGGTACAGTAGGCCACACAATGGAGGCCAGTCTGCCTGTCTCGTGGCTGAAGTAAACATTAGTCATATTGAATGGGCCTGTGGTTTTCAATGGCAATGATAAGAGCAGGTAGAATGAGTTATTAAAGCATTTGAGTGAGCCGGCCACAACAGGATGCGTTTCCTACAGTCCAGTGTATGCAAGGGGCTAGACCTTTTCTGCTGTTAAACACAGACACACACACACATTTTCCTGTCGGTTGCATGCTTGGATTGATAGACTTGGTCTTGTGTTTTACAGCTGGTTAGTCCTAGTGGTGCTTGATTGTGCCTTTAAGTGCTAACCTGGTTTACCACTAGCTGTCATACAAGATCATGTTTTTGTTTGTGCTGTTGAATAAGGACACATCAGTATTACCTCTCCATCTGGTGGGGGACAGGTAAGGGTTCGGTCAGGGTTGCCAGATTGTCCCCAGAAGTTTCCAGAGGCTTCGCTCCATGGGCAGAATGAGATAGACAGCAGCACCAGGATCCCTGATCTGTATGGATGAGGTCACTCAGGGGTGGGGGGGGGGGGTGTCACCTTACCTGGGCCTCCCACCTTTATTGGATAACAACTATTGGACATTAGCCCACGCCTCTGCACTTGTTGGTAAATATTGAGTGGAGCTGTGGCGCTAACAAGGTGCTAGCAGCCTACCCTTCAGCAGTAGGAGCATATTGAGTGAAGATGGCAACCACCTGCTTGTCAAGTCTGTGCATTTAAGTTAGCCTAGAAAATGAGTAGCGTGAGCGAGGTATTAGCAAAATGCTAAATGACTCAATCTGAGAGTTAGCCTATATAGCGAGTTATCAAGGTGCTAGTTGAGTATTGAGAGGTCTGGTGTATTGCGAGTTCTGGTTTATTGAAAGACTTGAGCATTACGAGATCTCTCTGAAGATGAGTCTGCCGGCTAGCTGTGAGCTCCTGTCTCTGGAGAGGACATCCAGACAGCGCCACACACACCCTCCCACCAATGGCTCACCATCCAACGGCTCGCCATTCGCAACCAACAAGCCAATTGACATTAAGCCAAAGAAGAGATGGTATGCCCTCTGAGCGCCTGTTTGTTTGTTGTTGTAAAAGAGTTTAAGATAGGAGTGGTAGCAACCTTTTACAGCTACCTACAGTATTTTGGGGGGATTACTGTATAAGGGAATGTTATGTATATGTACTACCTAGTAATCATGTAGTATTTATCTCTGGAAATTCATTTTTGTTGTTGTTGAAAGAACAACCAAAATGTAGGTACAACAACGAGTACTCCTTAACTACATTTACTTATTAGCTTGTTGCAAGGTCTTTACATAGATTATTCCTTCTGTTCTGATAGTGTTTCTGGCTATGTAGGCCCTATGTAGGCCTACTGTGAAGTACAGTATTATGTGGATTATAATTAATGGACATTTTTGTTGGGGTTGATACTTTTTTGCTAAGGGAAAATCAAGTCTGAAATTACAAACGTCAGAAGCCTTTTTAAACCTCAAATATACTACAAGTTTTACATTTCCTGCAAGGCAGGAAAGTTATCCTGTAACAGGGTGTTAAAATTAAGATCCTACATCTGTAGTCACCCACAGTAACCTATATTAGACGCAATATTCTCATCTCACATTGTGGACCTCTATTTTTCCATGACACATAATAATCGGCATAAATATTGTTCCTCGTGGTGTGTTCTGTGTGTCATCCGCTGCAACGTACCAGACGTTGATCACATTATTTTAGACTTATATGACATCATCTAACCTCGACATAACCCTTTAAGGATTCATATATTTCCCGTCTATCTCCCTGACTGAGTTGCCTGTTAGAAAAATCTCTCTTACCTTCCTTTCAAATGCCAAGTGTAATCTCACGCTTCAGTTCTGCTGTGTCCTAAAAGGCTTAGCACCACAAGAGTTGTTCAGTGTCAGCTGCTTTCAGCCAAATGCGCTAGCCTGGCTATGAGGAAGGAAGCCTTGCCTCTAACAAGACATTAAATAGACTGAAGAGGAATGATGGGGACTTGAGAGAACCCTTGACCAAAAGGCTACTACTGACCAACTGACCAATGTGCCCGTGTGGCTATATAACCTACATTAGTGGTCCCTGGGAACCAGTCCTGGTCCTAAACATCTACAGGGTTGGTAGGCTTTAGCTCTGACAAATCTCATGAAACTAAACACGGTGTTGATGAGAAGTCAGGTTTTTAATAAGGTCGGTGCTGACATTTAACACATGTACACGTGTTTATTATACGCATGTGTGAATTGGACATTTGTTTTTTTGCATATTTCACTCCCTCTGAGATACCCTCAGACAGTGGGGTAACGGCCAGGGATCAGCCATTATTGACGGCGACACCTGGAGCAATTAGAATTAAGTGCCTTGCTCAAAGGCACATCGACCCTCCCCTAACACATCCCCTTAGGTGTGTTATTGCTGGGATGGAACAAAAACCTGCACATCCTGTAACTCTTCAGTACCAGTTTGGGGACTTTTTGGGGATGCTCAGGAATATCAGTCCTCAACCTGAAGTACCACCCCTTTGCACTATTGAAGCGGGATGAGTTTGAATGCTTCGGAAAGGGCGGTTACGTGCTTTTGCAAAGCAGAGGGGACTGAGTTCGAGTCTCTATGGGCTGGAGGTGATCAGGGGGAAGCGGTTGTCCTTTCCACAAGCATCTTCTCATGTCAGGTTTGGGTTACATCTGTATATTCTTTCTGTTTTACAGCTTGTAAAACAAAGTTCCACAAGAGCAACAGCGTAAATTAAGCCCCTTAGGAAAGCTACGTATTTCTGAATGGTGTGAGAGAGAGAGAGGGAACGATACGGAAGAGAACAATCACCTCCTGGCCTTTCTCAGTTCAAGAATAGTTCAACAGTACAGAAATACTGTGTATGAACTTTCAACACACATCTTGAACACTCTGTGAATGCAATGGAACTCCTCTAATTTGAGTGTCCATAACAGAAGACTTAATTTCTTCTAACTAATTCAATTTGTGTAGTTGCATGGATACCGGTTTGTTTGGCGTGAACAAGATAAAAGAGAGATGAAAAATTAAGGGATTGACACTTAAGCATGCATGTCAAAGGAGAGGAACTGTACTACAGCACTATCAGTTAGGCTTAGTTTAATACTGTACTGTATGCTCTGCTGCCTGCTACCACATTGCAGTTGGCCTAGTTTTAGGCTCTATACTCTGCTGCTATCACATTACAGTAAAGTCTAGTTTACTATTGTATAAACCAAATCATAATGTATGTAAACAAAGCCGTTCTGGTAGTTCCGGGTTGCAAGCGTCGGAAAGTCTAGGTCCAAGAGGCCTCTAAACAGCTTCTACCCCCAAGCCATAAGACTCCTGAACATCTAATCAAATGGCTACCCAGACTATTTACATTGCTGCTTACTTGTTACATCAGAACCAGTTTGGAGGTTATGCTAACTAGCTACAAAGCCCATCTGTAGCCTCCGACTAACCATCTGAGGTCCAGTTATGGTCTCGTCATTTTTCTGCTATCTTGTTGCTTACCAGTTTGGAGGTTATGCTAACTAGCTACAAAGCCCATCTGTAGCCTCCGACTAACCATCTGAGGTCCAGTTATGGTCTCGTCATTTTTCTGCTATCTTGTTGCTTACCAGTTTGGAGGTTATGCTAACTAGCTACAAAGCCCATCTGTAGCCTCCGACTAACCATCTGAGGTCCAGTTATGGTCTCGTCATTTTTCTGCTATCTTGTTGCTTACCAGTTTGGAGGTTATGCTAACTAGCTACAAAGCCCATCTGTAGCCTCCGACTAACCATCTGAGGTCCAGTTATGGTCTCGTCATTTTTCTGCTATCTTGTTGCTTACCAGTTTGGAGGTTATGCTAACTAGCTACAAAGCCCATCTGTAGCCTCCGACTAACCATCTGAGGTCCAGTTATGGTCTCGTCATTTTTCTGCTATCTTGTTGCTTACCAGTTTGGAGGTTATGCTAACTAGCTACAAAGCCCATCTGTAGCCTCCGACTAACCATCTGAGGTCCAGTTATGGTCTCGTCATTTTTCTGCTATCTTGTTGCTTACCAGTTTGGAGGTTATGCTAACTAGCTACAAAGCCCATCTGTAGCCTCCGACTAACCATCTGAGGTCCAGTTATGGTCTCGTCATTTTTCTGCTATCTTGTTGCTTACCAGTTTGGAGGTTATGCTAACTAGCTACAAAGCCCATCTGTAGCCTCCGACTAACCATCTGAGGTCCAGTTATGGTCTCGTCATTTTTCTGCTATCTTGTTGCTTACCAGTTTGGAGGTTATGCTAACTAGCTACAAAGCCCATCTGTAGCCTCCGACTAACCATCTGAGGTCCAGTTATGGTCTCGTCATTTTTCTGCTATCTTGTTGCTTACCAGTTTGGAGGTTATGCTAACTAGCTACAAAGCCCATCTGTAGCCTCCGACTAACCATCTGAGGTCCAGTTATGGTCTCGTCATTTTTCTGCTATCTTGTTTGAACACCGAATGACCACCAGTGGGAGCGTATTGGCTATCTTGCCGGCACGCATGGATGAATGCAGATGTAAGTCATATAATGTTAGCAAGCAAAGACAACCCTAATTTTCAATTAATAAACTGGCTTGGAAGATACAACAGCACACAAATATTTCCTTACCCGATGCTAATGATGGTTCTATAGCCTGCCCGAGTTGCTCAGTTGAGGTTAGGCTACGAGGTTATCAGAAAGTGTCTGGCATAAGCCGTAGCCTACATGTCGACATGTAATCATCGCAATTTGAGAGTTATGTTTTACACAGAAAATAACCATCTCTGTTTAAAAGACTATATTATTGCTTGCCTGTGATGTCCTTCACACGGGGTATGATATTATTACTTGTTGTTTATTGCAAACAAACAGTTTTGGACTTGGCACACTAACCTCACATGGGCAGGCAATTAAGGTAGTGGCTCACTACTGTCATCTGCTGGATAATTTAGAGATTATACCATGAAATAGCACTGCACCGTTTACAATGATTCATGTTATTGAAAAGTTGATTTTGCCTGCTCCTTACCGTACTGTCAACTACCATATGCGATTACTGATTTGTAAATACTGAGCACAACCATGCACAGAACGCAACTTTTGCCACCCATAACTAAACTTGTTCGCTATTGTGACACCATGGTGATCTCTCCTATACTCTGCTGCTACCGCATTACAGCCAGGCCTAGTTTAATGCTGTATTCTCTGCTGCCTGCTACCACATTACATGGCAGTGAGGCCAAGGCAAGCCCTGCAGTGAGTTCATTCACTAATGAGCTTATGAAGGAAGTAGGGCACTAGGGCCTTTGCACCACAGGCAAAAGAAGGAGAGTCCGGTTACAGAGAGTGAGAGAGAGCAAGACAGAGAGAGAGAGAGAGATGTAGAGAGAGAGAGGGACAGAGAGAAAGAGAGAGAGAGCAAGAAAAAAAGCGAGAGAGCTTTAGGCATTTTTCGAGCCTGTCCAGGAAATGCAACAGAATTAGTCATTCAGCAGCCTTGTATTCTGACACACACTCAGCCTCCCCCTGCAGTGTCGCTTCCAGAGGTCTGTCAT
Source organism: Oncorhynchus kisutch (assembly GCF_002021735.2). Taxonomy (NCBI): domain Eukaryota; kingdom Metazoa; phylum Chordata; class Actinopteri; order Salmoniformes; family Salmonidae; genus Oncorhynchus; species Oncorhynchus kisutch. The sequence goes on along the minus strand of NC_034196.2, from coordinate 38,722,816 downwards.
GGAACCCCTGGACCACACATTCTGGACCTCTGGACTGTGCCCCTGGAATCCTGTGGCCCCTGACCAGGTCTCAGGCCGAGGCACCAAGCGAAAACGCTTTCTCAAATCTTACAGGTAGGACCCCTTGTTGCCGGGGGTTACCAGGTATTTTTTTATTTATTGCGAAGCGCACAGTGCTCGATCTAGTCAGTTATAGGCTGCAGAGGAAAACAATATGTTTTTTTTGGGGGGGGGGCACATTTAGGAGTATTGATTCATGTGCATTGTCCATGTCAAATACGTTGACTAGAGTCAAGTAAAGCAGTGGGGAGGCTTCTGAAATTATACAGGTGTAATTGTGTTGCTGTGCCTCTCCTTGGTGCTCTTTGTTTTAACAGAATACATTTGGTGGTTTATCTTAAACTGGTGTTTGTCTCTCATAACAGTGGAAATTGCTTGTGAAAGTCCCCATATCACTGCTGTTGTGATGGGGACAGGGGTTTTAGCGATAGCTTGCATTGACAGAACACAGTCCTAGCTTCTCTGATTATGTACCTCATGTCGTTGCCAAATGCTGTTCTCAGCTTCTCCACTTCCTAAGCTCTGGTATTGTACAGCTTAGTGAGGTGAGCTCTTAGGTCACGCGCTGTCCTAACAACCGCTTACTACAGCACTTCATGACATTCAGGTGAACCATACAGAGGGTTATGGTACATGACGTTGCAGTGTGTTTATCGGCAGATCATATCTAACAGTGATTGTTCAATGTCTTAGTACAGTGTTTTCTAATCCTAGTTCTGGTCCTGGAGACCCAAAGGGGTGTGTACAGATTTGCCATGTATCAAAACCACTAACACACCTGATTCAAATTAACAAAGGCTTGATGATGAGACTAGTTGAATCGGGTGTGTTAGTGCTAGAGTGCAAAAACTAAATGTGAACCCATTTGGATTCCCTCGACCAGGATTGGGAAACACTGACTTAGTGGGTTGGACCTGGTCCCAGATCTGTGCTGTGTGGAGGAATGGAGGAACTTAACAGGGTCTCCCCCTATGGAAGGGCTTAACAACAGGGTGTCCCCCTATGGAGGGGCTTAACAACAGGGTGTCCCCCGATGGAGGGGCTTAACAACAGGGTGTCTGTGGAACATAATGCTGTATATACAGTATCAAATGCACTTCTGAAAGAACTACCAAGAAAACCACTATCTGTAAAAAAAAACAAAATAGAATAATTGTGCCATCCATAAAACCAAATACTTGAAGACTTTTAGTCAGGTAGTATTTTACTGAGTGACTTTCACTATTACTTGAGTCATTTGCTATAAAGGCACCTTTACTCTTACTCAAGTATGACAATTGAGTACATTTTCCACCAACAAAACGGTCCAAGCTGCTTAGCATTAAAGTGTCTACTAAATGGCCATACTGTAGGCTGTGTGATGCAATCAGATCAGAGTGTCTTTTTTAACTGAGCAACTTGCAGGTAGGGAGTAGTGCTGATAGCGATTGCAGTCTCAACTCTATGGCATTGTTGGCATCATCCTGCAACCAACGGAGCAAATGTGTTTGATGATGCCTTGTGGGAAAAGCTGCAAATATACGGTGTATACAGATCCCTTGACTTTTTCCACATTTTATTACGTTACAGCCTTATTCTAACATTCCTCATCAATCTACACCAATACACCATTAGAATTTTTTGCAGATGTATTAAAAATTTAAAACTGAAATAATACATTAACATAAGTATTCAGACCCTTTACTCAGTACTTTGTTGAAGCACCTTTGGCAGTGATTACAACCTCAAGTCTTATTGGGTATGATGCTACAAGCTTGGCACACCTGTATTTGGGGAGGTTCTCCAATTCTTCTCTGCAGATCCTCTCAAGCTCAGTCAGGTTGGATGGGGAGCGTCGCTGCACATCTATTTTCAGGTCTCTCCAGAGATGTTTGATCGGGTTCAATCCGGGCTCTGGCTGGGCCACTCAAGTGCATTCAGAGACTTGTCCCGAAGCCACTCCTGTGTTGTCTTGGTTGTGTGCTTAGGGTTGTTGTCCTATTGGAAGGTGAACCTTCGCCCCAGTATGAGGTCCTGAGCGCTCTGGAGCAGGTTCTCATCAAGGATCTTACTGTACTTTGCTCTGTTCATCTTACCCTCGATTCTGACTAGTCTCCCAGTCCCTGACGCTGAAAAACATCTCCAAAGCATGATGCTGCCACCACCATGCTTCACAAGTAGGGATGGTATTGGCCAGGTGATGAGTGGTGCCTGGTTTCCTCCAGATGTGACGCTTGGCATTCAGGCCAAAGAGTTTAATCTTGACTAGAGAATCTTGTTTCTCATGGTGTGAGAATCCTTAGGTGCCTTTTGGCAAACTCCAAGCAGCCTGTCATGTGTCTTTTACTGAGGAGTGGCTTCTGTCTGGCCACTCTATCATAAAGACCTGATTGGCGGAGTGCTGCAGAGACGGTTGTCCTTCTGGAAGGTTCTCTCATCTCCACAGAGGAATTCTGGAACACTGTCAGAGTGACCATAGGGTTCATGGTCACCTCCCTGACCAAGGCGCTTCTCCCCCGATTGCTCAGTTTTGCCAGGCCAGGCAGCCAGGTCTAGGAAGAGTCTTGGTGGTTCCGAACTTCTTCAGTTTAAGAATGATGGAGGCCACTGTGTTCTTGGGGACCTTCAATGCTGCAGACATTTTTGGTACCCTTTACCAGATCTGTGCCTCAACACAATCCTGTCTCGGAGCTCTGCGGACAATTCCTTCGACCTCATGGCTTGGTTTTTGCTCTGACATGCACTGTGTCAACTGTGGGACCTTATATAGACAAGTGTATGCCTTTCCAACTCATGTCCAATCAATTGAATTTACCACAGATGGACTCCAATCAAGTTGTAGAAACATCTTGAGGATGATCAATGGAAACAGGATGCACCTGAGCTCAATTTCGAGTCTCATAGCAAAGGGTCTGAATGCTTACGTATATAAGGTATTTCATTTATTTATGTTTTAATTCATTTGCAAAATATTAGAAAACCTGTTTTTGCTTTGTCATTATGGGGTATTGTGTGTAGATTGGTTGAAGAAAAACATTTTTTAAATCCATTTTAGACTAAGGCTGTAACGTAACAAATTGTGGAAAAAGTCAAGGGGTCTGAATACTTTCCGAATGCACTGTATTAGTACTACACTCAGTTGTGGTTACATGATTTGTGATAGTGTTTCGTGATAAAGGTTTCAATGGTAGTGTGAAGGCATTGGTCATACTTCCACAGAAAGATTAGGCTGGTTTCAAACTGGAAACTTTAACCAACCCGGAGCTGTTGCAAGCTGTCTGAAAATGCCACAACGTCAAAATCTTCTAGTTACTGTAAGAGGCTAAGAGCACATGTTCTCATTTGGAGAGTGTGAAAAGCAGAAGTATATGTGGTGGCGTGATAGTGGGAAAGAGAAGATTGTCTGACCCAACTGTCTTTCCATCCTTCCCACCATCATTTCATTGATGTAGGGTTTGAATAACAGTGCTCACAGGATCATAAGAGCATAAATTGCATGTCCTTCGTAAAGTCCTGAAACATTTAAATTCAACATTTGCTTAGCATAAAATAAATTGTTGCAGTATGTGCAAAACGAAAGAACCCAGACTAAACCACCATAAAACATGTTGATGGCCTACGCCATATTTTCAAGTTGTATAAAACGTCTGATATTGCCATAAAGAGGACATCTATAGTGTGCTGTTTTTACTCATTGAGTGTTCATCAGTGGAACTTCCTTTATTTTGTGGTGAGAAACTATTTGTGGAACTGGTTTCATAATGATTTACCAAATCAATAGTGTGCAACTGCAAGCAGCAATTCGGGGCCTCCCGCTAGCATAGCAGACGGGAGGCTAGGCCAACACTGTGTACTTGCTAGCTTTATAGTTAGCGACACTGTGTACTAGCTAGCTTTATAGTTAGCGACACTGTGTACTAGCTAGCTTTATAGTTAGCGACAATGTGTACTAGCTAGCTTTATAGTTAGCGACACTGTGTACTAGCTAGTTTTATAGTTAACGATACTGTGTACTAGCTAGCTTGATAGTTAACGACACTGTGTGCTAGCTAGCTTTATAGTTAATGACACTGTGTGCTAGCTAGCTTTATAGTTAACTACACTGTGTACTAGCTAGCTTTATAGTTAGCGACACTGTGTACTAGCTAGTTTTATAGTTAACGACACTGTGTACTAGCTAGCTTTATAGGTAACGACACTGGGTACTAGCTAGCTTTATAGCTAACAACACCGTGTGCTAGCAAGCTTGCCATTTAGCTAGCACACAGCGTCACCCCCGCCCCTGCCTGTCCTTCGCTCCTGCCTGCCGAACACCTGCCCTCGCCGTTGTTAACAGAACTGCTGGAAAACAGTTCCCAACAGATGGGGGGGAAGGACACTGTCTACTGGTGTACTCCTAGCTACCATTGTCGTCCCTGCCCCTTCTTATGTGGGGTTTATTGGCGGCTGGCATCCAGCGTTATTGTGCATTAACACCTACTGTATTGAAGCACCCCCACCTCCCACCTGTCCTAACTTAAAAATGGACCAATAGAAGTATCAGGAACGCCCACATGCAGGAATGCCCACTTGCAGGCACGCCCCAAATTGTGGGCCGCACTTGCACCCTTCTCAAACCTCACAACAATGTCTTAGTTGCTAAAATTCTAGTAGTTTGTCTAATTTCAGTTTATGTGACCAAACAAGCAATACATAGTGTAGACAATCATTGTACCATCTGAACTGCTGTGAAATAAATGTTCAATAACCAAAAAGATTGTATTTGCAGCTGTTTGAAGCTGGTGTACAAAACCGAAAGTAAAAAAAAAAGTAAAATCTATTTAAGAATGGGAAGCATAGAAATAGTGCACATAGAACATATCTACCACTTCTTAGACTTGCTTTCAATTAGAATGACAGATCTATAACTCACATTTCTATGTCAATTTGGTCAGTTCGCACAAAAAGTGACATATTGCAGCTTTAAGTCAAGTAAAATAATGATCTGAGCGGTAGATCTCCGCTTACTTTTTGACTGAGAAAGTCATCTTGACTCATAAAAAGGTTGGTGTCCACTGATCTAGAGTGTTATGATGGCTTTCCTTGTAATTCTTGAGCGGTAGATCTCCGCTTACTTTTTGACTGAGAAAGTCATCTTGACTCATAAAAAGGTTGGTGTCCACTGATCTAGAGTGTTATGATGGCTTTCCTTGTAATTCTATGGATGTCAGAGCCGTCTTTTACCTCCTGCTGAGGCAAGATGATATGACGATGTGATGTTCATTTTTTATCTAATAATTTTTTTGTGATATAGTCTAAAAGTAAAAAGACTCCAAGCATGTCCAAGCACCAACAGTGAAGCTAGTGTAGGCAAGAGGTGCATGTAGGCCGACCTAGAGCAGGAGAATGTTAGGATCACATTGAGATTAATGTTAGGAGTGAGGCTTAAATTCTGTGCTGTTGTAGTCTTAATGGCTTCATTGGGAGAATGCCATAATTCAGTGTTTCAAGTAGTTATATATTTCCTTATTTTACCACAAGAGGGCCTCATTTTCATGTTTTGTGCATTTCACAACAGAAGAGATGTGCTATCAGGCTATACTGTGTCCCCTCACTCTGAGTGTATGACATTTGAAGAAATTAAGCATTTCTATCAATTAATTAGACATTTCTGAAATAATTTGATGTTGTGCTGGGAATATTGTGCATATTCCATGTTGTGCTGGGAGTACATGATCCAATTCCCACCTGATATTAATGAAACATTACATATTTTATTTTAAATATTTTTCAAATCATATCATATAATACAATGATTGCATGTAGTAACTGCATATTAGTGGATCGAGTGCATCATCTTATACCCTGAAGTAATGTCACGTACTGTGTGCACTCTAATCGAGACCCACAGACAAAAGCCACCCTTTCTACAGTACCACGTCACAGAGCGACACACAGTACAGTTACCCATGCAGTCACCCATCCCCCTGCTCATAGTAAAGGATGGAAACAGACTTTACGCTTCACAACAAACCCACAAGGCAGATCTGTCCAACCGACCTGACATCCCTTTGTAAAAAATTATCTCTATTTATGGTTTGAGTGCTGGTTACCACATTGGTTCTCTCTCTCTCTTTTTCTCTGTCTCTTTTTTCTCTCTCTCTCCCTTTCTTTCCTTTTTTCTCCTTTCTCTTTCTCTCTCTCTCTCTTTCTATTTTTTTCTCAATCTCTTTCTCTCTATTTTTTACCTCTCTCAATTCAATTCAATTCAAGGGCTTTATTGGCATGGGAAACATGTGTTAACATTGCCAAAGCAAGTGAGGTCTCTCTCTATCTCTCTATTTTCTATTTTCTCTCTCTTTTATTTTTCTTTAACCCTCTCCTTCTCTTTCTCCTCATCTCTCTCTCTATTTTTTTTCTCAATTCTCTTTTTTCTTCTCTCTTTCTTTCTATCATTCCTCTCCTCTCTCTCTCCTCCCTCTTTCTCTTTCTTCTTTCTCTTTTTTTTCTCTATCCTTCCTTTTCTCTCTTCCTTGTTCTCTTTCTCTCTTCTCTCTCTCTTCTCTCTCTCTTTCTCTTTCTCTCCCCTTTCTCTTTTTTTCTCTATCCTTTTCTCTCTCTCTTTCTCTTTCTCTCTCTCTCTCTCTCTCTCTCTCTCTCTCTCTCGTCTCTCTCCTCTCTCTCTCTCTTTCTCTCTCTCTCTCTCTCTCTCTCTCTCTTGTCTCTCTCTCTCTCTCTCTCTCTCTCTCTCTTTCT